>NC_138202.1:103323888-103486388 GCF_964194415.1 Vipera berus | reverse complement strand
GGCCAACAAAATATGATAACATGAAATTCAAGGTGTATTGATATTTGCAGCAGCAGGAGAGGGACTAAAAATGTAAACGTTGTAACTGCAGCCGAAAGGTATGCAAGAATATTGGGCGCTGATTGGCTTCATTAGCTCACCTTATTGAATGAAGATGGGGCTGCAGTTGAAGAAATCCTTTGTGCAGCATCACTTTGCAGTAGTATTATTTAAAAACAAATCATTTGCCAAATAAAATACCATTTAAAAATGAAACTGGAAAAATGTATTTTTCTACCCTGCTACATTCTTCTGTGTATAATGCATTGAGAACAATATGTAATTAAAAATGGTCTCCCTGACAGATATTCCCCCCCCATTTGAATAATAGTGATTCTGTATTGAAGACCAATCTGTGGCTCTCAGTTAACCTCCACTATTCTAAAGGGGTTATATTTAATTAACACTGACTAAAGGCCTGACCTAAGAGGCAACTGAAAATGATTGAACTGCAGTTTCATAGCCAGAGCCTAGTCAGTTGGGAGAATAGTTGGGGGGAAAATTAGAAAGCACCATTTACTGAAAAATTCCTTCCAACTAAGCTGTATTTCAATGGACCATTTAATGCTCAGATGGACAAAGGTATTACTTCAGTCATTGAATTGTATCAAACCCTTTCTCAGAGGCCCTGTTTTTTTAAAAAAAAACACTCTACAGGAAAAGCAGTATTCATAGCAGAGCAGCACTCAGTCTGTTGGAAAAAAGAAAAAAAAGTGAAATGGGGTGAGACCTAGTAACCAAGTTACTGTGTACTTTTGCTTTATCCTCAGATGGGTTTCCTAAGAGATCTGTAGTTCTGATTTTAGGACTGTCGTAAAGTGTACAGCACAATGTTGTCTCAACTTCCATTCCCCTATTTATTACTTTGTCTCTTTTCATATGAAGCCCAGTCTCTCTCTCTCTCTCTCTCTCTCTCTCTCTCTCTCTCTCTCTCTCTCTCTCTCTCTCTCTCTCTCTCTCTCTCTCTCTCTCTCTCTCTCTCTCTCTCTCTCCCCTCCCTCCCTCCCCTCCTCTCTCAGCCAGGTCTCTAGGTATTGATGGGAACAATCAATATTTCTTAAAATAATTTGCCAAACTACTTTTCATCCTTGCTTCTTCTGGTTTTTTAAATGCTGACTTTAGGAATTCCTGTTCGGATTGCTGTAAGTTGGCAATAGATTAGATGGTGCTTAGTTTGGAGTAGAGCAATGCTGGACTTGATTGGTTATTCCTCTGCTTCTTGAGCTTCCCTTCTGCGCAGAAGAGTGCCATGCTGTGTGTGGGTCTCCCTGTACCTGCCTTTTCCTTTGGGACATTGGTCCCACCTCAATGATAGTTGTGTTTGTTTTCCCTCATGGATGCCATCCTGCATTCTGCTACTTTAATTTTATGCAATCTCCTTATTTTCCTGATTCTTCTGGCTTTATATTTTTCATTTTTTTAACATTATACCAATGCTGTCACACTAAGCAGAAGCATCATCATCATCATCATCATCATCATCATCATCATCATCATCATCATCTATTTTATTTATTTAGCGTATGGCATTTACAGAGGTCATGGAGTCATCATCCTGTCTTCAAAGGAGTGATTAATATATGTATTGGACTGTCCCTTCTTTTCAAACCCCTTTGAACCCATGCAATTAGCAGCCTTTTTAAGGAGCTTGATGCACAATGCTTATCTAGAGGTTTTTCTTTATAACTTGTGGAAGCAAGGGGAAATATTGCCTATGGAGGTAGAAAACAAGTAAGCTCAGAGAGCACCAAGGACTCCTTAGATCAACTGTGCAATTTAAATAAGTCCTTGTTCTAAATGTTTGACATTGTACATTTTAAAATATATACTTTATGTACCGTACATATATAAGGAAATAGGAGCAAAGATCCAAGAGCTCAGGTAGAAATGCTTACACAAGCCCATGACCAGCTGA
This sequence comes from Vipera berus, assembly GCF_964194415.1. NCBI lineage: Eukaryota > Metazoa > Chordata > Lepidosauria > Squamata > Viperidae > Vipera > Vipera berus. The sequence goes on along the minus strand of NC_138202.1, from coordinate 103,484,434 downwards.
GAGGAGGGACATGGCAAGCCATGCAGCCAATCAGAGTGCAACTGTTATCTAAATTGGAAGGGAACTCTTGGAACAAACTTCCTTGAAGGGTTTAAGGCAGCTCCTCCAGAAAAATCTCACTTTTAAATCAAAGTTGGAAAGCAGGGTCAGGGACTGCTTTTCCAATGGGTTGAAAGTGGGAAGATGATGATTACCCATTATTGCATTCCAGAAGAGTTAGGTGATCTGTACTTATTTATTTATTTTTTATTTATTTTATTGGATTTATATACTGCCCTTTCCCGAAGGACTCAGGGCGGTTTACAGGGTATTTGAAACAAGGAATACAAAAGTTAAAAACAATTAAAAAAGATTAAATCAATCCCTGAACAAAAGTAAAAACCCCAATTAAAATTTAAATTCTCAGCCTGGGCCACAGAGCTCGAAGAGCCAGGTCTTCAGGTCCCGGTGAAATGAACGAAGGTCGGGGGCAGTCCTAAGCTCCATGGGCAGCTGGTTTCAGAGGGCAGGTGCACCCACTGAGAAGGCCCTCCCCCTGGGTGTTATCTGCCGGCAATCTTTTACCGGCGGCACCCTGAGAAGACCCTCCCTGTGGGAGCGCACTGGATGAAGGGAACTTGATGCTGGCAGCAGGTGTTCCCTCAGATATCCCAGACCCAAGCCATTTAGGGCTTTATAGGTCATCACCAGCACCTTGAATCTCACCCGGAGGGCAACTGGAAGCCAATGCAGCTCACGGAGTAGAGGTGTTACATGGGAGTATCGGGAAACCCCCATCACAACTCGCGCGGCTGCATTCTGCACCAGCTGAAGCCTCCGAGTGGTCCTCAAGGGCAGCCCCATGTAGAGAGCGTTGCAGTAGTCTAAACGGGAGGTCACGAGCGCATGAGTGACTGTGCGTAGGGCATCTCGGTCCAGGTAGGGTCGCAACTGGCGCACCAGGCAAACCTGGGCAAAAGCCCCCCTGGTCACGGCTCATATATGATCTTCAAAATTGAGCCGTGAATCCAGGAGGACGCCCAAGTTGTGAGCCCTATCCATGGGGGGTAACACCTCACCCCCCATCGTTAAAGGTGGAATAGTCTGGTTAACCCGATATGCCGATATGCACAGCCACTCAGTCTTGGCAGGATTGAGACGAAGCCTGTTTCTCCCCATCCAGACCTGGACCGCCTCCAGGCAACGGGACATCACGGTGAGGGCATCGCTGGGTTGGTTCGGGGTGGAGAGAAAAAGTTGGGTATCATCAGCGTACTGATGATACCCCACCCGAAACCACGACTGATCTCACCCAGCGGCTTCATATAGATGTTGACGATCAGGACACGGGTGGTCTTGTCGATATCATCTGGGAGGAGTTTGATTCTGTGACTCCGGAGGAAGTGGACAGGATCATGGGGAGGCTGAGCACCACCACATGTTTACTGGACCCGTGCCCTTCCTGGCTGGTTTATGCAGCCAGGGAGAGGACACGCAGCTGGTTCCAGGCAGTTATATCGGCTTCTTTGAGTGAGGGTATCTTCCCCACCGTCTTGAAGGAGGCGGTGGTGAGGCCTCTCCTCAAGAAGCCTGCTCTGGACCCGGCTGTATTGAACAACTTTCGTCCTGTCTCCAACCTTCGCTTTCTTGCGAAGGTTGTTGAGAGTGTGGTGGCGCATCAGCTCCCTCTGGTCCTGGATGAAGCGGATTATCTAGACCCGTACCAATCGGGTTTCAGGCCCGGGCACAGCACGGAGACGGCATTGGTCGCGCTGGTGAATGATCTCTGGAGGGCTCGGGACAGGGGGCATTCCTCTGTCCTAGTCCTATTAGACCTCTCGGCGGCTTTCGATACCATCGACCATGGTATCTTGCTGCGGCGTCTCAGGGGATTGGGAGTGGGAGGCACAGTTTTACAGTGGTTCTCCTCCTATCTCTTGGGACGTTCGCAGTCGGTGTTGGCAGGGGGGCAGAGGTCGACCGCGAGGTCTCTCATTTGTGGAGTTCCTCAGGGGTCGGTCCTCTCGCCTCTCCTGTTCAACATCTACATGAAGCTGCTGGGTGAGATCATTCGTGGCTTTGGAGTTGGGTATCATCAGTACGCTGATGATACCCAACTTTTCTTTTCGACCCCAAACCACCCCAGTGATGCCCTCAACGTGATGTCCCGTTGCCTGGAGGCGGTTCGGGTCTGGATGGGGAGGAACAGACTCCAGCTCAACCCCGACAAGACTGAGTGGCTTTGCATATCTTCATCCCGGGTTTATTCGGACATTCCACCTCTAGCTATGGGGGGTGAATTATTACCCCCCGTAGATAGGGCTCGCAACTTGGGGGTCCTCCTAGATTCACGGCTCGCCTTGGAAGATCATATAGGAGCCGTGACTAGGGGGGCCTTCGCACAGGTTCGCCTGGTGCGTCAGTTGCGGCCCTATCTTAGCCGGGATGATCTATGCACGGTCACTCATGCGCTCGTGTCCTCTCGTCTGGACTACTGCAACGCTCTCTACATGGGGCTGCCCTTGAGGACCACTCGGAAGCTCCAACTGGTACAGAATGCAGCCGCGAGAGTGGTGTTGGGAGTCTCCCGATACTCCCACGTTACACCTCTGCTCCGTGAGCTGCATTGGTTGCCAGTTGTCTTCCGGGTGAGATTCAAGGTACTGGTAACGGTATTCAAAGCACTCCATGGCATGGGGCCGGAGTACCTCAGGGAACATCTGCTGCCAGCATCAAGCTCCCTGCGCCCTGTGCGTTCCCACAGAGAGGGCCTCCTCAGGGTGCCACCGATCAGAGAATGTCGATTGGTGGCCCCCAGGGGGAGATCCTTCTCTGTGGGCGCTCCGGAGCTGTGGAATCAGCTACCGGTAGAGCTCCGGACGGCGCCCGATCTTCGCTCCTTTCGTCGCGATCTCAAGACATTTTTGTTTGTACAAGCCGGCCTAGCCTGAGGGGGGGGTGTTGGGGTTGTTTTATCTTTCGCTTTTTAATTTTTCTGGGGGTTTTTAGCGTTGTATTTATATTGTTTTTAACTAGGGCAATTGTTTAATCTTTTTTAATGTTTGTATTTGCTATTTTATTCTGCCCTGTGAACCGCCCTGAGTCCTCAGGGAGAAGGGCGGTATATAAATGTTATTAAATTAAAAAATTATTAAAATGTTGAACAGGAGGGGCGAGAGAACCGACCCCTGAGGAACTCCACAAACGAGAGGCCTCGGGGTGGATCTCTGCCCTCCCATCAACATTGACTGCGAACGGCCCAGGAGATAGGAGGAGAACCACCACCACTCCCAACCCCCTGAGATGCCGCAGTAGGATACCATGGTCGATGGTATCAAAAGCCGCTGAGAGATCTAATAGGACCAGGACAGAGGAACAACCCTGTCCCGAGCCCACCAGAGATCATTCACCAGCGTGACCAATGCCGTCTCCGTGCTGTGTCCAGGCCTGAAACCCGATTGCTACGGGTCCAGATAATCAGTTTCCTCCAGGAACAGAGGAAGCTGATGCGCCACCACACTCTCAACAACCTTCGCCAAAAAGCGAAGGTTGGAGACTGGATGATAGTTATTTAAAACAGCTGGGTCCAGGACAGGCTTTTTGAGGAGGGGTCTCACCACCGCCTCCTTCAAGGCGGTGGGGAAGACACCCTCCTTCAAAGAAGCAGTTATTACTGCCTGGAACCAGCCTCGTGTCTCCTCCCGGGCCGCATAAACCAGCCAGGAGGGGCACGGATCCAACAAACAGGTGGTGGAGCTCAGCCTCCCCATGATCCTGTCCACATCATCAGGGAAACAGGATCGAACTCAGTCCAGATAACATGCTCAAGACCGTCCGATTCCTCCACGTCAGACTCCGCCCAGTCAGAGTCCAAACCAGCCTGGATCTGAGCGATTTTGTCCGTCAGATGATGACTAAACTCCTCGGCCCGTCCCTGCAAGGGATCCTCCCTCACCTCCTGGTTAAGAAGGGAGCGAGTCACCCTAAACAGGGCAGCCGGGCGATTATCTGCGGACGCGATGAGGGCAGCGAAGTAATTAGACTTCGCCGTCCTCATCGCCGCAAGGTAAGACCTTATAAAGGTTCTTAGCTGCAATCGGTCAGATTCGGATCGGCTGGACCTCCAACCGCTCTCTAGACCCCGTCTCCAACGCTTCATCTCTAGGAGCTCCACAGAAAACCATGGAGCCCAGCGGGATCTGCACCAGGTCAGGGGTCGCAAGGGTACAACACAGTCGAGTGCCCTGGCGGCCGCCCTGGTGATGGTTAAACAGGTTATGCAGATATATCCTTTATGACTATGTTGCATTTCCCCACTACCCTTTCTGTTAAAGCACAAGATTCTAAACTACAAATAAATAAGTATATACAAACTTCAAGATATTTAGGTAAATTACATTCCAACACTTCCTTCCTCTTCTTAAACTAAGGTTTCTTTTTTTCTGTTCCCTGTTCTTTTTTTCTACATATTACCAAAGTTGTAGCCAAGACAATTCATTCATTCCTGGTCATTGAAGGATAACTGACTGACCTTTTTTTTTTTGATAGTCCTTTAATTCAGCTCATTCACAAGAAGATGAAGTATCTTCTGTATTTGAATGTTAATTTTTTGTGTAATATATATAGCTAATATTTAAAGATTAAGCATCACTTTCAGCAAATATCTTCTGGTTATTATAGATAGTATATTGAAAGGGATATAGGTACAGGTAATATCTCAGAACATTCAGCAGGCATTCACTAACAGAGGGTTGCATTGAACTGATTTTCTACAAGTGGTAATTTTTGTTGCCAAGATCTACAAAAATACAGTTGGGTGTTTTTTTTTGACAGATTGCAGTTTGCTAAATCTAGTAGCAGTCACTTTGAGGGAATCTGACTCCAATTTTCACAGATCTCCTTGGTGTTATTTCCATAATTCTGTTTCCATCATTTTCATAATTTTGTTATGGAAATAGTCATTTGTTCACTTTAGAGCAGGGCTCTTCAAACTTGGCCCTTTTATGACTTGTGGACTTCAACTCCCAGAATTCCTCAGCAAGGGTGCCTGGCTGAGGAATTCTGGGAGTTGAAGTCCACAAGTCATAAAAGGGCCAAGTTTGAAGAGCCCTGCTTTAGAGTAAATGGATAATATTTTGACATTAGGAGTCCCAAGGAGCACAGATGACACCACAAATGCATGTAGATGTATTATACACACAAAGACAAAAATGCTATATTTTTGACTTTTCTGATTCCTTTCTGATGTTTCTTGTTCCTCCATCCCTTAAGTCCTTTGTCTCAGTCAAATGAATTAGGACAATTTTATTTTCTCTTCTGATTTTCTTTCTGTATTACATTGCTTTATTTTTTTTTGCTTCCTTATTATCTTTTTTCTGTCCTTTACTCATTATTCTCTCTTGTGTCCTCTGAGAAGAAACCAAAGATATAGCATTTTTGTCTTTGTGTGTGTAATAGATCTACATGTATTTGTGGTCTCATCTGTGCTCCTTGGGATTCCTATGGCCAAAATATTTCCATATTGTATCACAAAGACCAAACTTTAGTTATTTCAATCAGATAATTTCCATTGTATAAAGTATAGACTTTTTTGTCAATTTAAATATGTAACAAAACAATTGTTTTATTTCAGATGCAAAGGGAAGACAGTGCTATGTGCCAAATTCTTGTGATAGCTGAAGGGTCTGGCAGCTATTTTTGGTTTATCGAAGTGAATAAATGTGCTTTTGGGGTGCGCTTTTGATTTTATAGTAAACTGGTTGTGAACAGGTAATTCAAGGAAGTTATAGTTAAACATTATAATTGAAACTGTCCTATGTAATTTGGCTGTTCTCAGGGACCACAATACCCTTCAATTTACTTTGTCAAAGTTGCAGTTCAGAAAAAAAGTATTAAAGCCCTCTGTTGAAGATCATACTGTGTACATAAGTCATAGAAGAGGTGCTTCTGTTTATTCTCTGGCTATAAATGAAGTGATTCTGATGCTCTTTTACCCAGAACCCTTCCACATTTCATTGTGCAGGCTGAACTAGCACTGGGAAAACTACTTACATAAGCCAGCATGCATAACTCAGTTACCATGTAAAATGCTGATGTTGTATAGTTAGCATCTTTACATATGTACAGCTATGGAGCAAGGCAGTATATTTTGTAATCTTTCATGTGAAGAAATGCAGATGTATTAGCCCCAAAATAATAATTGTAAAGGTAGAGAGTCCCATATCTACTATCCTCTTTTTATGACACTTCAAAAGAAAGGTAGAGTATAACATTTTGCCCCCTTATTGTTCTATTGCAACAGTACAAAAAACTGTGTGAAGGAGTATTTGTTTCCTGATGCCACTGTATCTTCAAGAAGTACTGCATTGCATGTTATCTTGGGGGGAAAAAGGGATAATGTCCTAGAGTTGCTTGAAGAATTTGTTTCTGTTTTGGTTTGAAACATCTGGGCTAGAGAATCATATTTCAGGACCACCAACTCTGATTCAAGACTGACCTGACCCAAATTTTTCAGGCAGATCGGAACATAGCCATCATCAGAATCTCTACATGTAATATTGTCCTGCAATTTGTGGTAAAAAAAATCTAGCTGGACAGTTAATACAGGTGATCCTTTTTGCTTCCAAATAGAGAGAATTAGGAACAGAAATTCATGCATGATTGAATTTCTGTCTTATTTTTATTATTACATATGTGATGGAAAAGAAACTATTGTACCTTCCCTCACCCCCCACATACACCCCACACACTGTAGGTTGACAAAGAGCAGGAAATATTAACTATAGAAGACAATTCTAAAGGTGAGGTAAATTACACAGTTTTGCTAATATTTGTGGTAATGGAATAGATACGACACTTTCAAAATGAATTAGATTGTTGTTGATATAAAGTTACCACCAAATAAGAGGTCATTTAAAAACCCTAACAAAATGGAAAATCTGATCTCCCTTTTTCAAGGTCGCTAATAAATTCATTTTAATAAATAGATGAGAATAAAAAAGGGTGTTTTATTTTCTGTTTTTAGGATTTTTGCATAAATAGGTAGCCCACATTTGATCCCTAGCAAAGACTAAGATTTCAGGATCCAGTACAAGTTGGTTACTGAGACCAAAGGTTTATTCTTCTAAGCTTTCGGTCTTGTGCTGGAGAACTTCAGAGAACTTCTCTCTATCCAGAATATGTGCATGGGGCTGTGCTACACGTTGTGTTGTAGAACAGCCCAGTGCACATATTCTGGAGAGAGAGAAGTTTCCTGACAATGGACTCAGCATAAGCCTGAAAGCTTGGAAGAATAAAGCTTTGGCCCCAATAACTGACTCAGATTGGATCCTGCAACATTATCTGGAGACATGTATATTTACCTTAATTCTAAGACTGCTTGATCTTTAGGTGCAAGTATATCATCACAGAAATGTATATACTGTATGTCTCAGCAGGACTTAAGTCATTTAAAATTCTGTGGTAATTATCTTTACTCCTACAACAAGCGAGTGTTTTTTTAAAAAAAGGTAAAGGTTTTTTGTACTTTTTGCATTTCTGATTGTACTGGCATTTTTATAACTGATTTATTGTAGTTAGCATTATGAATTACTACTTTTTTAAACACAAAAACCACATACGGCAAGGGTGTCAAACTCAATTTCATTGAGGGCCACATCAGCATTGTGGTTGCCCTTGGGGGGCCAGGTGGGTGTGGCTGGGATGGGTGTCACCTACTGGGTGGGTGTGGCTAGGGTGGGCGTGGCCTACTGGGTGTGCATGGCCAGCTCGACATCACTTGCTTCAGGGATTCCTGGGTAGGACTGGGGCAGATCTGAGGGTCTCTGGCAAAGGAAGGTGGGACCGGGGCAAGTGCCAGGACATGGTGCCTCCCACCCTCTCTCCCTTCCATCCTCTGTTCTTTCCTCCCTCCCTCCCACCCTCCATTCCTTCCTCCCTCTGTTCCTTCCTTCTTTTCTTCCTTTCTCTGTTCCTTCCTTCTTCCCTTCCACCCTCCCTTCCTTTGCCTTCTCATCTCTTTCCTTCCCCTGCACTCTGGCAGGGGTGATGGGAGGGGGAGGGATTGCCAGCACTAATATGCTGCTGCTGCCCATTCCTATACTATGTGGGTGGGTGGGGGCAATCCTGTTGAAAGGAAAGCCTCATGGCTGCAAGGCTGGAAGTGCTGGTGGGGGTGGGGGTTGGCGCTGATCTACAACCTGGTTGTGTCCATCAAAGCCAGAACACACACAGCCTAAGATCGACTGGAACCAGCAAGGAGTTGCCCTGCCACCTCTGTCCTGCGTCCCGGGGCAATTTATTCTCTGGAGAGAAAATAAAAAACCCTTTTTGCCTTCCTACCTCATTCTCCCTCCTTCTGGCTTGTCTCTCCAGAAAAGAGAAACTAAAATCTTCTTCCCCCAGTCAATCTTCTCTTCCCCTTTAAAAATTCCTCCCCAAGAGCCTTGTCCTGCCCCCAGCCTCCACGGAGGCCTCGGGAGCTCCCGACCTCTCTGCTGAAACATCAGAGCTCTGGCAAAGGCTCCCAGGCAGCGCCGATCCCTCCCCCAATTCCCATCTCCACTACACTTCCTTCCTTCTCATCTCTTTCCTTCCTCCATGCTCAGGAAAGGGTGATGGGAGAGGGAGAGATTGCCACTGCTGCGATGTTGCTGCCAGTCTTGTTATCCCGCATGGGGGGGGTGTCTGTCCCAGTGAAAGGAAAGCCTCATGGCTGCAAGGCTGGAAGTGCTGGTGGGGGTGGGGGTTGGTGCTGATCTACAACCTGGTTGCGTCCATCAAAGCCAGAACGCACTCAGCCTAAGATCCACTGGAATCAGCAAGGAGCTGCCTTGCCACCTCTGCCCCGCCCCCCGAGTGTGCACACAGGAGACGGCCAGCGCCGGCATCCTGGGTGAAGTCAGCATGTGTGACAAGACAGCCAGCAGGGACACTGGACTCTGCTTGCGCATGCACGCAGGGGGTGGGGCTGCCCCGTGGATTTAATGCTGAGCGTGTTTGGCTTTGATGGCTGCAACCAGGTTGTAGATCAGCACCCGGTCGGCCTGGGCCGGGCCAAGGTGCAGCGGGCCAGTCCTTCGCTCTTTTCAAAGCAGGTCCCCGGGCCGGATGGAACCACATGTTGGGCTGGATCCAGCCCGCGAGCCTTGTGTTTGACATGTCTGACATACGGTGTCAGATGGACACTGTAGCATTCAAAACAAAAATTAATGTGTGTCTCTTTTAAGTTTGTGGCATATTATCTGGGTCTACCAATATTTATATTACTGGCCAGCCTCACTCTCCTCTGCAGTAATCCTGGACAGGCTGATTCTTGTGGAACATAATGCAAGAAATCAACATTTAATAAAGGACTAGGCAGGTTTCTCTAATTGTGGATGCTTTTGCATGCAGTTTTGCCCTTTTCTGGAATCATCATCATCATCATCATCATCCCCAGCAGAGGTCAGCAGTTTTGCCACTGAGTTATTTTATGAAACCTTTTAACATCTGTCCCACGGTCTGCTGACTTCATTAGCAGTTCAGAGATCTCTGTGTGCTTAGAGCCATCCCAGCTCTTGTTCATCTTCACAGCTGTGAATCAATTCAGGCTTTCCAAAACAGGGCAACCAGATGGATAATAGAAATAACTGGATAACAACAAGAAGGGAAGCAACAAGTGAAGAAACAAATGTCTTGAGTTCCAAGATAATTCGGAGGAGTTGTTTTGGGGCTTCTTTTTTCTTTTAACAATTACAATTGCCAGTCTGTTCTTAAGAAACAAGGAGAAATGGCATTTGGCTCAAAAAGGAAAGTCTATTCATATCTGTGTGGGAACCTAATCAGGCTCTTGTTTCCAGTGACGATAGCTCCCCAGTTGAACCAGGTCTGTGACAAGAATACTTCTTTTGTATGCCGATTAATGTGGAAGCGATAAAATTTCCTATAAGAGACATATGTGTTTACATCTCAAGATGTGTTGTTTGACAAAAAGCTTTGTTCTTTGCATATTTCTCTTGCAGAGCTTCATGCTGAGTTGTTTTTCTGGAAAGCTTTGATTAGCTAGAATTAGTTTGCCAAAGTAAAATAGATATTTGTTTCATGAGTCCTCTTGCTGAGCTGTAAATTGTAGTCAAATGTATGAAGAGTGACAGAAAGAAAGTGCTTATTTGAATCTCTGGCCAATGTTAGGCATATACATAAATACAAGCAACCATTTCAAAAGAATACAGAGAAATATCCATATTTTGTGATCTAGTACATGACGAGATCCATATATATCCAAACACAAAATACTCTTATTTTACATCAGATACTGGTGTAATATTTAAATAATGAAAACTCTGACTAGTGAATATGCTTTTTTTCTGTCAAGCCGGACAAAAGATACAAACACACACACACACAAACAGAGGGTATGAATTGGAGTATGTCTGTTGTAGAAGTAAGGATACAAAGTTATGTAGAGTTAGAATGATGGGGAGGTATAGAGGTAAGTAAGCCTAAACTGCCATTTCTCCCCTAATTCCTCACTGTTTTCTGCTACCATTACTTATATTTTTTTATGCTTTGTATAATATTGCTTATCCTGAAAGGGAAAGAATGTATATATGGATATGGGTATGTATATATATGTATACTTATAATAGTTTCCACCCTGACATTTCCAGGGTGATCTGTTTTTCTCTCTGGCTTAATGAGAGAGATGGCTTTCATTCTGTGAAAAGTTACTCAGTAGAGTAAGATCCACTCCAAGTAAGTAGACTAAGGAGAATGATTCACAATCTACCCCTTGTCTTTGTAAATATTGATCTTCCAGTTAAACAATACTCTAGATATAAGTCACTTTTTCCGTAGACTTTGGCAACTTCTTCAGCAAGTGCTTTTCAACTTGCAAGTTCTATATTTCACCCCTCAGAGGACATTTAACTTAGGAGGGAGGGGGAGGGAGGGAAAGAGAGAGAGAGAAAGAAAGAGAGAGTAAACTCACTTCTCCTTCTCCTCTCTCAGTATTGTTGGGGTTGTGCTGTTCACATTGTGAAGGAAATTCCTACCAATGTCAGCAGGATTTTCTTACCATTGCAGAGGTGTCTGAAACAGGAGAAGGCAGAGGATTCAGATAGCTATCCTGTAGGCAAAGAATGCAACGTCTCTTCCACCCCACCCTCATGTTTCAGTTCAATGTGAAATGCATGATTCTTACATCTATTTGGTCCTTTGTCTACACTTCCTAAATAGCCTTAGAACACTTTTATATGTCAGATGTCTCTTATGAACTGGGGGCGGGGGGGGGCAACATGGATGCAACCCCTGCCTTTTACTAGTTATTTTTGTCAGCCCAGTTACTTACTCTCAGCCCTTGATATGGCTCCTAATGAGGAACAACAGCTGTATTTATAGAGAGCCTGGTTCATACAAGACATTCCTTATGAAAACATATTCCTAGATAGCGTTGCATGAGGAAAGCTGATATAAACTAGCTTATGAAATTGTTAGCATGTTTAGCAGGCACTAATTAGTACAGTTTTAAAACTTTAGGATTATTTGTTTCATATACTTCCTGTTCATAGACTACATTATTCAGATTCCATTTTCTATTACGTTATTAATATTTAGCCCAAGTTAAAACTGAATACTTGTAAATAGCAGTAGCTCTTAGACTTATATACTGCCCCATTGGGTAGTTTACAGAGTCAGCATATTGCCCCCAACAAGCTGTCTCCTCATTTTGCATACATTGGAAGGATGGAAGGCTGAGTCAAACTTGAGCCCCATCAGGATCGACCCATAACACTAGGACTCTTTAAAAGGTATAATAACATTTCAGTTTTTATTAACACAATATTTATATTTAGCTAACATGATCTTACTGACATGTTATATAAAAATTGTGGTTTTGTTGCAATATTATTTTGGATGTAGAAACATTAATATTTACAATATATACATTCATAACAGGTAACATACGTTCAAATGAGATTGTTAAAGGTATAAAATGTGCATGGAAAAGATGCCCCAAACCTGTTATTTCAGCTTTTCCTTTATATCAGAACAATTTTTCAAGTATGTAATTTAATCGAGTTAATAACTTTTAAACTTCTGCTATCTTCAAATGATGTATGCAGTTGTAAGTGGGATTTATCATTTTTTTCAAAGAACCCGGATGCTGAGCAGAGAGCTGTTTTTCTAACAAGAGTATCTGGCTCCCTTGACATGCCCTTGTGCAGCAACAGAGCAGTTCTGGAGTTGCCTCTGAATTGTCACACAGTTAAGTTGCTGATGAGTTTTTAGCTTCTTTTAAAATTGCCTCCATTTGTGGGGACACAGTTTATCCCTCATGTCACCTCTTTAAATTTTATGGAATTGAATGCTCCTGGGGTTGTGCATAGTTAAGGATCCATAGAAGTTTTTTTTTTTAAACTCATGCCATGCTAAATTTCTTAGGCTGGGATTGAAAGAGGTGCTCAAGGTCACTAGGAAAAATTTAATCCAGCCCCCTGGAACCTCAAGCATTTTAAGGAGATTGAAATAGCTACTTCACGTCACAAAAGTGTTTTCAAAATCACTTTGGTTTACCTTAGCCTGGTGTACTCATAATTAATGAAAATAAGTGGCATCTTCTTGCATTTTAGCATCATACTGCATGCTCGGCCTCTTTGGGACGTGCACAATGCAATGATGCATATTGAAAAGAGATGGGGTTTTCATTGCTAGTGTACCTTCATTGGTCTGATCCCTGTTCCCCATATGGAAATCCATTGAACTAAACCATATATATAATTATAAAAATAGAAAGCAGAAGTCCAAGAAATCACAACTTGTTCAGACAAGTTAATTCACTGCAGTAGCTTCCCACGGTCCATTGTTTCATCTATGGCAAATAACAGTGATCTTTACTAAATCCTATAACATTTAGCTTCCTTATTTGTTTCTGAATTTTAAAATGCTTGATTCAAATGCTGGTTATGATTTGTTGTTGTTAGCTGCAAAGTTGTGTCGGACCCATCGCGACCCCATGGACAATGTTCCTCCAGGCCTTTCTGTCCTCTACCATCTTCTGGAGTCCATTTAAGCTCACGCCTACTGCTTCAGTGACTCCATCCAGCCACCTCATTCTCTGTCGTCCCCTTCTTCTCTTGCCCTTAATCTTTCCCAGCATTAAGCTCTTCTCCAGTGAGTCCTTCCTTCTCATTAGGTGGCCAAGGTATTTGAGTTTTAGCTTCAGGATCTGGCCTTCTAAAGAGCAGTCAGGGTTGATCTCCTCTAGGACTGACCGGTTTGATCGCCTTGCAGTCCAAGGACTCGCAGGAGTCTTCTCCAGCACCATAGCTCAAAGGCCTCAATTCTTTGGCGCTCAGCCTTTCTTATGGTCCAACTTTCACTGCCATACATTGCAACTGGGAAGACCATAGCCTTGACTATACACACTTTTGTTGACAGGGTGATGTCTCTGCTTTTTAGTGTGCTGTCTGGATTTGCCATTGCTTTCCTCCCCAGGAGCAAGCGTCTTTTAATTTCTTGGCTACAGTCCCCATCTGCAGTGATCTTGGAGTGCAAGAAAATAAAATATGTTACTACCTCCATTTCTTCCCCATCTATTTACCAGGAATTGAAAGGGCCGGATGCCATGATCTTGGTTTTTTTAATGTTAAATTTCAACTCAAGTTTTGCACTCTCCTTCTTCACCCGCAACAAGAGGCTCTTTAGTTCCTCTTCACTTTCTGCCACTACAGTGGTATCATCTGCATATCTTAGGTTGTTAATATTTCTCCTGGCAATCTTAATTCCAACTTTTGATTCATCTAGCCCTGCCTTTCTCACGATGTGCTCTGCATATAAGTTAAACAGGCAGGGTGACAGTATACAGCCTTGCCAGACTCCTTTCCCAATTTTGAACCAATCAGTGGTTCTGTGTCCAGTTCTCACTGTTGCTTCTTGATCTGCATATAGGCTTCTCAAGAGACAAATAAGATGGTCTGGTACTCCCATCTCTTTAAGAACTTGCCACAGTTTGTTGTGATCCACACAATCAAATGCTTTAGCATAGTCAATGAAGCAGAAGTAGATATTTTTCTGGAACTCCCTAGCTTTCTCCATGATCCAGCGTATGTTGGCAATTTGATCTCTGGTTCCTCTGCCTCTTCGAAATCCTGCCTGTACTTCTGGTAGTTCTCAATCCACATACTGCTGGAGTCTAGCTTGTAGGATTTTAAGCATGACTTTACTAGCATGTGAAATGAGTGCAATGGTGCGATAGTTTGAACATTCTTTGGCACTGCCTTTCTTTGGAATTGGAATGTAAACTGATCTTTTCCAATCCTGTGGCCACTGGTGAGTTTTCCAAATTTGCTGGCAAATTGAGTGTAGCACTTTTACTGCACCATCTTTTAAGATTTTGAATAGCTCAGCTGGAATACTGTCACCACAACTAGCTTTGTTGTTGCTCAGTTTTTCTAAGGCCCACTTCACTTCACATTCTAGGATGTCTGGCTCGAGGTTAGTGACCACCATATTGTGGTTATCAGGGATGTTAAGCTCGTTCTTGTATAGTTCTTCAGTGTAATTTTGCCACCTCTTCTTAATCTCTTCTGCCTCTGTTAGGTCCCTGCCATTTTGGTCCTTTGTCATGCCTATTTTTGCATTAAACGTTCCCTTCATCTCTCCAATTTTCTTGAAGAGATCTCTGGTCCTCCCCATTCTATTATTTTCTATTTCTTTACACTGTTCATTTAAGAAGGCATTCTTATCTCTTCTAGCTATTCTCTGGAATTCTGCATTCAATTGGGTGTATCTTTCTTTTTCTCCCTTGCCTTTTGCTTCCCTCCTTTCCTCAGCTATTTGCAAAGCTTCCACAGACAGCCATTTTGCTTTCTTGCATTTCTTTTTCTTTGGGATAGTTTTAGTTGCTACTTCTTGTACAATGTTGTGAACCTCCGTCCGTAGTTCTTCAGGCACTCTGTTTTAAATCTATTTGTCACCTCTACTGTATATTCAACAGGGATATGATTTAATTCATACCTGAGTGGCCTAGTGCTTTTCCCTACTTTCTTCAGTTTAAGCCTAAACTTTGCAACGAGAAGCTCATGTTCTGAGCCACAGTCAGCTCCTGGTCTTGTTTTTACTGACTGTATAGAGCTTCCCCATCTTTGGCTGAAGAGCCCATAGTCAATCTGATTTCTGTGTTGACCGTCTGGTGATGTCCTTGTGTAGAGCCATCTCTTGGGTTGTTGGAAAAGAGCGTTTACTATGACCATCATCATGATCTACGGTATTATTATTTATCTCCCATGATATTTGCCCAGTTGGCACACTCTTGGGTTCCTTCGATTAAACAATGTCATCTATCAAGACCTAGGGAGTGTGTTTTCTTTATTGTGGTGCCTGCCCCCTGGAACAAGATACCTTCTGAGATCAACATACTGCTGATGTTTCAGAGGGCCATAAAGACCTGCTTGGAGTCCCTTTATGGGATGTTATAGGTTGTCTGCCAGGCTCACCATCTTGTTTCTTTTATAATTTTTTAAGTTAGTCTTGTTGCTGTTGTCTGTTAGTTCTTATTATACCATTTTAACTTGTTTAATACACAGGAACTTGCCCAGATTTGCTTGGAATTGGATGGCATAAAATCAAACAATAAGTGTGATACCCACACTTAATTTCAGTACTTAATTAAATTGCATCTGCAAGTTTATTTGTTCTTTATAAAGTGACACACTCCTAGTTAAAACATTTGACATACTCATATATTAACACAAATATAGATTCATACACCTTTATTCACTGTAATGGATAATCTTCTACATTAGTATGCAGAGATCGTTCAGTGTGTACATGGCTTATTGTTTCAGATTTTTCCTCATGTTTAAAGCTAAAGCAGGGTTTATTTATTTGAAGTTTTGAAAATAATATTGCACCAACCATGAAACTATTATTTTATGAACCAATAAAAATACAGTAGAAGAATTTACAACTGTTAAAAATTTATACTGGTAATTACTCTGAAAACAATAGTTACGACTCCTGACATTCAGAGATGACTAAACCGTATTAAAATTAATGACTTTGTAGTAGTAAAAGAGCTATGAAGTTAACATTGCAATGGAAAATATTTCTGTTGAAGTATCAAATGCCAATATACATGTGGAACCTTGATCAGTATTTTAGTCACTGAAATTAGACTCAGTGCCAGTGGCTAATTTAATCACAGTTCTTCACCCCACAGCAGAATACAGCCATTATGCAAAACACTGATATAAGGATTATTTTTAGTCAACAGAAGAGTATATCTTTACAAGGCTAACAAAATGTTTTGAAATTCTGGACTACTTTGCCAATTAGATATTTCCTGATCCTGAAAACCAGGTTATATGAAGCAAATTTCATAATGAATAATGATATACTGTAGATGGCTGTGTGTGGTTCTGTTTTAGCCTTGTGTCTCTTGAGAGATGATCGACATGTTGCCTTATTTGAGGATAAATTGCTTCTGAAAAATATTGCTCTTGGACTAAGAATGACTCAGTGCCTTGCTTTGACATTCTTGAATAGATTTGGCCAAAGTATAAAAGTTCATTTGGTCATGCACTTTCTTTTCTTACTCCATATTAAGTATGTCTCCGGATTCTCATATAACATAGCTGACACAAGTAGATCTGAGATATGCCTTGAAGAAGACAAAGTGAGAAAACTGAACCTTCAGTTTAGGTACATTCTGGCTGGTTCTTGGGGCAATACGTGACATCTGAATCATGGCAGGGAACACATTTCGTTCATGCAAGTTGTAAACTGAGAAAACTTCAATTTTCTGTTCCCAAGTAAAGAGTGTCTGTAGATGGATCATGGCATTTGTCACAGCAGTATAAACTATATAAGGAAAAGAGAAGTACAACTTTTTAAAGTAAATAAGTACAGGCCCGGCTATATAAATATATCCCCTCTTACAACATCGCATTTTCCCCCGAATTATGTGCTTCTATTATGGTAACCCAATTTTGCTTGTGTATGAAATAATATACCTAGGAACTTTGCAATTGCTCATCAATAATATTCTGGTCTAAGAATTAAAGAATAATACTAAGAAAGAATATCATACTAGTTCATGTGTTGCGTGTGTGTGTGTGTGTGTGTGTGTGTGTGTGTATGAGCTGTCACTGTTGACAGCTGTCACTGTTGTGACTACAGCCTGTGGATGGCCTTGGGTTAGGCTGAAACAGGCAATAAGATTTGCCCCGTGTTTGGGGCCTAGCAAGGTATTCTAAAATACTTAACAAACACTTAACACACACACACACACACACACACATATATATATGTATGTATTTATATTTATATATTTATATTTATACACACACATACCTACATACATACATACATACACACACACACACACACACATATCACAGAGCATGAAAAAGTGTGGGATAAGAGGAGCAACAACCACAGTATTCATCGAAATCTTTAATTATAGCAAATTCTTAAATTTTGTATTCTCTCTGAGTAGGGTTTGCGTGACACAGTAGTGGAATTTATAATAAACAGACTAGACCAGGGGTCCTCAACCTTGGCAACTTTAAGACTTGTGGACTTCAAATCCCAGAATTTCTCAAATGGCTGAGGAATTCTGGGAGTTGAAGTCTACAAGTCTTAAAGTTGCCAAGGTTGAGGACACCTGGACTAGACAGACTGGTGCTGCTACATCTAGGTGAATTTCATGCAATGTGAAGTGAACTGGCCTTTCCATAGGCTGGTTGTTAGAGCATTATGGGGGAACAAGCTTGTAAGCCGCCCTGAGTCTTCGGAGAAGGGCGGGATATAAATGGAATTAAAATAAAATAAATAAAATAAAAATAAAATAGAGCATCATTTTTTATGTAAAGACCCAGAGTATTTACTTTGATCACATACATACATACATACATACATACATACATACATACATACATACATTTTATCTCACCAGTGAGATTTTGAGTACTCAAATTTTGATATAATCAAGTTCTGTGACTTTTATTTCTGTTGAAATTTGCAATGTTTTTTTAAAAAAGTTCCAAAAACCTCCAATCACTATGACTTAGGTGTAATTAGCCTTATATGCTGTAAGTGCTTGCTTATGTTGCACTCTTTGCTAATGACTGAATTCATGTGTATGTTTTGTAATGGTTACTGGGCCAGCCTAGACTGGCTGCCTCCAGCCGGTTAAGTAGGGTTTGGGGCAGGAAGCTGCTGCTTTAAATCTATCAGTTGCCGCCTATCGGCCAACCATATAAATAGCTGCACAGCAGCTCCTTGTTTGCTTCTGTTATGTTCTGACCTTTAATAAAGCCTGTTGCTGTTGAACCTTCTGTCTCGTTCAATGCCTGCAAGAACCGAATACTCAACATTAAGCACATCTGGCTTTTACAAATTATTCTTCATTAAACTTTCAGTTAATTATATATGCTGAAAGGTCTGCTTTGGATTACTATAATTTTTTTTTATTTGGCCATTTAAATGATAGTAAAGTTGGAAATTTCATACAAACCACCACTTTTTCATTGATTTTACTAACAAGGAAAACCTTACATAGATTTATTTGCAAGAGAGGAATAGACCTTTCCCTGTTTATAATGGGATAATTATTTCTATTGCTACATAAAGGTGAGGTTTTTAAGGCTGGTTGTTAAGAGACAGTTAACTATTTGGTTTGTTCAAGACACAGTGCATAATATTTTAAGAATATATATGACATAACTGTGCTTCTTTTGACAATGTTCAGTTCTCTAAAAAATGTAAAACTTGTTATGTAAACTCTGTAGTTATTTTTACTAACTTAATGTGCAGGGATCTCAATAAGTTTCTATATTAGCAACTAAAAGTGGTATATGTAACGTCTTATAGTTACTGGCAGAAACAACACTACAGGTAGTTTGCGACTTACAACCACAATTGAGCCCAAAATTTTTGTTGCTAAGCGAGACGTGTGTTAAGTGAGTTTTGCCCCATTTTACAACCTTTCTTGCCACAGTTGTTAAGTGAATCACTACAATTGTTAAGTTAGTAACACAGCTATTAAGTGAATCTGGCTTCCCCCTTTGCTTGTCAGGTCTGAAAAGGTGATCACATAACCCTGGGACACTGCGACTGTCATAAATATTAGTCAGTTGCCAAGCGTCTGAATTTTGATCATGTGATCATGGAGATGCTGCAACGGTCATACATGTGAAAAACGGTCATAACTCACTTTTTTCAGTTCCATTGTAACTTTGAATGGTCACGCAATGAATTGTTGTAAGTCAAGGACTACTACCTGTAATTGTCCATTTTCCTCAAGTCAGAGAAACACTGCAAGGCATTAAAAACGAAACAAAGCATTGTTGGTACGATAACCAGACAGCTCTCCAAGGTTTGTTTGTTTGTTTCATGTGACCCTTAATCCAGAAGTCTTCCTTTCCATATCTTTCATCAAGCTGGTTAGCTGTGTGATGCCCCAAGTCCAGGAACACAAAACACAAAAGCCCTGCCATTTAGGATTCTCTGCTCCAGGGCTCCTAAAAGAGAAAAGCTGTTCTTGTTTTGCAGCAACTCTATGCCGCTCAGCTGGCCAGCATGCAGATATCGCCCGGCACCAAGATGCCTTCCACGCCTCAGCCGCCCAATACGACAGGGACGCTGTCACCAACCGGGATGAAAAATGAAAAGAGAGGGACCAGCCCTGTAACTCAAGTTAAGGTACTGATTTAGTTTGTTCTCCTGAATATTCCAGCTGCACGTAGAGACCTCTTGAATCACTGTCCTTTAACATTGCTTCATTTGATATAAGGATACTGTATATGAGGATGAATCCATATCATTATAGAGCCGTGGTGGCACAGTGGTTAGAATGCAGTAATGCAGGCTAATTCTGGCGACTGCTAGCCAACTGCCAGCATTTCGATTCTCACTGGCTCAGGGTTGACTCAGCCTTCCATCCTTCCGAGGTCAGTAAAATGAAGACCTAGATTGTTGGGGAACATATGCTGACTCTGTAAACTGCTCAGAGAGGGCTTTAAAGCACTGTGAAGGGGCACATAAGTGCTGTTGCTATTGCTATTATACAGAAGGAGGCCATCTGGGATGATCCAAGGACAGATTTTCCTCATTTTTAAAGGAACTGCTACTGTTGATATTACTGAAAGATGTGTTTGTACTGGCAGAATATATATATATATATATTAAAAATTTATCAACAAGAACATCTCTTTGTACTTTAATTTCACTAAATCATTGACTGTTCATGGCATGTTGTCATTATTGTTGTTTAAGTTTAAATTCTGCCTTTTTGCCCACAATACATTCAGTGAGCTAACATTAATCTAAATAATCTATCATGCCTGAGAGCTGCCCTAGTTACCTGTTAGCTTCCAGATGCAATTTAAGGTGCTGCTTATTGCTTAATCTATGGGACTTGGAGTGTGCCCATTCTAGTTGATCTCACTAGATGGGCTGAAACATATAAAGACACACAGTCCCTTAGATAGCTTGGGCCTATGCCATGAAGGTCTTTATAGGTGATAATCAACAGCTTGAACTGAATCCTTCCAGTTCTCAAAATAGCAGGATACATGAACAGACTATGACACACCCATTACTTCATGCTCCATGGCATTCTCGACCAGCTATAGTTTCTGAGTTGTCTTCAAATGTAGCTACATATAGAGCACATTACAGTAGTCTCATTATGAGGTGACCCAAGGCATGAATGAAGGGCTTCCTGGTCACTGAAGGAGAGCTACCAGCACACTGAATGTACCTGTGCAAAGATCTTCTTGGCCACAGCTACTACCTGCTCTTTAAGCAGAAGTTGTGAGTCCAGAAGGACCCCTAGACTGGATGTCAATCTCGTATGAGAAAGTGTAATTCTATGAAGGATAAAGATCCACTATTAAAAGGGCAGTTGGGTCTAATGGTTAAGGCACCAAGCTAGAAAGCAAGAGACTGTGAGTTCAAGTCCCATCTTAGCCAGGAAAGCCAGTTGGGTGACCTTAGGCCAGTCACTCTTTTTCAGCCCAATTCACAGTTGTGGGGAAAATAAGAGGAGGGTGTGTTGGATACGTTTGCTGCCTTGAGTTATTTGTACAAATAATAAAAGTTGGATATAAATAAATAAAGATGGAATGTATCCAGAAATTTGGGGGGGGGGGGGAGAACAAACAATTGTACAACAATTGTAATTTTTTTTAAAAGATTCTAAATGGAAGTAATTTTATTTGTTTTGGGAACTAAGCTTCATTTGCACGATGTTACTTATAACGATATATAAACAAACTAAGCGAACCCTGGGATGGAATAAGAAAAACTAAAACAGTATTTATTGTTAAAAGATCAGACTGTTTTAATTTTTTTTATTCCATCCCAGTGTTCACTTAGTTTGTTAATTTTAATATGCCTGGGATTTGCATTTTTAATGTTATCAAGGAATATATATATAAATTTGTTCAAACAATTTAAAGAGGAAGATCTTGTTTCCTTTCCTGAAAAGAGAAAGAATACAGGTGAAAAACAGCTCTTGAGCAAGTCCATATTATAGCTTGGATACAAAGTAGGGTAAAGTTCTCCCCCATGTTCTTGACAACTTCATAAAAAGGGGTCATAGAGACTGATCCTTCTCTGGAGATTGGTGTTTGGACTTTATATCAAGAGAAGCAATCTGTCAGATAGACCAGTAACCTTGGAGGTCTTCTAGTCCAAACCTCTGTATGCAGGAGACCCTATACCATTCTGGACAAATGACTGTCCAATCTCTCAACCATTCATCATATGATTTAGCCTCTTTACCCTTTATCATTTTTTATATTAATATATTTTATTAATTTTTTAACATGGTCACCTTAATATTTGGTAAACTTTTACCTTACTTAAGGAATTAATAAGACTAAAAAAAGAGAAAAAAAAGAACAAGAGTAAAGAGGGATAAAAAGATAGTATACTACTGAAAGTCCATGTTTCCCTTAAGCTAATACATATTTATTTCCAAAATTTTTCTATTCTTTTTTACCATAATTAAGAATATATTTAATCTTTAAATATTCCATTTAATAAATCTAGTCATCTGGTCTTTTAACTCTTATTCAAAACATTTTTTTTCAATCCATTGTTATTTTCTTAAAATCAATCACATTTACATATCTAAAATATGTCCTTATACACAAGCCATTCTAACTCTTTTATATTACTCATATTAAGAAATAACATAAGAAAAGAGAAGAAAGAGAGAGTACTATGTTATTTGAGGGACTCCTCCCTCTTAAAGTAAAATTCATATACAAAATCTTTCTATTACTTTAACCATATTGAAATAGGTGTTTCTTTTTTAAATATTCTCTCTGATAAGTCCCATCATCTATTTTCTTAGTTTTCACTTTGGCCTTCTTCTTTTGCCCAATATCTTTAATCAATATATTCTTTCTTGTGTTAAGTTCCATCCTTGAGTCCTTGAATTTGTGTTCAGTTATCTGTTTTATCTGCTCCTCTGTTGTTATTTCCTGGTATTTTTTGTTGTTGTAAAGTTAAATTGGAGATGAATTGGTTTATGTTTTCAGAGTTATTTTGGATATCTTTGTGGTTTGAAGTCATTGTTGTTTCAATTAGTTGCAGCATCTCATATGTCTCCTCTTGAAAGGTATTTATTTTTTCTTTGATAAGTTCTTTCTGCAAGTCTCTGGTTTTCCATAGTGTTCAAGAATCGAGGTTTTCTTTTCTTTGCAAATAGCTTTGGAGTCACAGTTTAGTAGATATTTATAATCCAAAAAGGTTCAAAAATGTTTCCTGAAGTTTATAATACTCTCTTTGTCTGCAATCCAAATTGTTTTCTTTTTTTGTCAGTTGTTCTCTATTGTTATAGCTTTGAAGGTCACAAGCACAGATTAGTTTTTTCCAGATTTTGCCAAGTTCTGTATAAAAGCCATAGCTGTCATAGTCTTTATCCACCACTAGATGTCAGCACTAGTTTATTTTTTAAATTATCAAAATAGAAAATTGCCTTTAAAATGAGAATCTTAACCATTCAACAATTCCAAACTTATCCAAATTTAGGTTTTATATTCAAATGTGCTTTTTGACTTCGGTTGCTTGTAGCTTGGGCTAGACTCTGAAGTTAGGCTAGCCTTTCTCCTGTTGGTTTCTGGAAGGCTTCTCCTGGACCGATCGGGTTTAATGCCGTCTCTCAGTGGTCCGCGGGACTTTCTTCCTTCTTTGCCGCCTCTTCAGGGCAGCTTCTGGCTCATTTAGGGTCTCCTAACAGGAAGAAATTCAGCCAAAGGGCACGGAGCCCCGAAATCCTTTGGCTGCTGCACTACTGTGCAAGACCGGAAGTCTACCCTTTATCATTTTTGTTGCTCTTCTCTGCACACTTTCTAGAGTCTCAGTATCTTTTTTGTATTGTTTGTATTCCAAGTGTGGCCTCACTAGTGCAGTATAAAGTGGTACCATCACTTCTTTTGACCTTGATGCTATTCTGTTGATGCAGTTTATGACTATATTGGCTATTTTGGGAGCTACAGCACATTGCTGGTTCATACTTAATGGTGATCGACTAGGACACCTAGATCCTTCTCACAGTTATTACTGTTGAGCCAGGTGCCACCTATTCTATGCCTATGCATTTGATTTTCCTGCCTAACTGCAGGACCTTACTTTTCTCACAACTGAGAGCCTTGGTGGAGCAGTGGGCTAATGCCTCCTTAAGTAACACCAGCTGCCTGCAATTAGTGCAGGTTCGCATCCCACCAGGCTCAAGGTTGACTCAGCCTTCCATCCTTCCGAGGTAGGTAAAATGAGGACCCAGATTGTTGGGGGCAATAATGACTTTGTAATAATGCTGCTTGGGGTGTGTGTGAAAGCCCTAATAAGCAGGCATATACATAGAATGAAGGCTGTTGCTAAGCACATTGATTTGTGCTTTAAATTGTAAGCTGCCCTGAGTCTTCGGAGAAGGGCGGGATATAAATGGGATTAAAAAAAAACTGAACTGCATTTTGTTCAAGTCTGTCAAGAATTTTCTGAATTTTGAATCTGTCTTCCAAAATGTTAGAAATTCTCCCTAACTTGGTGTCATCTGCAAATTTGATGAGTTCTTCTATTTTCTCATCTAGATCATTTATGAAAATGTTGAAGAGCACTGGGCCCAAGATAAACTCTTGAGTTACCCTACTGCATACCTCTCTTGATGTAGATGTAGTTTCATTGAGGTCCAGATGCTGGGTATGGTTGGTCCACCATCTAGTGTTGGTACTGTCTATCCCACATTGTTGTATTTTATCAAGAAGTAGGCTGTGGTCTATTTTGTCAAATGCCTTACTGGAGTCTAAATATACTGTACTTGGACTTTTAACTTTGTTCTATTCTCCTGTACTCCTTTTTTTTGTTCCCATCTAAGTGGCTTCTTCTGGACATGCTTGTGCTCATGAATGGACAATTTGTCTTCTCATTGGAAGCATAATATTTTTGATATGAGTAAAATTCACTAATTACCTCCAATCTTCAAGGTTTGAGTTGTCCATTTCCTTTGTATCTGGCATCATAGGGTTTCACTACGGATAGTCCTTGACGTATGCCCACAATTGAGCCCAAAAATTTTGATGCTAAGTGAGACATTTATTAAGTGAATTTTGCCCCATTTTATTACCTTTCTTGCCACCTTTATTAAGTTAGTAACACAGTTAAGTGAATGTGGCTTCCCCATTGACTTTGCTTGTCAGAAAATCACAAAAAGTGATCACATGACCCCAGATGCATCCATCTGTTGTAACTTTGAACTGTCACTAAATGAACTGTTGTAACTTGAGGATTAGCTGTTTTTGCTTGAGAAATGACATAAAGAAGAACAGAAAGATTAGTCACTGAGTTTAAGTGAGTGACTTTGGTAAGGGCTGATAGATGCAACTTGAAGCATAAGTTATGTATTTTTTTAATAATATTTTGCTTACACTATATCCTATAAACCAGTGGACAGAAGTGGGGCAGATAAGAGAAAGTATTTAGACTCTTTTCAGAAACTGCTGAAAAGTTATAAAAACCATCAGTTCTACTGTACATTATAGCATTTAGTTTTGTTGAAGAGGGCTATTACCCTACTTAATTTGCCCTATTGCAAATTAAACTTAATTTGCATTTGAACAGGTATATTCTTCTTGCAATGTGCAAATACTAATTTATTCTCATTTTACATATATTGAAAAAAGTGCTTCCATTGTTGGTTTTGTAAGGGTGTGTGTGTGTTCTTGTGTAAAGAATCTGTTCTTGTATTATTTGCGTGGAAAGGTTATTGTTTAATCTTCTATCAAGGGACTACAATCTTATTTATGTTTAACTGCAGTTAATTTGGCGAGACCCATTCTGAATAAGCATGCAGAGAATAGATTTGTTCAAATAATTCCCTTGCTTAATTCTGCATAGACATGCAGTGAGTAGCACCCTTGCTTTTTTCTGGGCAGACCTATTTGAAAGTCTGATTTGGTTGATCTTCCCAAAGGCTTCTTCTTTTTTTATTGATTTTTTAATATTTACATATACAAGTATTTGTGAAACAATATGGTGGTTGGGTAGTTAAAATAAGAAATAACCAGTTGTAAATAGTTCAGGTTACATAAAGAGAGATTCCCTCTCTACTTCCCTTAGTTATTGCATAGTCAAAATAGGCAAGTTAGTACATTTCTAATTGTAACCTAGTCAATCAACAAAACTTAAAATATATTTTCAGTAATACATATCAATATCCTGTTTTTAAATTTTATCTAATTGCAATAGGATATTCTAGAGTGGCCTATACTATATAAGAAAAAGCTTAATTTTTGGGTAACCCACAATTCCCTATTTCAATAAAGAATAAGTCTTTTGTCTACAAAACTTATATTGTCCATTACAAAACATTCTTATGTTTTACCATTAAAGTCTAATTTTCATCTTAAGAAATCACCAGTTATTAGAAATATGTTTTTGTCTTAACCATTCAACAATTATTAAAATACTATCTTTTATATATAAAATTCTAGGTTCTATACTATGTTTCAAAAGCAACCACTGAATATTCTATAAGTCATCTTGACCATACATCAATTATTAAAGTACTATCTTTTGATATGTCATTCCAAGTTCTAAAATATAGTTTGGAGTTATATTCTAAAAGCTTACATTTGTTTTCCTTTACCGATCTAAAAGCTAAATGTAAAATCAGTTATATTTTTAGGGATTCCCCTTAATCCATGAAAGAGATATTTTTATAGTCTATAGGAATCCCAAAAGAGAAACAAGTTCAGTTTTTTTTAAAATCTAACTCTTGCCTTCCTTTTGTGCCAATCATGCTTCCCTCTTGGCATTTTTAAAATCTCAAATGTATCTTCCTTTCTTCCTATACCCCTTATTTGAATCCAGGGAGTGTATCCAAATGTCAGTTTTGCAAGGAAGATGTCCCCTTTGTAACAATTGTATTTTTGCTTTGATAATTCAGTTTTTGATGGTTGATATAATATAGTTGTAATTAAATCAGTCAAATCTTTTTGTTCTTCCAATTCTATCTGGGTTAGGTAGAAAGTAGTAGCTGGTATTATGATTGTCCTTTGATTAATTGAATTCTCAATATATTGTATTTGAAAGCCTTTAGTGTCTTCACTCTTGGTATTGTTTTCTTCAGGCGCCGCTCCTTTTTGGGTTATAGGTTTTGTAGTTGCCATTAAAGTTTGGACTTTAAGGTGTTCTGTAGGTTGCTTTTGTTGTTCTTTGAAATCTCCTATTTTAGTGTTAGTTTCCACTTCTTCTATTTGATTTTGGGTTATCTTTTTCTCATTTAAAGTCAAAATTTGATTTGGTGGCTTTAGGTTGTCAGATTTTTCTTGCAATTTGGCTTTAATTTGCTCTGTCATTGCCAAAATCGTGTCCAGTATCAGTTTATAATCAAGTGGTGGGATGTATTCATCCATTTCATTGTTGTTTGCAGTTAAATCTTCCATGGAGGCTGTTTTAATAATAGTCAAAGATTTTCCACCTCCTGAAGAGTTGTATTCAGTGCCAGGTGTTCCCACCCTTATCTTAGTGTCAAGGACAGCTGTATTATTCAGTCAGCTCTCACAACAAAAAAAGGAAATTTACTTGCTGTACCAGGTTTCACCACAAGATGTCATCAGTAACATATAGCATGCAATGTAGGAATTTTCTTTTCTTTTTCCAAATTAATATAGAACTTTTGTAGGATTAGTCCAAATTTTTTCCTTAATTCACAGCTTATAGAAAAGATAGGGTAGTGGATTCCCAGCAACAAATAGAAGCTTTTTAGTAAGTACAGATGAAATTACTTAATTTCTTTGCTGAATTAAAGTTCTTTTATAGCTTTGAGGCTTTAAGCTTTGTTCCCAAAGTAGATATTTGCCGTTTTCTCAAAAAAATGGGAGAAAAAGATTTTCAGGAAAGCCCCACAGGAAGATGATTAGGGAATAAGAAAGGTAAAAGCTCACCCAGGTCCTCCAGATTGCTTCTTAGTGCTAGGTAGTGCTTTGGCTTTCGGCAGGGAGCAGCTTATTGATCGGCCATCTTTATGGCCGGTCTCTACTTCTTCGGGCTAAAGGAAATGATTCCAGATTCCAGCAGAGGGCTGCCACCCTTCCGTGATCACAGGAAAGTCCTCCTCTCGGTAATCGCCCTGGAGGGGCGATTTTTGACCCTTTTCAGGGTCCTCCAAAAAAGAAAGAAATGGATGGCAGGAAGCAGGCTGTTCCCGCACTTCTGGAAGCACCACGCACGCAAACTGGAAGCCCCAAAAGGCTTCTTTAGGGCCTGACAAACAAAGTTCATAGTAGGTATATGTTGCTTATTGTGTTGCTATGTTTCAGGGACATAGCTACTGTATGTACCTGTATTGAATTCTGAAATGTTGTGACTTAGGTGTGCATATGTCTTTGTTCACATGAAATGTGCTGTCTGGCAGCATTGATTTGAGTAAGGGATGAACAAATATTAGGCAGAAAAGTAAGCAGTAAAGGTCTGGTCCAAGAGAACTAAACTGTCTGTGTTACACAGGCTGCCCTAGATAGCTCTAAGACGAAGTCAGGACCACTTTCCTTATATTGTCAGGGGGAAAAAATGTTTCAAATAAATCCTGGGTATAAGGACATTATGTATGTAAATGAATGCCCTTAGTTCTGTGCCAGCATAATTATTACAAACATGAGGAATATTTCTATTTCTATTAGAAATAGAAATTAAGCTACTGTTTAAAAGAGATGAAAATATTTGCATACAACTGACACATGTCTGATTGGATGTTACATGGAGCATAGTTAGCAAAATCCAGTAAGCATGTTCTGTGTTCCTGCCTGAATGGTTTATGGGAATTGATTTGATAAGATAAAATAACTGAGCCAGCCTCCACTCGGTATCAGCTATAAGGATGACCCTGGCACTGGCACAAAAGTTTTGTCACACTATTTTTTTATCCAATATGACTGATTGATAAAAAAAACTACATATTTTACTACCACAAACACTGGAGGGTATAGTCCCTATATAATAATAAAACTAAACTATCAAGAAAGTGCAGTATTATAAAAATGGCTTAGTTTTCAATTTCCCTATGGCCCTATTCAATAAATTTCCTGCTGTAAGATGTGCTGTGTACAATTTTGACAGCAAGAAGAATGCCGGTGATAAGATAATGGAGAGTATTATTGTATTCTTTCATATATTTCTCAGCTTTGAAGTCTTCAGTTCTGCCTGCTAAAATATAGATGATGCACCTTTCTATCCAGCATATCTCAGCTTTGGGCATACTTTAAATGAAAGAGTCAGGTTGCCAGGCTCTTTTCATTTTAATTATAGAAACTCAGTATTCTGCTATCCCAAAAATGCTGTGCCTGGCTGATTGCTAACAAGTTCAGCAGAAGGTATAAGCTCACTGACGAACAGCAAAAGATAGTATTGTAAAGAGGAACACTAGATCAAAAGAACCAAGTTCTTTCTGTTCTTGCGTTTCCAAAAGTAGTAGCACAGGGTGTTTTTTTTATAGGAGTTCTTCAGACTAATTTTGACCCATTTCTTAATTATTTATTTATTGGATTTTTTAAAAAATTCCATTTATATCCCGCCCTTCTCCGAAGACTCAGGGCGGCTTACAAGCTTAGCAGTAGCCTTCATTCTATGTATATGCCTGCTTATTAGGGCTTTCACACGCACCCCAAGCGGCATTATTACAAAGTCAGCTTAATTGCCCCCAACAATCTGGGTCCTCATTTTACCTACCTCGGAAGGATGGAAGGCTGAGTCAACCTTGAGCCTGGTGGGACTCGAACCTGCACTAATTGCAGGCAGCTGGTGTTACTTAAGGAGGCATTAGCCCACTGCTCCACCAAGGCTCTTTGCCCTTTAAAAAGCAACAGGAATATAAAATATAGGTAAGTGACACTGAAACCGAAATAGAGATAAAATCTCAGTGTTCGGTAAAACAAAACAAATGAACAATTACATCTAACAGTTAAACGTTTGGCAGAAAAGATGTACTTTTAGCACCTCCAAAATATTGGGGTGTTAAGGACCAGATCCATCTCCCTAGGGCAGGGGTGTCAAACTCAATTTCATTGAGGGCCGCATCAGCATTGTGGTTGCCCTCAGGGGGCCGGGTGGGTATGGCCAGGGTGGGCGTGGCCTACTGCGTGGGCGTGGCTAGAGTGCGAATAGCCTACTGGGTGGGCATGGCCAGCTCTACGTCGTTCGCATCAAGGGTGCCTATGGGGGCCTGGGCAGGAGTGGGACAGATCTGAGGGTCTCTGGCAGAAGGAGGGTCTCTGGGCCAGGGCCAAGGCAGTGGGGGGCTGTTCCCTCACTATTTCCAGGATGGCTTCGCGGGTCACATGAAACCACTTTGCGGGCCGGATCTAGCCCCCAGGCCTTGTGTTTGACATGTCTGCCCTAGGGGAATACATTCTTCAGCCTGCGAATCACACAGGATAGGAAAGCTTCAAGCGTTCCAGATAAATATAATTCTAGCAGTGGAGATATCTTCAGAGTGGTTCATTGAAGAGACCAGGAAGTTTCCATACAACATAAATGATCCTACACATAGAAGAACACTGAAATGGCCTTAAAAAGGAATCCAGTAACCTTTATGTAAAAATCAGCTTAGCCAGGATATTTAGAAGGAAGTGAAGAAAAAACTTAAGATTGGCCAGCTTTGATATGTTTTAGAGGAGGGGGCGGGGGAGAGAGAATCTCTCTCAGGTTTTCAAGATTCTTATTTTATTCTATGGTAAAAAGTAGCATTCCTGATATTTCTTTCCTGAACTTGCCTACTTCAAAAGGCTGACACATAGTCAGGACTTAGTGTTTAGGGTCTTGAAAGTCAGGGCCAATAGCTTGTGTTGTCTGGTGGGCAACTGTGGGTAACTTTCCGTATAGGATTGATATCATCCGTATATTTGTTCTAGTCTGGCTGCCACATTTTGTACCAATTGACAATTTCTAGATGCTTTTCAAGAATGATCCCACATACACTACTTTGCAGTAATGAAGGTGGTTGACACCCGAAGTATAGGTAGTTGATGTTAAATCTGGCTAACTCAGAAAGGGTCACAGCTGGAAAAGAGTTCCTTGACACAGCCACCATTTACAAATCCAGGAAGAGTTTGGGATCAAGGAGCATTTGTAAGTTGGGAGAACACAAACTGCTCTGAGTAAAACTATTTCAACTCAAAAAAAGATCAACTTTTTTTTATCAACATACCCCTCAATCTTTCTGGATTTAGTTTCACTTTGGTTTCTGTCACCTGGCTCATTACTGAGGTTGGACAATATTGTACTGATTACTCTCCTGGATTAAAGATAAGAAGATTAGAAGAACTGAGTGTCATTGGCCTATTGATAGCATCCAGTTCAAAAACTCTTACACAGAAGTTACACAAACTGAGCAACTCCCTGTCATAATTTAAAAATCAAGAGTCTGAATATGCCAATACCAAATTCAGATTGTTTTATTTTTCCATGTATAAGGTATACGTATATGCATGCAGTATGTTAGAAACTGACATGTTAGCATTTCTTCTTAAAAAGTTGATGAAAGCATAACCTGACCTTGTAATATTTATTTAATGACAATCATATATCTAGTTATACACAGCTAGAGTATATGATTCATGATACAGAAATAATGCAGAATTTAAGTGAAACTTCAGAAATATGAATTTTGGGAATATGGTATATTTTCTTTCTCATGGATACATGCATACAGACAGACTTATAAAAACACTCCACTCATAAATTGTAATTAAGGTGGCATACATCATATAAAATAATTTTCAAACAATAAAATAAAAGATAAATACAAAATAGACCACTAACAAATCACAATAAACACACAAACACAGGCTAGCTTTGCTGCAAGTTTTAGTACAGTAGCAGCTTGAACCTCTTCCGGACTCTCATCCTTGCTTTTGACCAAATACATAATAGTTAGTGCAAACATTCAGGATTAAAAGCCATTGATCAAGGGAATTTAATTAAGCAGCACTGAAGAATTATAAAAACCAAACTGTTCATCCCTTCTTATTTCTTTATTATTATTATATATCATCAAATCAACTCTGATTGACCACATAGACTTTTTCTGTGATGTGATGTTCTGTCCTATCAATAGCAACCAGTTTACTAAATAGTAAGAACCAGATGTTATTTTACTTCATTTGTACTGGCATCTGCTGTTGTTGGTAGGCTAAAGATACAAATATTTCATCATCAGTTTGGGTGTGTGCCAGTAAATATACTAATAATATTAAGCATATTGCTACCCTTTGAAAGAAATGAAGAAATAAAATTTATTGAAATTATATTTATTTATTAGATTTATGTGTCACCCATCTCATCTAGAAAAGACTTTATTTGAAAAGTCTTTCATAAAACAGAGTGGCAAGAGGATCATAGCTACAGTATATGAAAATAAAACTAAAACAATTAAGTCATCTAATCTTCTTTTAATTTTTTTACCATAATGCTGCCCCTCATTCAAGTGCATATTAACAACATGCATGCCGTATTGTAGTTTAAGAAGTTTCCAGCAGACACAGTTAAACACTGCAACATTGCTGGTTAGATTTTTTTTAAAAATCATTCTTTGTGAATGCCCTGGGTTAATTTAGATCTCAGAAAACACATTAGGAAATTAAACAGTAATGCAAGCTAATTCAGATTTTAATTTGTCAAAAAGAACGATCTAGCCACATAGTTAATGTAAACAGAGGCACAGCACAGAAAAATTAATGAGGTTTCCCTTTCATTGAATCTTCAAGGAGTGTAGATAATTAGCTTCTTTTGTTATTATTGCAGGAAAATGCAGCATTGTCTGGAAGGTGTAAAATAGCTGTGGCTTCCTAAGTGATAATGTGTTTCATTTGTCTTCTCCTAATAATTATTTACATTAAACTCTTCTAGGATGATGCTGCACAGCCACTGAATCTCTCTGCTAGACCCAAGACAGCAGAACCTGTCAAATCCCCGACGTCGCCAACGCAGAGCCTCTTCCCTACGAGTAAAACCAGCCCTGTGAATGTGGCCAATAAAAGTGGAATCCCCAGTCCTATTGGCCTGACTCTGGGGAGAGGATCCTCTCTAGGTACTCAAAAAGGAACAAATCTGGGTCATTTCAAATAGGGACGAGAGGTCTCTAGTCTTCTCCTGTGGGCCTAGTTTCATGTTATTATTATTATTGTTATTATTATTTTTGCAGAACCAGGTGTATTCAAGGTTTCTTAACATTTACAAGGTCTTTGACATTTATTGCATGGAAGCTCTGTCACACTTATTAGGCCTTTGATTTTTATTTTATCTCAATAGATTTACATGGGAATCTATGAGGGAAAGTAGTCCTTTCAATATACTTTAAAGGATAAATTAAAGGTAAATTTAAAAAAAAATCACAAATTCTTTGAGTCATGCTCAGCTAATCCATTGGAGTGAGTGGCTATATTAAATCTAATAAATAGTCATAACAAATAGGGAGGCTTGGTTCTTCACATCTGAGGCTGAACAGTTGTTTCAGATTAAGCATGACCTTCAGGTCCTATTAAATCTATCGGGTCCTCCTTAAAGCTGCATCTTTTCCTGGGTTCGTGCAGTAGTTACATATTCCCTAGAGGCACTGCTAGCACACTTATCTCTTTCCAAACATCTCCTTAACTCAAAGACAAACTTTCCTGGATACACATAGATTCTCTACAGAGGGGCCAAGAGGTGTAGCTTGCACTGTCACATTTTAGCATCAAATCTCAATTTATTGGTACAGTCATTTGATTTACTTATTATTCAAATTTATTTATGTGCCCATCTCCCCCAAAGGGGGCTCTGGGCAACGCACAACAATAAATAAGTCAGCCAATACAAAACAGATAAAAATCTAAAAAATCACAGTAATCCATAGCATCAAAAGCAAAAATGTCATGGAACAACTCTGTGGAGATTGATTTGTGACTGACTTCTTTTAGGATATTTTCCCAGTCCAAATGCTAACCAGTTCCAACCTTGGTAGACAGACAAGATCAGGTCAAGTAAATAAATAAAGATACTACTGAAAATGTAAACAGTCTGAAAACTCTAGTAAAAATAAATCAAGGTGCGCAGTGAAAAATTGGGACTAAGATTAAACATAAAGATGACCGAACTAATGACAATAAGCACAACAACCAAATTTAGAAATAACAGTGAATATATTAAAGGGCAGAAGCCATCCACCACTTTAGGATCAAATGTCAACAATGAAGAAACAGCTATTAGATATACTGCAGACTAGTGCTTCATGCAGAATAACAAAATAATGGGGGTGGGGAAAATATTCAGATGCCCTGATATGCCTATATCTACAAAGATCAGAATAGTGCAGGCAGTGATATTCACTAGGACACTCTATGGAAGTGAACATTGGATTTTGAAGAAGTGGGATTGAAAAAGTAATGACATGTTTGAATGTTGATGTTGGGGAAAAAACTCCTGAGAATACCATGGATGGCCAAGAAAACAAAGTAATCTATGAACAAATCTCCAGAATTTCACTTAAGGCACAAATGACCACTCTCAAATTATCCTACTTGAGACCTATTATATGAAGACCTCTAGAGAGCTCTGATGTGAGGAAAGGTGGAAGAAAAGAGAAGACCCTCAGCAAGGTGTACAGACTCAGTTATAGTACCAATAGTAGCAATAAGTGCACTATTGGATGACTTGAAGGTTTAGGTTGGAGCCAATTCATCCTAAAGAAAACCTATATATGTGGTTGCTCAGAACTGATACTGATTTGTTGTCCCATTATTAACTCTTAATATTTCAATGTGTCTGCAAAAAAAAACACAAAAAACCCCAGAATGTAAAAATTTAATAAACCTTGATGCATGCTTTTGTTGTCCCATGCAAGGTGTAATTTCTAAGCACTCTACAAAGCAGTCGTCCAAAAAGCATACTGCAATAATCTACATACAGTATATTGTGATTAAATCATATATTATAATGGCCAATCTAAGGTCTCAAGAAACCTATCCAGTTGGCACACCTATCTAAACTGGGCAAAAGCATGTAGTTGAAATATTCCTAACACTAAATTATTTCTACAGGTGAAACTCGAAAAATTAGAATATCATGCAAAAGTT
Source organism: Vipera berus (assembly GCF_964194415.1). Classification (NCBI taxonomy): domain Eukaryota; kingdom Metazoa; phylum Chordata; class Lepidosauria; order Squamata; family Viperidae; genus Vipera; species Vipera berus. The sequence continues at coordinate 103,449,854 of NC_138202.1, read as the reverse complement.
CACTTATTTCAGTAATGCAACTTAAAAGGGGAAACTAATATATGAGATAGACTCATTACATGCAAAGCAAGATAGTTCAAGCCGTGATTTGTCATAATTGTGATGATTATGGCGTACAGCTCATGAAAACCCCAAATCCACAATCTCAGAAAATTAGAATATTGTGAAAAGGTGCAATATTCTAGGCTCAAAGTGTCCCACCCTAATCAGCTACTTAAGCCATAACACCTGCAAAGGGTTCCTGAGCCTTTAAATGGTCTCTCAGTTTGGTTCAGTAGGAATCACAATCATGGGGAAGACTGCTGACCTGACAGTTGTGCAGAAAACCATCATTGACACCCTCCATAAGGAGGGGAAGCCTCAAAAGGTAATTGCAAAAGAAGTTGGATGTTCCCAAAGTGCTGTATCAAAGCACATTAATAGAAAGTTATGTGGAAGGGAAAAGTGTGGAAGAAAAAGGTGCACAAGCAGCAGGGATGACAGCAGCCTGGAGAGGATTGTCAGGAAAAGGCCATTCAAAAGTGTTGGGGACTTTTACAAGGGGTGGACTGAGGCTGGAGTCAGTGTATCAAGAGCCACCACACACAGACGGATCCTGGACATGGGCTTCAAATGTCGTATTCCTCTTGTCAAGCCGCTCCTGAACAACAAACAACGTCAGAAGCGTCTTACCTGGGCTAAAGAAAAACAGACCTGGTCTGTTGCTCAGTGGTCCAAAGTCCTCTTTTCTGATGAGAGCAACTTTTGCATCTCATTTGGAAACCAAGGACCCAGAGTCTGGAGGAAGAATGGAGAGGCACACACTGCAAGATGCTTGAAGTCCAGTGTGAGGTTTCCACAGTCTGTGTTGATTTGGGGAGCCATGTCATCTGCTGGTGTTGGTCCACTGTGCTTCATTAAGTCCAGGGTCAACACAGCTGTCTACCAGGAGATTTTGGAGCACTTCATGCTTCCTTCCGCAGACGAGCTTTATGGGGATGCTGACTTCATTTTCCAGCAGGACTTGGCACCTGCCTACACTGCCAAAAGCACCAAAACCTGGTTCAATGACCGTGGGATTACTGTGCTTGATTAGCCAGCAAACTCGCCTGACCTGAACCCCATAGAGAATCTATGGGGCATTGCCAAGAGAAAGATGAGAGACATGAGACCGAACAATGCAGAAGAGCTGAAGGCCGCTATTGAAGCATCCTGCTCTTCCATAACGCCTCAGCACTGCCACAGGCTGATAGCTTCCATGCCACGCCGCATTGAGGCAGTAATTGCTGCAAAAGGGGCCCAAACCAAGTACTGAGTACATATGCATGCTTATACTTTTCAGAGGTCCGATATTGTTCTATGTACACTCCTTGTTTTATTGATTGCATGTAATATTCTAATTTACTGAGATTGTGGATTTGGGGTTTTCATGAGCTGTAAGCCATAATCATCACAATTATGACAAATCACGGCTTGAACTATCTTGCTTTACTTGTAATGAGTCTATCTCATACATTAGTTTCCCCTTTTAAGTTGCATTACTGAAATAAATGAACTTTTGCACGATATTCTAATTTTTCGAGTTTCACCTGTATGCTTTGATCGAAACATAGACAAGTAATCTTTTATACAATTAAATCCAATATTGGAAGTAACAAGTATTTATTTAATAGCCGTACACACTTGCTTCTCAATGTATCTGATCAGAGCTGGATTTAAAATATATTGTTTCAATTCATTTACAGCTTGACTGTAACATGCCATTTCATGGTTACAATCCCTTGAATCCAGGATTATTCAAAGTATTCACTAGATTTAAAAGAGCATCCTAGAAAGTTTGCTTCATAGCTGTACCTCATTCTCTGGTTCAAAAATTGCTTCATTAGATACTTTCTATGATAAAAAAATCAAGTAATGTAAGGCTTTATCTTCCTTTCTTTCTCATCTCCAATCACTGATTATTGTGGTAAAAATTGAACTGGATTTATTTCTTTTATGTTCTATAAGGTTCATGGTTGAATGTAGTTAACATGAATGTTCTGGGTTCAACCTGACAGCTTCATAATGGAAAAATAAATGAAACAGCAATGAATTATATCAGTTATCATTTGGAAATATCAACCTCTATAAGAAAACATAATATGATTTTTTCTTGAACATCAGTTAAGATTTACAAATACATTTACAAATACAAAGCAAAAATCATGTGTAGGTACATTTTTGTCCTTTGCGCTAGGATTGAAAAATGCGCTGAAATTCTCACTTTAAAAGGCATCAAATGTTTTGATTAAATCATTAATATAATAATAATTTCTGTTAATTGCTTCAGGAGAGGTTATCTCTGATTAAACATCACTCAGAATGGAAAACAAAATTACAGCTGTTGCCCAAATCTAAAATTACTATCCATTTTAATGTTAAAGATACAGGCTTAAATATTTGCAGCAGCTGAAATTAGAATGTTTATGTGTGTATGTATATAAATCTCTTGAAAAGGGGATATTTTAATGCACTCTTACAATCCTTTTCTTTCTAGACATCCTTTCCAGTCTTAACTCACCTGCCCTATTTGGGGACCAGGACACTGTAATGAAAGCAATTCAGGAGGCTCGAAAGATGAGAGAACAAATCCAGCGGGAGCAGCAGCAGCAACAGCAGCAACCACATATTGATGGAAAGCTTCCCACCCTGAATAATATGGGCCTAAACAATTGTAGAACCGAAAAGGTAACACAATAGCTCTTCCACCCTTGTTGCTGCTAAATTTATTTGCCTGGTGAATAGCTACTTAATTCCAGGAAGTTACACTTTTTAATCACTTTTCACATTGAAAAGTGTGTGATGTAGGTCCAGGAGGAAAAAAGTGTGCAATGTAGGTCCAGAAGGAAAAAAAAAGTAGACTGGATTGATCAGAACAAGATTTTTCCACAAGGAAGATTTACACAGGGCTCCAGTGGCACCAACAGGGAATATCATTTCCCCTCCCCCCACATTCTGCACCATATGAGAATCAATGTAGGTATTGCAAATTGGCCAAAGTTTCATTTGAAGAATGGCAGATGGTTAAGATAGGTGAGGAGGAGCCCTGTTCCCATCTCCACTCAATCATATTCTGTGAATGCTGTCCCTGAAAACTTTAAGCTTCTTATATTAAGTTCCCAAGTTACAGAAATATTATATGGTACAAATAATAGCAATATGGATTAGAGTTGTCTTTCTTGATGGATACTGGGCTCCATTTGTCTAGTATCTCCTTTCCAGTGACATGCTCCCAATAAGCCCAGTAGGAATATACAGAGAATTCTTCTTGCTAGTTGTCACCCTGTCTTCTCATTGGTATTTGATGGCATACTGCTAGGGCATGCTAGGTTACCTGGCAATTCAGTAGAGTCATAATATCTCAGTAGAATTTTCTTTACCTGATTTCTCACAGTACTACAGTATCTTGTCAAATGATCTAACTGTTGTTTTGGAAAGTAAAAAAATAATAACACTTCCATTTTCTTCAGTTTTTTCTGAAACAAAAGGAAAGTATTTCAGGCTATTGATTATTTTCTGCACCTTTTTCATCTCTAGAACCAGGGCTGAGGTGTGGCCTACAAAAATCCAGACAACCACTAGGTGGCGGGCAAGAGTCATAGAAAACCCTATATTTTTTCCATCTCCTATTGATGTGAATATTTACACCTCAGATGTACCAACTCTTTTATTAATCAGGGCAGAGTTCTATTTTGTATAGGAAACTCATTTAAATTCATCTTGATATAAAGAGAGAGAATGGTTATGTGAAGCGGTGCTAATATATATATGATTTATTGGCCACCTATCTTACCACAGGAACATTCTGGGCAGTTATATTATTTATTTTACCATTTTCCTTCTACATACAACATATTTGGAATGGCTGTACTGTATTGTTCAGAACTGAAACTTCACACTTGATGAAGAGTTCAAAAGACCCAGATGAAGAAACAAAGAATGCACGCACAAGCTTTAGCTGGAGTTCAGGCTTTCTCCTCTCTTTGAATAACATTCTGGGGTGCAGTTTAATTGGAAATTCTGGATATTTATGGTGTTTTTCATATCAGATGTAGATATTTCAAACAAAAGAGTTACATTTTAGAAGAATCCTTAGGAAAAATAATCTACATAGGTAAGGAGATAATTTAGTTTGAAGACCTGGAGAATTTGTTTGGCTTTGCTTACAGGCTTTTGGACAAACAAACGAGGTAAATATCAGTTGTGGTGTTTTGGTAGCAAAGTAATGGAAGCAGGCAATTCTCTCTAAGGAATAGAGACATACAGTATCTATGAAATAATTTAAGATATAGTATGTCTATAATTTGCTTCCTTGCAGGATTGGTAAGAGCATTATTTAGATACCACATGAATCATTATTTCCTGTACAGTAATAGCGGACCATGTACAATGTTATTATTCTGGGTGATTCAGGACAAAAGGTTTTGCAGCCTTTAAGCAGAAGACAAGAGCTTTGATTGTGAGATAGAGCAGGGGGAAAAGGAACAGATGATCAGTAACATGCATGTTACAATCTTTCACAGTCATATTATCTATCACAATGAAATCTGAAATAAAAAGTGTAGTTTGATATTGTACAGTGGTGAGATTAAAAATACCTAAACAACTGGTTCTCTGAGTGGATGTCACTTCTGGAAATCCGTTGTGGTCCTGGGCCTCCAAGGCGGTCCGTTCTGAGCCTTGCAAAAATGGGCTAGGGCTTGGACTTCCGGTGGCAACGCGACGCCGAAGACAGCCGTTTTCGGGCTGCCCGCTCCGCAGCTGTGTTTTTCCATCGTAAACAGCGCAGATCAGCTGTTTAGATGGATTTGAAGCCCCCTCCTTGGGAGAAGAGGAGGGGGTGAGGCCCCAGGTAGGGGTTGAGCTCTCCGGGGCCGCCTGAACTGAGAGTTTGGGCGGCTGAAGGATTGAGCCCCCCCGAAGCCTGGGTTGCTCCGAGCTGCGCAGCGCCCCTGCTCCGGGATTTATGGAGCAGAGCCAGGCGTTAGCAACCACCCCTGCCAAAAGGAAATACTTTTGATTGTCAAGATGCAGGCAGAGCGGTACAGGAGGTCAAGGTGATGTGGACTCTTATCTTTACTCTCTAGCTCAATGGATTTTATAGCTTTAAAGTGAAAGTGCGCAATAAGTGAAAGTGGGGGAAGATGGCGGCTAAAACTTCTAAAGTTCTTCGGAGTGCGGGGTCTTCCCTGGTGCAACAGACCTCATTGCAAGCTTTGCTTCCTCCTGCACCTCCTCCGGCATTGACGCTTAAGGATTTACAAGACGCTCTTGGAAAGCATTCACAATTGATGTCTGACATGATGGATGAAAAGTTGAAAAAGCTGGAGGAGAAAATGGAGGAGAAAATGGAGAAATTGGAGAAGAAGATGGAAGAGAAGTTTAGAGCAATGAGGGTGGACATGTTGTCTATGATTGAATCTGTAGCTGAATGTGTGCAACAGCTAGGTGTAAAAGTGAAGGATCTCAGTCAAAAGAACTCTATATTAGAAGCAAAGGTATTAGAAAATGAAAATATAAGGGATAAAATGGACGGAGAATTGAGCCTTGTTCAGTATCATCAGATGCAGTATGCTATTAGAATCAGGGGTTTAAAGGAGAATTGTAAAGAAGATTTAAAGCAGCTGATTTCTGAGGCTCTGGAAGGGGTATTGGGCCAGCCAGCATCTGAAATTGAGGGAAATATGGACAAAATTTTTCGTGTAAATTCATGGATTGCAAGACAGAGGAAGTTACCCAGAGATGTGGTGGTCTATTTTACAAAGAGAGTAATTAGAGATGAAGTCATTCAAGCTGCTTATGATACTAAATTGGTAGTGGCTGAGCAAGAAGTCTTGGTTTTAAAAGAGATTCCTTCGAAGATTTTAAGGAGAAGGAAAGATTTTGCATTTCTAGTACAGGAACTTAAGAAATGTGATATTAAGTTTAGATGGGAGATTCCAGTTGGACTGGTGGTGACGCATGAAGGTAAAAGACATCGTCTGGTTACTGTGGCCCAGGCACGTGATTTTTATAGCAATGTGTTAAAAGTAACTCCCCTATCATTTTTGGAAGCTGTAAAGGGATACGGCGAGGGAAAGCTTCAAGATGTTGCAGATAGACAGATAGAGGACAATGGTGTTGGAGGGGATCAAGATACAGTTTCATCGGATGTTGTAGGAGGCCAGAGGATGACGCGTGCCGCCCTAAGAAGAGCGAGACGAGAGCAAGAGCAAGACCAGCAGGAAGTTATGGAATCTCCAAAGTGTACTTACAGTGAAGCTGTGGAAGGGGCGCGGTCCAAAGAAGTTTTGGGGGTCATGACAGACGTACTCCAAAAGCTTTGGGGCGTTAAGATTGGTGATTAAATTTTTAAATTAGAATGTCAATGGATTAAATTTATCATAGAGGAGAAAGAAAGTTTTTTTTTAATATTTAACACAATTTAAGATTGATGTTATTTGCTTGTTAGAAAAGTATATGAGGGTTATGGACTAAAAGTATGTGTTGAACTAAGAATGGGTATGCAAGCTCCTAATTAACAACAAGTTGTCTAATAGACTGCTTAAACCTTTTTTTTTTTTACTCTTTTTATTTGAACTCAAGGATGATTTGGAAATGCGAGACATTTGGTGTGATACATGCAAGAACTATTTTTGATCATAGTTTAGTTTGGTTGGAGATTATTAAGGTTAATAGAGATAGGCGCTTTTGGCGTGTGACTGAGAATTTGTTTAGAAATTAGAGAAAGGTTGGAGAATCTAAATAGTAGGTGAAAGTTTTTTTCGTTTTTTTTGAAATTAATATGAATAAGGACTGGGATTAAGAAAATCTATTTTGAGTAAAGCTTTTTTTGTTTTCCTCTTTTTCTTTTTTACCTCATTTGTAATATTAATATTGTTTGTATTCATTTTATATGAGCTAGAGGGAGATAGAATTAATAGTTTATTGCTGATAACATAGGGGTGCTTATGTTTGTTTTTTGATTTTATACCCTGTATTTAGCTCTGGGAAGTCGGGGGGGAGGAGGGATTGGGGGAGAGGGATAGGGAGGGTTAGGTAGGGGTGGGGAAGGGGGGGATTAAAGTCAAAATGTATTGTAAAACTTTTTAAATAAAAAAAAATGGGCTAGGGCTTCAGCCAGTTCACCAAAGTCAACAAAAAATTAGCTATTGGTTCTGCCAAACCAGTGCAAACTGACTGAATCCCACCACTAGTCTTGTAGAAGTAGTTGTAGTAGTTTTTATTACAGATTACTACTATATTATTATTATTATTATTATTGATCAAGATTTACTGAGTTTGTAACTACATGTATGTGTGTTAATATTATACATTCTCTCTCTCTCTCACTCACTCACTCACTCTCTCTCTCTCTCTCTCTCTCTCACTTTCACTCACACTCTCTCTCTGTCTCATAAATAGCCTTGAGAATATATCAGGGAAAATATTGAAATGTGTTAATGCACTTCAGAATTTAGGAAAATTACATATCTTGTTACATAAAAGATATACTCAGGAACCTTGGGGGTAAGGTAGATTGATCTTACTATACTTCCAAATCTTTAGCCTATTATTTGACAGCAGTAACAACCTGATCATGGCTTATCATCAGAATGGCTTCTCTTGCTTTGGTATTGTGAATAAGTAAATAAAAGTAAGTTTAGGTGAATGTTGTAGCATGCGCGGACAGATCAATATTGGATCCTGTGCTATAGTCTACCAAACAGTCAATAAAATTGCATAGTTGATTTTTTTTACATTTTATTCATACTGTCTCAATGCATATAATAGTTGTCAGTAAGCCAAGAATCTGGGGCACTAGTAGCCATTTTCCAACCCATTCCCAAAGGGAGGAACAAGAGGTCTGAGGTTCATTACTCGGTTGCAAGCACAAAGGGAAAATTGCACAGTAGATAGAACTGTCAAATATGTGTTTTCATTTGCATTTATATGTTGCCTTGTTAGATTTCTCAGAACAACGGGGGTAAAATGGATCCATGCCTATAAAAGGGATTTACATAGCTTCTTGCCCCCAGAGGATTAATCATGGTTTGCAGAACATATTTTATAATCTAATAAATATTTATCTGCACAAGATGTGATTTAAATGATAGCATTTTAAAACTCATTTAACACAGAATCCCATTGTGAAATAATTTTTATAACAGCTAGAAAAAAAAGCTGAAACTGTGATACATGATTTCTTGCGAGTGAAGGTTCATTCTCCGAGCTGGTGGGTTGGTTTATGAATGTTTCATTACCAAGCTGACTAACATCTTCAGCAGAGTTTAGGGGATGTCAGTGTCAGTGTTCTTGTTTATAAGGGCTTCAGGTATGGGTGTATTAAGTGAGGTTACATCAGGTCAGGGCCACTGGGAGGTGAACTGGTGGGAGGGGGGGCTTGCATGGGTTGGTTGAGGGTCAGTGCTACACCCACATACTACACCCGAGCTACAGATATTTGTCACTATTGTACATGACTGTTTATTAAAGATGGCCTTATGAGGCCCACAAGCTCTTCTGAAGACCAGATTTCAGTTTGGAAACAACCCTGACCACAGTTAGAACCTTTCTTTGTTTGCATTCTAAATCTGTTTTTCCAAAACCATTGAAAATAAATGAATTCTGCTGCCTTCATGTAGACACTATATTGTTCCAAGTAATCCTTGATACTGCTAATGAGTGCTCTGGGCTAGTTCTGAAGTTAGTCTGAACTTCTGTGACCCTAAATTATCCACTGAGACTATTTGAGCAATCTATCTCCCCCCCAAATACCTTATGAGCAGTCCTATTTTTGCCTTTTTAGAGAGCTTATCTCTCCATGTTTTTGACTTTTAATCAAGCTAGTAGGTTCTTTAAGAGGAATAGCTTTTTCTGACAGTCCACAATCTGCCTTTCTGTCATTTAATAGCATGCCTGTTGTGTCCAACCTGAGCATGGCAGTATATTTCCTCATTCAACTACAGACTATGGGCCATTCAGTCAGTTTTCAACTCTAAGGATGTTCTGCATTTTGTTTTCATATATTTCAATCATATCCCTCTCCCCACTGTCTTCTTCAAGGCTAAATGAGCACAGTTGTCTTATTTTTTTCTTATGGGCCTTGGTTTCCACAAATCCACTTTACCTACATTTACCGTATTTTCCGGCGTATAAGACGACTGGGCGTATAAGATGACCCCCTACATTTCCTGTTAAATTATAGGGTTTGGGCTATACTCGCCGTATAAGACTACCCCTCTTCCAACGCACACCAAATAAAAATTAAAAAACATCAGATTTGATTTTAATATGGCAATTTTAATTCAAATGCTTATGACATGCAGGTACTTAGTAGGAAAACTGTCACTTATAAACATAAGGCTGTTTGTCATCAAACATGTAAACATAAAACAGTGCAAGTGGATTAAACTTAATAATAATAATAATAATAATAATAATAATAATAATAATAATAATAATAATAATAATAATAAGAAGAAGAAGAAGAAGAAGAAGAAGAAGAAGAAGAAGAAGAAGAAGAAGAAGAAGAAGAAGAAGAAGAAGAAGAAGAAGAAGTTGTTGGAAGGGACCTTGGAGGTCATCTAGTCCAACCCCCTGCTAAGGCAGGAAACCCTATACCATTTCAGACAAATGGCTATCCAGTCTCTTCTTAAAAACTTCCAGTGTTGGAGCATTCACCACTTCTGGAGGCAGGTTGTTCCACTGGTTAATTGTTCTAACTGTCAGGAGGTTTCTCCTTAGTTCTAGGTTGCTTCTCTCCTTGACTAGTTTCCATCCGTTGCTTCTTGTCCTGCTTTCAGGTGCTTTGGAGAATAGCTTGGCTCCCTCTTCTTTGTGGCAGCCCCTGAGATATTGGATCACTGCTATCGTGTCACCCCTCACCCTTCTCTTCATTAAACTACACGTACCCAATTCCAGCAACCCTTTTCCTATTTTCCTAATTCACTTTTTCACTTTTCCTAATTCACTCTAAAGCTTTCCCTGCGCAGAGCCTTAAGTAACCCCAGCTGCCTGCAATTAGTGCAGGTTCTAATCCCACCAGGCTCAAGGTTGAGTCATCCTTCCATCATTCCGAGGTAGGTAAAATGAGGACTCAGATTGTTGGGGGCAATAAGCTGACTTTGTAATAATGCTGCTTGTGGGGGGGTGAAAGCTCTAATAGGCAGGCATATACATAGAATGAAGGCTATTGCTAAGCACATTGATTTGTGCTTTAAATTGTAAGCCGCCCTGAGTCTTCGGAGAAGGGTGGGATATAAATGGGATTTTAAAAAAAGACCAAATGGGAGATCCACTCCAGGTTTTCCAGCCAGCCCGCCCAGTTCCTGAGTCAAATGTGTCCTTAGAGCTAAGCTGCTGCTCTGCTACACATTCCCCACCTGCCTTTCAAATTGCTCTTGCATTCCCCATCTGCCTACAGCTGCTCTTCAACTTTAGAAGGAAAGAAGCCCAGACCCCACCTGTAAAAAATCACAGACTGCAGCTTCTACTCCAATTGGTCCCGCTTTCCCTGCGCAGACTAAATGGAAGATCCGCTCCAGGTTTTCCAGCCAGCCCTGTCCCTAAAGTTTCAGCACCCGGGTATAAGACGACCCCTGACTTTTGAGAAGATTTTCATGGGTTAAAAAGTAGTCTTATACGCCGGAATCTACGGTATCTTTTCTTTTATCTGAAGTACAAGATATATGGAAAGCTAGCAATCCAAAATAAGCAGTTGAAAGATAATGAAGAATGCTGATTATATTGCTATTTGTTTTGTTTCATATTTTGATCATACCTTTCTCTAAAAATACCTTTTAAAAAGATAAATGTGTTTTTTTAAAAAAAATAGAAAATCAATGATGTATTGAAAGATTCACTGGAAGAAAACTATTTTGATATTCCTTGAAAAGTGATTGGTAACAAGAGTTGGTTTACAGTCATTTTGAGGAATGGTTCCAAAAGTTAGATATCACTTAAAAAAAGTTAATTTGCCATAGTGGGAGTATTCAGAAAAAGATCTTAGAAAAGAAATTATGTACTCATGCTTATCGAAGAAGAGCCGATTCTTGATAAACTCTCATCTAAAGATGTTGAATGGAAATCAAGAACCAATCTATTGTTCAAGTAGTTCCATAGTTTCTGTGTGGAAGCCTCATGCAATATACAGTTAAAGCACATTATAGTTACTATAATTCTCACTGGAGTTGAAAGTGGACGGGAATAATGTTTGTCATTTAAATTTTGATAAAAGGTTTAACAAATGCACATGTGAATTAGGACACATTATTTCTGTGACATGTACAAAAATTATATTAGTTGGAATGCATTTATAGAGGAAAAATGATACAATTAAAAACGTATTTGCAATAAAGTCTATATTTTGAAGCACTGCATGTGTGTATATTGGAATGCACACAAAATAATTATGAATTATAGGATATATATCGGAAAAGCGAGAAACCAAAATAAACAAAATCTATCTGCCCTTAGCTAACTAAATGTTCTGTGGCTTTATTGCTAGGTAGATCTAAAAATGATATTCCATTATAAATTCAGATTGTAATATAAATATGTAAGGGAAGTTTTAAAATATTTATTTATTTATTTTTATCATTGATGATGTTATAGTCTAGTGGTCAAATGGTTTTGACTTGATTGTCCATAACAGTTCCTTTGGATGAGATAAGCTTTATGGTAGTGCAGCATATATGGCAATTCTTTAAAGTATAAATTGTTCATTTATTTGAGTGTAAAAACTTTGGGAAACCTATCTTTTATTTGCAGCTGTTTATCATGTGTGCAAAATTTTACCGCATATGCAAATGAAGCACTTATTTCACCAATAAAAACTACATTATCAGTCTTTTTTCGTGGTGGATTTATACTGTTAGCCCTCTCTCTCTTTTTTTTCCTGTATGTCCCCTCCCATAAATACATGTACAAATACTATGCAGAGTCTTTCATCATTCTTATACTTTCCAATCCTTTTATATAAAGCATAGAACCATTAAGATTAAAAGAAGCAGAGAAAATATAAAACATTTTCAATGGAAATTAAAACTGTTTAGGGAGTCCAGTGTAATGGATGAAATTAAAAATAAAGGTGTTGAAATGATTTTCAGGGAAAGAAATATTTAAGAGTTGTATGGGAATAGGAGTGATGTATTAAAGCAGGAGTCCCCAATCCCTGGTCTGTGGCCTGCTACTGGGCCGCAGCCTGTTGGAAACTGGGCCGCACTAGCAGTGGGAGAGCACACAAAACCATCTCCTCTCTCGCTGCTGCCGCCACTGCTGGTCTGCAGAGCCAGAAAGGTTGGTGACCGCTATATTAAAGAATGGAATTAAAAGTAATGTTACAAAGGTCAGTATCCCCACCAAAAATAAATGACTAAAAAGCAAGCAATAAATACTATTAAGAGGTTGGTAAATTGTAAGGATGCAGGTATAGCTGATATAATAGAAGAAATGTTAAACTATGGATGTTATGTGTTTATGGAAAGATTGGGCAACTTGTGTAACATATATGTAAAGTTTTGTTCTTCATAACTTACTGAGAAACACATGAATATGAGTAAGCTCATTGTACATTTGTTGATTTAGTAAAAGTTATGATAAATTGAATAGGTTTGCATGAATATGGAACTGAAGATTGATTGCTGAATGCAAAAAGAGCAATATTTGATGGAAGTAAATAATGCATGAGCCTAAATGGAATGAGTAGCAAATAGGTCAGCATTGAGCAGGATTTAAGACAAGGAGGTGAGATGTCCTCTTAGTTGTTTTATGTATCTGTGGAGAAATGTATAAAGAATACGTGTGGTTACAGGTATGTTGGCTTGGGGACATGAATGCATATACATTTAGGGACATAAATGAACATGTAGTTTTGTATCGAGATAAAGGCATGTTGTTGACTGAGAAACTGAATGATTAGAAGTGAATATTAGATAAACATGGATACAATATAAAATATGGACCTGAAAATTAATGTATGAAAGCTAAGGCAGTTGTGTTTGACGGGGAAAAATAGAATGATTTCAAAGTGTTCATAAATGGTAAAAAGCTACAGCAGGTAAATGAATGCTGTATACCTTGATAAAATGTTTACTAAAGTTGGAACATTTTATGATGTGCAAATTTTTGCGTAAAATTGTGGATATTTTTGTCTTACATCCAGCTTCCCCCATTTAGTCTGCTTGCTGGAAGCCAACTGGGAAGGTCGCATGATTCTGGGATGCTGCAACAGTTGTAAATATATGCTGGTTGTCAAGCATGTAAATCAAGGACTACCTGTAAAATGTAATATAGGTGCTCTGATTTGCAAATGCTGGACATGAAATTGGTGTCAGCCTTTGGTTCCATTGGATTTACTCAATTTGATGTCAAATGCAACTGCATATAGATCCCTACTTCAATTATCCATATAACTGTAGAACAGTATCTCATACATACATACAGACACCTTCCTTCCTTCCTTCCTTCCTTCCTTCCTTCCTTCCTTCCTTCCTTCCTTCCTTCCTTCCTTCCTTCCTTCCTTCCTTTTCCTGATATAATAAAACTGATCAGAAATAGAATTGAAGCAACATTGCCAGACTTCACTGAAAGGAGAAGGAAGGAAGGAAGGAAGGAAGGAAGGAAGGAAGGAAGGAAGGAAGGAAGGAAGGAAGGAAGGAAGATGCCTGTATGTGTGTGTACATACACACATGTATTTGCATGTGAACTCTTGCCAGTTTTGCATTTCTGACTACAATTTTAAACCAAAATGTTTCAAATTATGTTTCATGTTTAGTTTTGTAAGCAAATAATGATGCTAACACTCAACAATTTTATTGAGTTGGGGTGTACCCCAAAATAGTAATTAAACCCTCGGTTCCTTGCTTCATAATCTACATTTGTAACCAGTCCTGAGGAAATTTGAAAGATCAGTTCATCTAATATTGGTACCTTTTATTAGAAGTAAAACATATGCTGGACTTTTGAAATCATTAGAGTCATGAAACTGATTGAAATATATGGTTCTGTATAACAGTATTGAAATTAGATATAGGATTATTGGTACTGAGTGACAAGAAAAAAACATATTGTTTAGAAGCAGTGAATAAAGCTTCCTGTAAAGTTTCTTTGCACGTTACAAACAAAGAACTTTAATTTTCACACAAAGTTCTGAAAGAAAATATTTGCCTTTTTCTTATGCATTTAATTATCATACCTACTTAGATGTTTTTTTCTGTATCATTCCTCCCTAGTATAACAATAGACCATACTGTTTCTAGCTGCCTGATCAGGAAATAAATTTTTCTTTGAATAGCTAAATGATTACAATACCTCTCACATAGTGAAACGGTGTGCTGAATCTATTTGATGCAATTAGAATCTGATCTGGTAGAAACACAGAATGAGGTATCTTATGAAAGGGTGAAACCTGTGACTTCTCAGTATGTTTTTAAAGAACAATATTGTAGTCATGGAGACTTTCAGCAATCAGGTTTATGTTTGTCGCTTCCAATGTTGTGATAGTAAGAAAAAGAGCCTAATTTTAGATTCTTTCCAGAAAGTTACCCTTTGTGTGTGTCTTAACGGAAAAGATATCATAATAATCTTAGACTGTAATTCAGGAGTTAGCGATACAAGACCTACACATATCAGTGTGCTTTTCAGTCTCTTTCTTACCAGACTTGCTACCTGGTTTGCTGCTTTATATTTTGAATATAAGAACCACTACCACAACAACAGAAAGTTGGCATGCTGCAAAGTTAAGCAACAATCTATAGTTTCATATTTACTTCCCAAAAAGTCTTATATTTCCTCAAGAATTCCATTGGAAAGATTGAATGTGTCTTCTGTTGAAGCTTCCCCTCACTACGCCCCTCCCCTCAATCACCAGAACAATGTTTGCTGAATGCTGAGAAGCTCAGTTGCCACTGTAGGTGGAAATCTAATGCTTCTACTTTCTTTTTTCTTTTCCTTCTTTCCCTTAGCAATCTTGGTTCTTGAATAATCTGAGAGCTTGTTTGTTGTCATTGTGGGGAGTATAGGTGGACCAATCTTGATCGTGAAAAAATAATAACGAAGAAGGCTGGGTTTGAGATAATCCAGACAGGAAGCAGAAACCCTGTGGAATACTAACGCTACATTTATTGTAAGATTGCAGAAGCAGAATCTTGCAAGTCTGAACATACCTCTCCCCTCCCTTCTTTTTGTTTTCCAGAAAATTAGGAAGGTTTCCTTGTGAGACCCTTACCGTATCCCCATTCTATCTGTGGGCTGAAATATCTTTTGCATGATGCAGTTGTAGTTTTTCCTTCTGTTTCTCAAACTCATTCTCATAGTCCATTACATCATGTGATGAAGAAATTAGTTTTGGCAATTTTGAGAAGTATTAAATGTACCTTGGAATAGCATAAAGTTACATAATATGAATTAAGACACCTGAAAAATGTTTAGTACAATCTTAATTTTGAGTAAGGAACATTCAAAGGCAACTATTGCATCAAATTAATTTCTTAGGTAATCAACATTATTATCATAATCATCGCTTTAACAGTATAACAAACATTAGGAATAAAGGAAGAAATGATCCACTATTGTCATGCTAGAGATAAAACAAGAATCGAAAATTTTACCACATGTTTTGAAAATCTAAGATATAAGATATCTTATAAGTTCTTATTAAGAAATAAAAAGGATGTTGCTTCCTGCCAATGATGGCTTGATTTTCCATACAAAATTCATAAGAAAAATGAGAATCGCAGTGCCCTATTTTAGATCAGAAATCTGAAAATTAGTAGTTCTGAATAATTAGTCTGATATATGCATGCATATATAATTTTATAGTTTCTTTGCTTCTTTTTCTTTAAAGATGAAATAGAATATCAGTTAGGAAAAAGTGTGGACCAGGTAAATGACAGAATACTCCTTCTCTAACCTCAACAATATTTCTCTTTTTCCAAAATTGGTACTATTTTGTAACATAAAATGTTTTCCTAATATTTGTTGTTAAAAGTCTTAATACTCAATGTTCATTTAACTCTTTCCCTATTCACTGGCTGATAGGCCGTACTCAACGTGTGGTCCTCAATGGAACTGCATCTACATGGAAGGAAGTGTGTAGTGGGGTGCCCCAGGGCTCTGTTCTGGGCCCAGTGCTCTTCAATATCTTCATTAACGATTTGGATGAGGGGATAGATGGGGAACTCGTCAAATTTGCAGACAACACCAAGCTGGCAGGAATAGCCAATACTCCAGAAGATAGGCTTAAAATACAGGAGAATCTGGACAGACTCGAACACTGGGCGCTTATCTAACGAAATGAAATTCAATGGTGAAAAAAGTAAGGTTCTACATTTAGGCAGGAAAAATCAAATGCACAGGTATAGTATAGGTGGTACCTTGCTCAATAGTAGTAACTGTGAGAGGGATCTCAGAGTCCTAGTAGACCAGGGGTGTCAAACTCAATTTCATTGAGGGCCGCATCAGCATTGCGGTTGCCCTCAGGGGGCCCGGGTGGGTATGGTCTGGGTGGGCGTGGCCTACTGGGTGGGCATGGCCAGAGTGGGTGTGGCCTACTGGGTGGGCATGGCCAGCTCTACATCATTCGCATCAAGGGTGCCTATGGGGGCCTGGCTAGAGTGGGTGTGGCCTACTGGGTGGGCGTGGCCAGCTCTACATCGTTCGCATCAAGGGTGCCTATGGGGGCCTGGGCAGGAGTGGGACAGATCTGAGGGTCTCTGGCAGGAGGAGGGTCTCTGGGCCAGGGCCAAGGCAGTGGGGGCCATTCCCTCACTGTTTCCAGGATGGCTTCGGGGGCCACACGAAACCACTTCGTGGGCCGGATCTGGCCCCCGGGCCTTATGTTTGACATGTCTGTAGTAGACAATCACTTCAATATGAGACAGCAGTGTGCTGCAGCTGCCAAAAAAGCCAACACAGTGCTAGGCTGCATTAACAGAGGGATAGAATCAAGATCAAGTGAAGTACTAATACCACTTTACAATGCTTTGGTAAGGCCACACCTGGAATACTGCATCCAGTTTTGGTCACCACGATGTAAAAAAGATGTTGAGACTCTAGAAAGGGTACAGAGAAGAGCAACAAAGATGATTGGGGGACTGGATGCTAAAACATATAGGGAACGGTTGCTGGAATTGGGTATGTGTAGTTTAACGAGAAGAGTGAGGGGTGACATGATAGCAGTGTTCCAATATCTCAGGGGCTGCCACAGAGAAGAGGGAGTCAAGCTATTCTCCAAAGCACCTGAAAGCAGGACAAGAAGCAATGGATGGAAACTAGTCAAGGAGAGAAGCAACCTAGAACTAAGGAGAAACTTCTGGACAGTTAGAACAATTAACCAGTGGAACAACCTGCCTCCAGAAGTGGTGAATGCTCCAACACTGGAAGTTTTTAAGAAGAGACTGGACAGCCATTTGCCTGAAATGGTATAGTGTTTCCTGCCTGAGCAGGGGGTTGGACTAGATGACCTCCAAGGTCCCTTCCAACTTTATTATTATTATTATTATTATTATTATTATTATTATTATTATTATTATTATTATTATTATTATTATTATTATTATTATTATTATTATTATTATTAAGCTCAGAAAGCCAATAAGTAAGGAATCTACTGACATATGTAATCTACTAGCTCATAAATCAAAATTATGACTGTGTATGTCCAAAAAAAAGATAATCTTGAATTTAAGATGATGATCTATCCAGGAAGATTGGATAGATTAACACTTAAAAAAGCACTATTGATCATTTTATAAACTATAGTGTCACAGTTCTACTGAGACCAATCCTGGTAACTGTTTCTCATATAGCTGCATGTTTGCACATGTGAATAAATTGTCCAAAAGGCAGATTGCTTCCAAGACAGAACCAGAATCAGAAATTAAATTAAAATTTAAAAATTCTTATCCTCTGTCTCCATTACAGTCACTTGCTTTTTAAATTTTGCACTTTGTTCAAATTCAACTGTTTAATCAGTTATTTTCATTACATATAGGTCCTGCCAATTTTCTTGCACTCAGAGTCAAATTATAACATTTTACAGGACTGTTCAATTCCTAGTTAATTATTTACAAAAAAGTTTAAGTATTTATTTATTTATTTAGCTTGATATAGTCACCACCTTCACCACAGTAAGTCTGGGTGGTGAACAAAGTTTAAACAAAAAACCCAATATAAAACCATTAAAATGTATGATTTACCACATACTGTATAATTAAAAACGAAACAGTAGCCAAGAGAAAAATACATACAGTAATGTAATATCAACCCAAACAGGCTTTGCTAACTTCCCAACTCCTATGCCTGGGCATACAGCCAGGTTTTTAGTGCTTTCCAGATGGACAGCTGGTTTGGGGCCAATTTGATCTCAGGTATTGAGGTCTACCAGAGCCAGGGGCTATGACAAAAAAGACACACTTCTTGGGTCCCACAGATGACCTTCTTTAATAGACAGGACCCGAACCATGCTGCTCCTGTTGGAACCAATGGGGCAGATTGAAACCATTGGAGAGCAGTGGTTTTCAACTACCCTGAGCCCATTCCATGAAGGCCTTTATGGATAATAATAACAATCTTAAATTCCAATGAGAAACCTACTAGGAGCTGGTGTAGCTCACGTAACAAATGGGAAATGCCCATAATTGACTACATACCATTGTATTCTGAACCAATTGTAGCTTCCAAATGCTCTTAACAGGCAGTCCCATGTGTAATACATTGAGAGATAATCAAAACATTTATGATCATGTGCAGTGCCTTCCAGTCTATAAGAAAGGGGGTTGGAACATAACACAAAGCTACACATAAGACCCCCCTGCATATACATGCCACATGCCATTTAACTAGGAACTGAGTCCAGGGAGGGACTCCCCTCCAATTGTGTGCTGGTTCTGTGTGAGAACCAGCCCATCCCCCATCCAGAACTAAAGATGGAACATCACTGGAACCAGGGGTCTACCTTTTCCATACAGAATGGAAATGTTGAAGATAAAATACTAGGAAAATACTAAAAAGTTATTGGAAAGTCTTTGTATTAAAATAACTTCAACAAATAATCTTTTAAAGAATATTTAAATCTTAAAACACAATACTCCAAAATGTGAAATGAGACTGCTACTTAAAATGCTAACCTGGCTGGCTTTCAACAATGGAAGCTTTTGCTTACCCAAATTTAATTAACTACGATAAAGTTGTGACCTATAAAGGTATTCTGGACAATGACGGAAAATTGAAAGAGACAAGATTTACAAGAACATGGTATTGATCTAGCATTGTGGCCATATCTGCAAATTCAAACGAGATATGAAAAAGATGCTAAAACAATGGGATTCTATAAAGGAGAGAGAATTTGATCAGATACTGTTCAAAACAGATGAAAAGTTGATTAAGAAACTCTATAAATTTCTGTTAAACTTAAAGATGGAGGAAGAACAAGTAAAAGAAACAATGATAACATGAGCAAAAAACTTTGGATATAATAGAGAATTAGAAGACTGGCAAAAGTTATGGGAAAGAAATGTTAAATTAACTAAAGCAGTGGCATATAAAGAAAACATATAAAAAGTTTTACAGATGGCATATTGCACCAGTGAGATTAGCAAAAATGTTTAAAAATATGTCAAACAACTTTTGGAAATGCAAACAAAGATCAGGTACTTATTACCATATCTGGTGGACATGCCCTAAAGCAAAAAGATTTGGGGTTAAAATACATTTATGGTTGGAGAAAATGACTACAAAACAAATAGACTTTAAGCCAGAATGATTTTGGTTAGGAATAATAGCAAATTATGAGAAAGATTGCATATGTTTAATTCTACACATACTAACTGCAGCAAGAATTGTATTTGCCCAACATTAGAAAAATGAAAAATTACCAGCTGAAGAATTACTAATTAAGAAAATTTTAGAGTGTGCAGAAATGGATAGATTGATTTTAAAGATAAAAGAGAAAGAAGACTCGGTGTATTTTAGAACATGGGATAATTTCTATCAATGGCTAGAAAAATGAATTAGAGAGAAAGAAATATGATATGTAACTTTGAATATATACCGTATTAGCAAGAAGAAGACTATCAAGCAATTAATTAACATATTGTTTATGATAATTAACTATTATCTATTATTGTTTGTTAAACACATAAACCCAGACATTATGCTGTTTGCTAAATATTGAGAATATTATTTGGAAAAATTTCAATGCTAACCTTAATCTAACCCTAACCCAAATCCCAACCCCAACCCCAACCCCACCTCTTATTCCTAACCCTATAAAAACTAATAAAATTTATTTTAAAAAAAGCTAACTGAGCACATTTGTTTTAAAAACAAACAAATAACTGTTATGGCAGTAATTTTAATTGAAGCATTTGAGTTGTATCATTTATCCTATTTTGCAAACTGGCAAGTAATTTTTAATATGACTCCTTACTTTCAGTTTCAAGTTTAGATTTATTATGGTAATTGCCCAATGTTTTATACCAGTCTAGAATTGTAAAATATCAAGGAAATTAAAACAAGATACCTGAAGTGCACGAAAAGGGTTTAAGAGCAGCAGTGCAGTTTTAAAAAGAGAGTAAAATAATATTAAAATATCAACAATAGCATATTAATAAAATACAATTACATGGATATTAAAATAAATTAAAACCCCAAATTAATAATATGCTAAAATTATTAAATTATAAATTATAATTTTCTACAAATCGGAGCTTTCAAAAAATCAAAATATATAAATTATTATTTCTGTGTGGGAGAGACTTAAGTGTAAGACTAAAATCTGAAAGGAATTGCTTTCTACTCTGACTGCAGAGTGTCAGGGTTTGTATAGTAATTAAAAATAGATAAAAATAAAGCTAATAATTGGAATCTCAGTGATTTACCCATGTAATTTATCCTAAATGATTTGTTTATGGATTTTAATTGGTGCCATGAAAAATCTAGCAACTTTATCTGTAATAAGCAGTTCCTTATCTAAGACAAAATCAAGAAGCAAACTTTGATTATGACCTGGGTGTGCTCAAATGGTGGCTAGACAACCATTGTCCTGTTGACTAGTGGATTGGATTTGATGGTCTAAGCCAGGCACGCTGGCTGAGGAATTCTGGGAGTTGAAGTCCACAAGTCATAAAAGGGCCAAGTTTGAAGACCCCTGGTCTAAGTGGCTGCTTCCAACTCAGTGACTGTATGAAAAGGCAGAGTTGGTAATCTCTGATCAGAGATCAATTTAAGAGTTGCTTTAAGTCCACAGGATCCTCACCATCAGACTAAATGCTTATCATGAAATTATGACTGCCTACGACTTTAGCAGTACTGACTAGAATGGTTTCCAGATAATCTCCAAATGTTGGTATCTCTGGAATTTGGACTGAAGTAGGGCATGTATTTAAGAAATTAAACTTGCTACAATGAAAATCAAGATCTAGTGACATAATATTTTCCTACAACAGAAAACTTTCCTGTGGCTTTTTAAAACCACTGACAAAAAAGTATGGTTTTTAATGTGAATCTATTCTTTAAAGAAATCTATACTCTAATCTTGAGATGTCAGAAGAATACTACATTTGTCCTATATAATCCATTATTAGACTATTTAATTCAATGATGTTGGCAGTGGTGCAGATGCTATCATATGAAGTAAATCTTCAGTCTTAAGTATGACTTCAAAGGAAAGAAAGGGAAAGAATACTTCAGGAAAGTAGAAAAATCTGTCCTTACAGATGAAAAATAAAACAAGATGTAATTAAACATCAAATGTATTAATAATATAGCTATAATTAGCTGGTCTATTTCTAATCCAGGATTCTTTTTGGCCTCATTAGGCATAAAATAGAACATTTCATAAACAGTTTCTTTCCTTTTATTTGCTAAGGGGCTGTTTGAGTTGGCTTCAGACCTTCATTCTCAAAATGTTAGATTCTGGTTGCTAATTTAACAGAATCTATCCAGAAGGCTACAAGTATTATCTTTTGTAAAAATTAATCTGTGTGGACCTCTAGGTGAACTATATAAAATGATTTGCATCTTCCATTGAAAGAAAGGGTTAATCTTAAACTGTTTGCATACTGACATGGATCATGCGTTGGTGCATAAATAAAAAGATGGAAACCACATTAAAGCAGTAGTTGGGTTACCACACAACTGGATATGCTTAAGACTGAATGCTTCATAACTCTAACTACTGGGGAGCTACAAATTCTATAAATAACCTTGCACTTGGTTAGGACCATATTAAAAGCAGATGAACAGAGACATCCATGGGGGGAAATGGAGAAGCATTGTCAATGAGTACTACAGTCTATAAAAGGATGAGGAAAAGGTCTATAATTTAGGAGCAGTTTCTTGTATGCAGTAATTCTGAATCGATGCATTGCAGAGATGAGTTTAAATAGAGATCATGCACAAAGGAGAAACATATGAACTTTCTCTTCTTCGTTTCCAAAAGAGTAATATCTATTATCCCTTCTCAGTTCCTTGGCTTTTCTTCACATCCTCAGTTTAATTCTTGGCCAAGCAAAGTAGTCTTTAGGTTTAAAATGATATCACTTCTCTTTTATATACACCCAATACTCTACTATTGTTAAATAATGGATTGGATATAGAATGACAAGAATGCTATTCATGGAAGTGGGGGAAATCCTTGCATTTTCTTGCATTTTTGAAAATCTTTTTGGAGGAAACCTTTAGAACAGGGTGAGAGGTTGCAAAGGAAATCTATAGATACAGTACTTTAAATATTGGCTTTTTTTTTGCACAACGAGCCTATTCATGGATAACTTAAGCAAGGTTAACTCAATTTTCTCTGTTCATGTTATATGTTAAATCATCTACTAACCACACTGGCAGGGTGTATACAACCTGGTAGGCTAAACTGTGATGCACTTGTTTTCGATTCAGTGTATCATATGAATACAGCTGTTATTCTTGAACTTTTGCAAATACAAGGCCACCAAAGAAAGTGGAATTATGATCCACCAGTTCTGCCTGTTTTTGTATGTTTGGCTTTATTCGTTAAAGTTTAGTGGCACACTATCATTATCAACTTTCCACTGAAATCTTCCCATATTAGCATATAGTCAAATATAGTGGAATCAGTCTAAATACATGATATCGCCAAACATAAGCGAAAAATCTCCAAACAAACAACAGAGTTAGTTTGGTGTAGCAGTAAAGGTACCAGACTGGAAGTTGTGAGTTCTAGTCCCACCTTAGGCACAGAGCCAGCTGGGTGATCTTGGACCTGTCATTCTCTCTCATTCTTAGAAAGGAAGCTACTACAGTAAACCACTCCCCAAAAACCTTTCCCAGTAAACTGCAGGAACTAGTCAAGGCACTCTCCAAGAGTCAAAAACTGACTCAAAGGCAATCTCCCCACACCCCGCCCGCCAAAACTCCAACTACCAATCATATTTACACATAACATAGTTTAATAACACCTAAGACTAAATAGTCTCTTTGAAATTAGGCAGTGACACTTCTTTCCCTTGATAACTGCTCAGATAAGCTAGGAAGGGCAGAGGTCAAGTGAACATGAGAAATCTTAACAAAAAGATTTGAATAATTGCATCAAAAAATTGCAAAATGCAGCCATACATACAACTGACCACTTTTATCAGCCAAACTTAATTTTCCATCCTGGGGGGTAACAAAAAAACAACAACACATGAATCTCTGGGAACAGATTGAACACACCAATATTGTTACTTACTCACTCTAAAAGGAATGAACAAATGAAAAATCCCACACAGTACAAATATAGCTGGCCATATTTCTTGCAGTTTTCACTCGTTGTTTATCATCATCATCATCATCATCCCTGGCAATGGCTAAGAGCAGAAAAGTTAAAGAAAGAGACCGAGGGACTAATTCTGGCTGCACAAGACCAAGCATTAAGGACAAATGCATACAAAGTCAAAATTGAGAAGACAGCAACAGACAGTAAGTGCCGCCTATGCAAAGAAACTGAAGAAACAGTGGACTACCTGGTAAGCTGCTACAAGAAGATCACACAGACTGACTACAAGCAGCGGCATGACAAAGTAGCAACAATGGTGCATTGGAAGATCTGCAAGAAATATCATTTGCCTGTAAGCAAGAACTGATGGGATCATAAAATAGAGAAAGTCATAGAAAATGATAAAGTTAAACTGCTCTGGGACTTCATAATTCAAACAGACAAGCACCTGCAATATATCACTCTGGACTTAACAATTGTCGATAAGAAAGACAAAAAAGTCTGGATAGTGGACATGGCAGTGCCTGGAGACAGCAGAATAGGTGAGAAAGAACTGGAGAAGATAACAAAATACAAAGATCTACAAATAGAAATAGAAGGACTGTGACAAAGGCAAGGAAGGGTATTACCAATAGTAATAGGTGCCTTGGGTGCAATCCCAAAACAACTGGAGCACCACTTGAACACCATTGGCATTGATAAATTCTCCATTAGTCAATTGCAAAAGGTGGCCTTACTAGGAACTGCTTCCATCCTGCGACGATATCTATAATACCATCAAACATCCACATCGACCTATCCCAAGTCCTTGGTAAGGACTCGATAGGTAGACAAAAATGCCAAATCCAGTCTGAACATCTGGCTGACTGTGCGATGATCAATAATAATAATATCAACAACAACAAACAACAACAATGACAACGATAACAACAACAAAATTTGGACTTTGCAAAATTATTTTTAAATGACAAAGTTTGAACTATCAGAATTTCAGTTTGTGCTGGCTGTAGTGGAATTTATTCCATTTTATAACAGTAAGGAAGATGATCATAGGCTACAGATAATTTTGATTAATTTATTCATTCTGTTTATATCCTGCTTTCTTTTAATAGAACATGTATTGACCTTATTTGGCCAATTCAAGTGCCCTTTATGATACATGGCAATGACTATCAAGCTCTGAGGTAAACTGTGGCTTAAAGTATTATTATTAGATATATCAAGTATTACTGTAATTATATACAACTGTTTAAGATTTTAAAAACAGAAGAATTTATGTTCATATTGTAAGTAGTAAAGAGTGAGACACAGAGAGAGTAAAACAACCAGTATGAGTAAATTGTCTTAAGGCTGTTAAATGCTGCCTTTTCTAGAAATTCCTCCTTCAGTATTTTTTTTGAACCTGACCTTTTTATGTTTGTTTATTCTCTCTGGGCTTGAACAGAAGTACAAGGAAGAAACCAAACTTCAAATGTGTTTTTAAATGCATAATGTAGAATAATTTAGCTTTAATCTGTTGCGTCTTTATGTGTGTCCATGTGTATAAAGACAACATGTTGGAATTTTTGGCACATTTTGCAACTAGAATATTGTCCACAGTGTGCATAACATTCCCAAAGGCATTTACTTTGTGGCTTCTGTATATGACCTGCATTATTAAGGAGTCTCAAAACTGGTTGTTTAAATAAATGTTGGTAACTACTAGGCTAGAGTCTTGAAATAAAGGGGATTACATCATTGTCCAACTATGCCTACTTCAGCAAAATGTATTTGTTTGTAAAGATTATGGGGAAGAAGAAAGGTCTTTCACACAATGATTCACATGTATGCCATTTTCCACTTTAGCCTTTGCATATATGTCAGATGTGGAAAGGAAAAAAAACACATGTTGAAATAATTTGGCAATGGTTATAGTGTGATTAGTCATGGTAATCTAAACGGGAGGGTTGCCTGGTGTGTTATTACATTTCTTATATTGTTTTTCAAGAGCTGGTTGCAATCAGTCATGTTTCACAGGGTTTAAAACACACATACACACAGTCTTTGCTTGCTGGCAAGTAAACTGTTATTTAAATACACAATTGACTGAATTACTGAAACAGTTTTGTTGAACTTGTGCAAGTGTTCTCACGTGCTTAAAGATGGTATAAATGTCATTTACGGTAGGCCATTTAGTACAACTATATGGCATGAATTCCTGCTCCCCTGATCGAAGTGTATCAGTTTATTTTATGGTCTTTATGACTCCTTTTTGATAGAGTCATCAGTAAAACTTTAATGACACTATAAAATAATAAAAATGTCATTAATTTACCATGGAGCCTGGACGCAGCGGTTGTAAAGTTACATTTATAAACAGAATACTTCTTATGTCAAAAAGCATTGTTATGTGGCAATGAATAAATAACACTTAAATTTTGGAGCAATTCTACTGCTGGCACTCGCATTATTATAGAATAATCAGTAACTGTATAAAACATAGTATAGCATGCAAATAGTGGTATATAAAATTTTATGACAATATACCGTGCACATCAAAAATTCAGCTTTTACCTAAATACAGAAAAAAACACCATTATGGTATACTTAACTGTTATCATTATTTTTCTTCCCCAAGATCACAATTTTATATTTGTTCTGAAGATATTAGCAGTTTTCCTCCCTTACTCCAGTGGATTTTGCTTCCTTAGTTGCTTCCTTAGTTCCCAGTCTTCTTCTGCTCTATCTCAGAGGACCACATTGATCATTCCCAGCACAGAAGTATAGATAAAGTCACTAATGAAATGCAAAGCGGGGGAAAAATGTTAGAGGAGTTGAGTTATTTGGTGGCTGAAAATCAGGGGGATAATAATCTGTCCATTTGTCATTACTGAGGTTGCTCCATCATTGACTGTGATAATCTGTGAATATGATGGATGGCACAGCTTTGTAGTCTGGAACATTTATCATTTATCAATGCTCACTAAGGGGGGCTTTATAATTTAAATATCTTTTTTTACGATGCAACACCTAGCCCATATATCATCATTTCAAAGCACTTAACCGAGAGTTCTAGAACACAGCAAAGCAAAATTTTCCCTCCCATAGGTTTTATACTGCCTACGTGCTTGTGCCTGATAATGCATAATAAGTGCCTAATCGTGTCACTGAATGGAAAATGAAAATTCTGTTCTTAAAAAAAACAAATTAGCTATCAGTCCACTTCAGAAATAACAGTTCCTGCTTTTCAGAGAACTTCAGACTCTTATTCAAGGAGAATGTTTGCAGTTCAGGGTTTATATGAGGGGTCCTTGGTGTTCTCTGAGCTTGCTTGTTTTCTTGCAGAAGTGTCATTAGCCATGCTAGGTAACATCATCAGTCTAGCAGTCTACCTAGTTTGTGTAATGAAACGTCTACAAGAAAACAATCCAGCTCAGAGAGTACCAAGGACCCTTCACTTCAGAATCTTGCTTATAATTTGAAAGAGATTGTGAACCCTACAAGCTTTAGTTCTCT
Organism: Vipera berus; assembly: GCF_964194415.1. Lineage (NCBI taxonomy): Eukaryota > Metazoa > Chordata > Lepidosauria > Squamata > Viperidae > Vipera > Vipera berus. Next base: position 103,422,628 of record NC_138202.1, on the reverse strand, counting down.
TAGTTTCCAAGTAATCCCATTCTAGGTTGAATTCAGTTCTATGAGCCCTGTATTCTATAGAGGATTCATAGAACGTGTTTTTTTTTCACTCAGAGAACATGCTCAGAGCTTTGAGTGAACCATTCTATTCCATCTTTAATGATAGGGGGTGAGGTGTTACCCCCCGTCGATAGGGCTCGCAACTTGGGTGTCCTCCTGGATTCGTGGCTCAGCCTTGAAGATCATATAGGAGCCGTGACCAGGGGGGCTTTTGCCCAGGTTCGCCTGGTGCTCCAGTTGCGGCCCTATCTGGACCGAGATGCCTTGCGCACGGTCACTCATGCGTTCGTGACCTCCCGGTTAGACTACTGCAATGCTCTCTACATGGGGCTGCCCTTGAGGACCACTTGGAGGCTTCAACTGGTGCAGAATGCAGCCGCGAGAGTTGTGATGGGGGCCTCCCGATACTCCCATATAACACCTCTGCTCCGTGAGCTGCATTGGCTTACGGTTGCCCTCCAGGTGAGATTCAAGGTGCTGGTGATGACCTATAAAGCCCTAAATGGCTTGGGTCCGGGATATCTGAGGGAACACCTGCTGCCGGCATCAAGTTTCCTTCGTCCTGTGCGCTCCCACAGGGAGGGCCTTCTCAGGCGGGCAACACCCAGGGGGAGGGCCTTCTCTGTGGGCCCACCTGCCCTCTGGAACCAGTTACCCGTAGAGCTTAGGTTCTGTCCCTGATTTTTGTTTTTTCCACCGGGACCTGAAGACCTGGCTCTTTGAGCTTTCCGCCCAGGACTGAGGATTTTTTATTTTTTTTAACTTATTGTAATTGGGTTTTTAATCAGAGATATAGGGGTTTTAGATTTTAATCAAGGAAAATTTAATCTATTTTAATTGCTATTAATTTTTGTATTGTAATGTTGCCTTGTGAACCGCCCTGGGTCCTACAGGAGAAGGGCGGTATATAAGTTTAATAAATATAAATATATAAATATAAAAATAACTAAAAATAAGTCCATAGAATGCACATGGGCACGAAATATGACTCTTGTGAAACACACTAAGCTGGAAGCCATGTCATATTTATCCATGTGTATCTTTATATAACCCATGACATTTTACTTTACTTTTATATATTCATTTTTATGGCCTTTCATACTTAGAAAATAAGAAAGTAGAATCCATGTGGACAGTATGATAACTACCTTCTTTTCTAGGATATATTTGATATGTAGATGGATAATCTGCTGGTTGTGTTCATTTAAAATAATTTGCTTAATTTAGCTCAGTTTAAAATGCTATTATTTACCTAAATTGTCTTGCCTCAGAAATTTACATATATTTGTACATACCACTAATAGTAATATTGAAATATTTTTTTTTAATTTCTTTTCTATAAAATAGAAAAGCTAGAAAATAGCTGCTATTGTTTTTAAGTGGAAAAATGAATACTGACATCGACAGAAATAAAAATACAGAGAATTATTGTAGTAATTTCCCCTTCAAAAATGCCACATTGATGATTATTAAAGAATTATAAATACACCCTGATTCTTTTAGTTATTATCATGCAAGTTTCTCTTTCTTACAGTTCTATGCTTTATCATGTAATTTTTCCTTTCCTTTCTGAATGTCAAAATATTGATATTCTTTCAGAAACTTTCTTTTTTAATGCAGAATATTTTCTGGAGCGAATCAAAGAGAATGAATGACTAGAAAGATATTTCAAATATGCATACTATGATACGGAGAAGGTTCTGTTGATTTCTTTAAAGTAGAATGCATTTTCCCCCCTTTTTCTTCATTTTAATCAAACTGAAGTTCTTTTACCAGGAAAAACTCAGGTACCTTGTTAGGGTATTTTGTGGAAAGATTCCTGTCTTAGTAAGTAGGACAGGTCTAAGACTCTTGGGTGTAAACTAGGAGAATAGATAGATAGAGGGGATGGCAAAAAGGAGATTGCATTTATGTGTTATTGAGCATGCATAGGGTTTCCAAAGTCCCTGAGGAATAAGCAACAGTAAGTTGGGACACCTGATCAAGCAGCTTTTGCCAGGGTTGCATGTCAGTTGCTCTGGGCTTTCTGATTAGAAAACCTTCTGCTCCCAGATTGTCAAAAACTCATCCATGCCAGGCTAATAAAGCCACCTGGTCAGTCCACTAAGGAGTCAAACTGAAAGTAATGCAAATGCAATTCATCCCCGAAAATGCCAACATTTATTGAGAGGCAAGGTGTTTAGTATTGTACTGCCCCATTCTAAAAAAAAAAAGAAAAGAAAAGAAAGAAAACAAAAAAGAAAATAGAGTTTTAAAATGAGGAACTCCTGGCTGAGCTCTTGCAGAAATATAGAAATAGGCAGAGAAACAGAAAATAAGGCTGTTCTGATATCCTGGGAATTTATCGCCCATTCCCCTTTCTTTCTTTCTTTCTTTCTTTCTTTCTTTCTTTCTTTCTTTCTTTCTTTCTTTCTTTCTTTCTTTCTTTCTTTCTCTTTCTTTCTTTCTTTCTTTCTTTCTTTCTTTCTTTCTTTCTTTCTTTCTTTCTTTCTTTTCTTTTTTTTGAAACAGATAAAGGATAGTTATCTTCCTTTCTTCCAGGAAGATATAAAAAAGGCTTCAGTGGTCCTGAAATGATACAGTGTTCCCCCCCAAAATAGAAAGATCTCTGGAAAACTGATGGAGAGAGAAGAGAGGTGGAACTTTTAAGGGAGTATTTGACAGCCATTATTGCTTTGCTGGTCAATAATCTGATTTATACTTTGAAATGGAATATGCATATTACAATGCAGGGATTCTGCTTTGGCTGAGGAGAGTAGAAGCCATGGGATGCTCCATGTGTGAAAGGATCACACATTTTGGCAGGCTTGGTGAGACTGTGGTTAGTTATGAGTGCTGAAAAAGAGAGATGGGACAGCCAGCATTTGCTTTCCTTGGAACATACATAGATTCAGGTAACCCTTGTCAGGATGAGGTGTGAGCAACTCTGCATGATGCATCATGCCCTTTTTTACTACTGATAAACCACCATTGATGTTCCACACAAACAGAGGGCTGCATACTTACAAATTAGGTGCTGTTGTGGCCAGTGTAGGACAGCAGGATGTTTTATGAAGTTCAGTTTATGGCTCAGTTGCAGCATATTATTAGATGCTGGAAGGCCAGCATCTTAAAATGAGCATGATGGCTTTTAAATTAGCATGATGGCTTTGTATTCACATATGAGACCAATTAAGAAGTTGCTCTTTGCTTGTAGTATCTAGTTGCTTTTGACTTTGATGTGATCCAACAAAATCTGAGAGGGAGAGGGGGAGAGAGAGAGAGAGAGAGAGAGAGAGAGAGAGAGAGAGAGAGAGAGAGAGAGAGAGAGAGAGAGAGAGAGAGAGAGAGAGAGAGAGAGAGAGAGAGAGAGAGAGAGAGAGAGAGAGAGAGAGAATAAGTACACCAGTTAAGGTGCAAAGCTAGAAACCATAAGACTGTGAGTTCTAGTATTGCCTTATCCATGAAAGCCAGCTGAGGACTTTAGGCCAGTCACGATCCTTCAACCCAACAAATCTCACAGGGTTTTTGTTGTTGTGGGAAAAGTAGCAGGCAAGAGGATTGGCAGTATTAATGACTCTGTTGTTCTGGAAGCTAAGTGTGTTCTTGGCTTTTTAACAGCAACATCATGCTTAGCTGCTTTTTGTGCCTATGAAAAACTTATTTTCTTTCCAGTATCTAAGATGCTCAATGCAATATTAGCTCCTCAAACAACAGAGAGAAGAGCAATCAGCACTGTTTTGCTGGGTAACATGTGAGGTTTAACAAATATATCTAGTAAACAAAACCCAAAACTGATATTTCATGTCTATGATGATATGACATTCAAACACAATGCCATGTTCAGGTTTGAGAAGTACCTCAAAGGCATAAGAAAACCCTACTGTGTTTTTGCATAATATATAAGCATTGCAAAAAGTGACAAAATATAATGTTGCCACATGATTGCTGGATTTTTGCTCTCTGGTATGAGGAAACCCTGGTTGACATCAATCTATATATTGATTATTGTTTTTAGTGGTGCAGTTTTACCATATATGTTTTCAGCACTCAAATTTTATGTTTTTCAAGGAGGAAACACTCATCTTTTTACTCATAGCTTTTTTTTTAAATCCCATTGAGGTTTAGCTCAAATTCCTAGGCAAAATAATAGTACTATTTCTGTCATCTAGTATTCCTTTTTTGAAATACTTGTCTTTGAAATCCTCTTGCATAAAATTCATGCTTGCATTTCTCAAGGGTGCTTCTGCAAATTCAGATCCCTAGGACTAGGATGTTGATTGTGTGGCTGTTAATTTTTTTTTGCACTGAATTAGTAGCAGGTTTTAATAGAAAGTCCTCTCCAAGTCCTGAACTTAACTATTTCTGAAAATAGTCATTTAGGAAAGGTCAATTATTCACTGTTGCTTGGCAGTGATATCTGAAATTACAGTTTTAATCCTGTCTAAATCAGAATAATACTTCCCTATCCTGCACTCATTTGAACTGAATGGGTTGTTGAAAGCTGTACTTTCATTATCTGGCAATAGTTGTTTCTTTTTTCCTTCAAGTAGAATTTTTAAATTTAGAGGGATGAATCCAATGTTACAGGGGTGTCTGCTGGGGGGCGTGCACAAAGAAGTCAACATAATGAATAACAACATGCAATCAAAGCTCCACCCTTAATAGTATGTGTCATGATACCTCCGATAAAGATGTCTTCCAAAAATAAGGGCTCCCTCCCCGCAGAAGGGCTCCTAACAGTGCAAGAACCTTTGATGAGATTATTAAGCCCACTGTTCTATATAATACCTTTTATTTGGTCTTCCTTTTATGTTACTACAGTATATGTTACCCAGCGTCTTTTCTTAGTTCTTGCAAACCTCCATTATCTGGAACCATATCACTGGATTCAAGGTAGAATTTGAATTTATTGTAGAATCTAAAGTGACGGCTGTAGTTAAACTACTCTATTTCTCTTTTGTTTGTGATGTATGCATCCATGTCAACGACGGTGTTAGACAATAAACTGTGGTACAAAATACCTAAGCTTGTATTTGGCAAGATGCATTCAGAAGCAGAGGTCAAGGAAGCACTGGAAATTAAACATATGTGAACACTTTTTTTTAAAAAAAAAGCTGAACATTGTCCTTTTTTTTTGGGCAGGAAAGAACACGCTTTGAGAATTTAGGCCCACATCTATCGGGGAAGCCCTGTGAAGATGGAAAGCTAGGTCCAGGAGTCATTGATCTTACAAGGCCAGAAGATGCAGAGGGTGAGTTATTGAAACAAATGGATTGAACGGATCAGCTCTGTTATCTTTCATCACTTTAAAGATGAATATCTTAAATTAAACTGCAGCTAATGCCCTCTGTCTGCATTTGAAGCATAGATTTCTGTGTTGTAGGCAAGCATAAAGCCTGATTTTAAAATGGTATCATACAGTATGCACTTACTGGTTTATTACTTGGAGGCTACTGCAACTGTTCTTATCAAGCTATCCTAGGTTCAATTCATATGTTACCTCTGCTGATCCATATAGACTTAAAATTGCTATTGAGTAGAGTGATATAATCAGGTTTTATAAGCAAATAACATTCATGTCTGTAAGTTCCTTTTTTCTTATTGTGCTCTAGATACAGTGGATGAACATGTACTGTGAGAAGGTCATTTTGTTTAAGATACGGGGAATATAGTCATCTGTCACCTACAGCTATGTTGGGAGGTTGTCTTCATCTACTGTTCTACATGTGAATAGATGTAAAGAAATAATAATATTGAGTTGAATTATATAGCCAGAGACCACTTTGCTGTGGAAGTCAACATTTCATAGCATTCCAAGGTTGGGAGGGCCCTTTGAGTTAACTGAATCCAACTCCCTACTTTGGGCAGAAGGCCAGATTGAAGCATCTCAGATAGGTCGCAACTTTTACTTCAGTACATTTGGTAAAAGGAGCCAACCACCTTTCTATGTAATTGGTTCAACTGCTAGAATTAGTAAGGTCATCTGAATGGAGCTTACTCCACCTTTAAACATACGTTTTAATTATAGTAATGAGGAAGAGAAAACTATGAGGTGAACTATCCAATCCATTAATTGACTGCAAAATTAATTACAATGAAGTTTTAATCTTCAGATGAAATATAAGAATGTTGATAACTAATTGATTGGATGTACATGACTTTTTTGTGAAAATGTTACTTCCACTGGTTTATAGCTCCAGTTCTGTTTATATCAGTGGAAACCTTCCCATTGATTTCAGTAATTAAAGACTCTGCACCATAGTGTATATTTAAATTAGTTATTTGATTGATCAGTTAAAGACATTGCCATTAATCAACTAAAAGCCTTTAATTGCTTGACAGCTCTATTGGAAATGACCATGTCAATCATATTTTGGGATAAATTTCTATGTCAATAGAAATACCTAATTTTAATTTTTAAAACTCTTACTGTTATTAAAGTTTACCGAATAATAAAATAATGATCCAGAGAACAATACAGAAATATTCTCAATTCATTCTTTTTGTTGTTGTTTTGACATGGCAAAATATTCCTGAGGAGAAAAAAGGTTCAAACTTATCAGTACTTACTGATAAAGTAAAACATAAATTGGGGTTTCTCTTGATTTATTCTTTTCTTTTCTCTTATCCTTCACTTATGACATATGAAAAGATAGGAAGATTATGTTCTGGCCATTACTACTGAGCGTATGGACATTCCATTTCATTGGAGAACATTTTTTATAGTGCATTCTCTTCAAATGCAGAAGAAGAAGTTGTATTGAAATACAGTTCAATTGCTATGGGTCAGCTTCTCTACGGAGACAGGCAGATACCATATTGTAATTCATTTTAGCAAGACCAACACAACATCCTATATCTAGAAATTTAAATAGTTCCAATTCACACCAGTTTAAGAATGAATCCCTTTGCTTTTGAAGGAGGGAGTAACATTTCACAATATTGCCTTTTCTGACTTCATAAATAGTTCTGGGTAAAATATTATTTGTAAAAAAAATACAAATAATTACTCTGTAAAAGACATGAAGACATACTGAACTTTGAGAAGAGAGCCAGTTTGATCTAGTGGTTAAGGCACCAGGCTAGAAAGCAAGAGACTGTAAGTTCAAGTCCCATCTTAGCCATGAAAGCCAGTTGAGTGACCTTGAGTCAATCACTCTCTCAGCCCAACTTACCTCACAAAGTTATTGTAGTGGGGAAAATAGGAGGAAGATGTGTTGGATATGTTCACCACTTTGAGTTATTTGTAAAAATAATAAAAGTAGTATATAAATTATAAATAAACCCATGCCCCAAACTTTGAGAAGTTGTTAGTAGCTGTCGAGGAAAGATAGATATTAAAGTGCATATAAAACACAGAATTATCAGAAAGATCATACCACTCATTTTTTTATTCAATATTATTATGTAGATATCTTGGAAGACATCTTATGAACAGACACAGTTTATTCAATATATTATTAATTATGCTAGCAAGTACATTGTGTAATATATAATGGTTCTGTACTTACTAAATAATGATTTTGAGTAACATTTTGGAATTACCCAGAAGTTGAGGAATTCCACTCAGTCCAATGAATCTGACATGGCAACTGTGGCTGTATAAAGGTGTTTTTATTGTGTCCAGTTGGCTTCACTTCTGTGTCAGAACTGAGAAGTCATTACCATGGGACATTTGAGGGTCTGACATGGGACAGGAGAACTTAGGCTCTACTCTGTCAAGGCTTCATTATTATAGATCTCTGATATGTTCACTGATATGACTGTCCAAATTAAGAAAACTTCTGTCAGAGCTGTCGAGTCTATTTGGATCCTTTGAAGCTAGGCTTCTGAATATTTTCTTTTACAGTGATACCTAAATCTGAAAAACTGTATACTAAAATGTAATTTTAAGACAGTTGAATGAATTTCACAAAAACATAAAAAAGATTTAAATGAATAATTCTTACATAGCAAATAGGAATCCCCATTAATGCCAATATGTATTACATGCTCCTTTACATAGGGCTTGCTCTATTTTATATCATATTTATATCATATGTCTCTTGCTAACCAAGATTCTGAGACCAATTTTTTTTTTTAAAAAAGGAAGGTACTTCCAATTTCATATATGTACTAGGAGATAAATCTATATTATTTTCATGAATCTTATTTTTGTGGCAATAAAATGCTTTTATTGGCAGGACAGCTAAGCCAATTTAGAAGCTCTTTTCCAGTTGCCATGTACTCTTCACTATTCCCACCAGACACTGCTGACGTACTCAGAGCGTTATTTAGCTTTTGCAGTTCTGTTGCCCAGCAAGAAAGAAAAAATACTTTTATTTTCCATTTGAAAATAAAGTCTCCTATATATCAAAACTTTACAATGGGAAATAAAAAAGAAATGGCACATGGTCAGATGGCCAGAAAGCTGGTATCATTTAACATTGGTTCATTGTGAGGAACGGGGAAAGAACCAGTTCAGGTTAGTCCTATTTCCTGCTCAGTTTATGAGTAAACTTGAATTTGCAAGCAGAACAATGAAAAGTGCCATATTCAAGTAACAAAAGGCACAGCTGCGGTGAGAATGTGAACAGCCTTCAACTTGGAAAAGAAAAACAAAAGATTTTCCCCTTGAAAAGCAAAACAGGTTTCTGACCTATCAGGAAAAAAAAGGAAAAGAGGGGAGGGGGAAGTGTGTGAAACAACCTCTGAGTTTTATGCAAACCAATCAATTGTGGCAGCCACCAGAAAAAGCTAAAATTGTGAGGTAACCTTGTTTAACACCCTCCTCTGATGAGGTGTAAGTAGCAGAAAGTACATGGATGACAAAGCACCCTTTACTTCTGTGACAGTGTTTCATAAAATACAGAGGGAAGAATGTCTCTTGTAGCCAGTATCTGTCACAGATAAATATTTAGGAGAGTTGCTATGACAGTTAGGAGAGCGAACAAGAGAGCAAAGGAGGAAAGATATCATGAGACAGAAAAAGACAAAAGACTTTTTTTGTGTGTGGAAAGAATGCTGACAAACCAGCCCATGGTGACTTGGTCCTTTGTTCTCCATACACTCTTTTCCTGTCCTGTCGTAAAAGATTCACAATGTTAGTCCAACTAGCAACATTATTTTGAAGTAACTTTATATAAAAGAATACAGAGGTCTTTTATTGAAGAACATACCCAGGAACTATTTCCTTTTGAGCTATACAGCACTACAAATGAGTGACAATTTGGGGGAAAGCAACAATTTCCTCCCTTAGGGCATTGAGGATATTGGCACTGGACATTTCAAAATTCTGGCTTTGCTTCTTCTTCTTTTTGACAACAAAGTTGATTCGTGAGCCAAGTTGTAATGCCAAAAGAAACAATACAAGGCACAGCTGTATATGGAGAGAAAGACTCTAAAGTCTGAGCTTTTCTAAAACAAACATTGTATTTCGGGGGAGGGTGTGTACATCTGTTGCAAACAGGTGTACTGAAATATATTTGGATATATTTTGTTACGTGTGCATACCTACAAAACAGCATGTATCATGAATATTAACAGAGAAGTTAGTTGAAACATGAACATATGTGTTTCCTATGTGGTGATTGTTTTTGGAGGGAAAAGTGTTATACAGGAAGTCCTTGACTTATGACTACAATTCAGCCCAAAATTTTTATTACTAAGCAATACAGCTGTTAAATGCGTTTTGCCCGATTTTTCTTCCCACATTTATTAAGTGAATCACTACAGTTATTAAGTTAGTAACATGGTTAAGTGAATCTGACTTTACTTGTCAGAAAGTTGCAAAAGGTGATCACATGATCTAGGACACCGCAGCAGTCATAAATAATGCCAGTTGCCAAGCATCTGGATTTTGATCATGTAACCGCTAGTATGCTGCAACGGTCATTAAGTGTGAAAAATGATCATAAGTCATTTTTTCAGTGCCTTTGTTCCTTGAACGGTCACTAAACAAATGGGTATAAGTTGAGGACACTCTCATATCTTGCTATAAGAGAAGTTTTACAAATTTCTATTTTTTTCAGCTGCAGTGCAAAACAGAGTGCAATTGATTAGAATGTGGGAGAGTTTTCCTTCAACAATTGTCATTATAAATTTATATTTTTTCACACCATGATTTGATTAAAAGCACAAGGGGATCATTAGCATAATTTCCTCCTCTTGCAGTGCATGCAATAGAGATAGTAACTGTAATGGGAAGTCCACTGTATGCGTATAAGGTTTCCCCAAGATTAGAAATCATGTTTCTCTATAACCAAAAGACAGAGGAACTTGAGAATCATCCAAAAAGTAAAATTAAGGTAGGATAATACAAATCTCCATGGGAATATCATTCCACAAGGCAAGTGCAATTACCAAGCAATACACTTCTTGAATCTCGCATACTGTATGATATTGGTTGATGAGACCCAAAGCATACCCACTCTTCATAACCTCACTGGGCAGACACAAATATACAAAAACAAGCCATTGCTTAAGTATACAGCCATTCATTATGCAAGGAAGATCTTCACAGTAAATTATCAGCACTATGAATTGCACTCAATAAACAATTGGTGGCCACTGTAATTCATTAAACAGTGATGACACTTGGGCATCCTTAGCACATCCATCATTGCCCATGTCACTGCATTCAGGACCAGTTGTTGCTTCTGGGGAGGGGAGGAATTTCAAGATCATTTATGTGAAGAACATTACATAAATCTACCTCTTTACTCTCCTACCATCGGGTAGGAGATATAGAAGTATAGCCAGCCGCACCCACAGGCTGAAGAACAGTTTCTATCCATGGGCTGTCAGGCTCCTGAATGGGAAATAACTCTATGTATGATAGACTTGTGAGGCCAGCGTGTGGTGCAATTAGCTCACATGGTGTAGCAAGATGGTGGGTTTGTTGTCACTGTGAGTTGTGGTGGGAGGGCATGAAGGGAGGCTCAGCCAATCTCATTGTATACCTGTTGTACTGTGATAATAAAGGTTCATTCATTCAATAGGTGTGGTTGATTCCCAGGCAGGAGGGGCTGCATGTCAGAAGGCAAAGAGGCAGCAAAAAGTTTGGTTGGAGGAAGAAAGTTAAGAAAGATTCTCCCTAACTGTTTTCAGAGTATCTCTATAGCGATGCAAATAGTTGCTTCAGTTTGATAGCAATAGCACTTAGACTTGTATATCGCTTCACAGTGCTTTAGAGCCCTCTCTAAGTGGTTTACAGAGTCAGCATATTGCCCCCAGCAATCGGGGTCCTCATTTTACCGACCTCAGAAGGATGGGAGGCTGAGTCAACCTTGAGCCAGTGAGACATGAACTGCCAAACTGCTGGGAGCCCCCAGCCAGCAGAAGTAGCCTGCAGTACTGCCTTCTAACCGCTGCACCACCTCAGCTTTAGTTTGCTTTAGTTCCTGTGTATAGCTGAGGAACACTAAAGGAAACTGCTCAGAAGTAACTCCACATGTCTTTCTTGGTTCTTGAGGCCTGACAATAGGTGACTGTCTGAAATACTAGAATGGGTACAACTCATGCTCCAAATGAATTCATGCAAAGGCTCTCTTGGGGCCACAGTGGCTATCTGATCTTTCAGTAGGAGCAGTGAATCCAAGAGGATCGCCAGATTGGGCCCATGTATTGCATAAAAGAGTGCAACCCCATTAAAGACTAAATATGGAATATCCCCACAACAGGAAGACCAAAAAACCCCCCCAAAACGATCAGAGTTAATCCTGAGTCTGTTCTTGCTCAGTCAGGACCATAAAACCTCCAAGCGTTTGGCCAAGACTTTTTCAGCATCAATTTGTCAGCTTGGGGTGAAGATGTATAATTGGATATCATTAGTGCATTGATGATGCCTGACCCCCAAATCTGTGGATGACCTAACCTAAGCAGTTTCATCTTGTGGACTTCAACTCCCAGCGTGGCTGGCTCAGGAATCTGGGAGTTGAAGTCCACGAGTCATGAAAGAGCCAAGGTTGCCTACCCTTGGTCTAGATGTTAACAACAGAGAGAGTGTTGAGCCCTGTGTCACCCCACAAGCTGGAACTTATGATAAATATTTATATTGCCTCTTTTTAAGTTAGGGAGAAAATTACTTTCTTTCCAAGTAAGTTAGGAAGACTTTTTTTTTTACTTTCCCAAGAGCCAAGAACATGATAATTCTGTGGGGATGATATTCACTTCGGTGTGAATGAACCCATTCTCATGAAGAAGATGAGAAGAGGAAAGAGCTATATTTGACAGTGTAAAACAAATGAAATGCTCGAAAAGGAACTCTAGGATCAGTGGGAAATACATGCTGAAATCTAAAGGGCTAAAATTTCCTTCATTTTGCAAAGCCACGAGCCACATGCATCAACTCACCACAAAGTCATTAGGTCTTTTAAAGCTCAGATGAAAAACATTAACAAATACCACAAAAGGCTTTAGTCTGGCCCCTTTGTTCATTCACATATGGCAGTTTATAACTCCTGCGCCACTTGGGCTGGGGTGTTTGTTTAAGCTGCCTCCATCAGAGCAGCCCTGAAAGAACAAAAGACATCTTGAGCGATCCTAAGCAGGAAATGGTCTAATCTAAACATGGCTTGTGACACTATAAGTAGAATAGAAAAGGGAGGGATTGATTAGTCATTAATGCATAATTGACTCCATATGGATGCTGCAATAATAAGCTCTTTTTCAAGCAGTAGCTGCGTTTATTGAATTAGAGGTTTATGTTTCCTCAGAGCTGACCTTAGGGAATTCCTTTTGATTCTTCTTGCTGATGTTTCAAGAGAATGGAGTGTGGCATAGAAAAGAGACTTGTCTTCTGCAGTCATGCCGATTCAGAATAACACAGTTCAGGGCTGCTTTTTCAGAAGCAAACAAACAGAAATACAATTAAGTGTCTCTTTCCTATTCTTTGCCTTGAATGTAGATTCCCTGTTTTGCATCTGTACAAAAGGAACACATTTCTCTTTCGAACCAATGTTAATTTGTTATGAATACTGCTGCTGTTACATTTATTATGATAGTTTTACTGATTGCAGTAGTTCACTGCCCTACAAATATTCCATAGGCTAGAAATTTTAAATAAATTGATATGGTTTGCTTAAGTACTGGTAAAGATTTAAAATCAAGTCATATACTTGTGGCTCTTTATCCAGGAACATTTGCTATTGGAATCCCAACTAAATATTATGTTATTTAAAAAGAATAGGATAAAGCTATCTTACTATCAAATCTGATAATGTTTTCCATCCTGGTACAGTTTAGCTATATGGAATATGCAGCTCCCAGAATTCCCTGGCTAGGACTATGGGCCCCGAAATATAATACATTTGAATTACAAATATATTATCACTTGAGCTTTTGTCATCATATGTGTGAAGTAGAGCTCTGAAAAAAAATGTATATCCTGCATGTGTATGCACACATGCATGCGTGTGCATGAATACACGAATGCTTTTATATAAATTTCATATAAATATGGCTCCCATCATGCATAAAGATGTATGCAGTAAAAAAAGTCATAGTTGTTAAGGCATCACAAAACTCTTCATTTTGAATATTTAGGTAATCTTTACCTCCTTAAATTGGAACCTATAAATATGGTATCATGATTTCCATGATACCATATTTTAAAACTCAGCTAAAAGGAGCAAAAAATAATCAAAAGCAAGCTAGCGCTATCTATTCTTTTGAACCAACTCTTGATCCTTTTCTAGTATTTCTGAACTTCAGAAAGCTATGCTTTTGTGACTGAATTATAAAGGTACACTTCTATATAGGCTGTTTGTCATAAAAGGCAAACGTGTAATTTTTAAAATTTTGTCTTCAGCAAATGCATTTTCAGCATACTGTTTTGAATTTAGAAACCAGATCTGAATCTCCAAGTAGCTGGGATCCCACAAAATCGATTGTTTGCTACTAGAACAAACAGCCCCTCCTCTTCCCCAATGGTGGGATTCAGCCAGTTTGCACCACTACAGCAGAACCGGTAGCTAATTTTTGTTGCCCGGGCCCAGAATGGACTTCTGGAAGTGGCATCCACACACAGAACTGGTTGTTCACATATTTGAATCCCACCACTGCCCTTCCCCACTGCCCCCAGTATTTTTGAGCCTGAACTAAACTTTTTACTTTCTCATAGCTCTGATGCTCTCTTTCTTCTGATAATTGTTCCTCATTTCTATTTCACTATTACATTACATCCTTTTCTAATGTAGTTTTTGCACACTTTCCCCAACTACACCCATTTTGACTTTTTCTTGATATAGTACATACATTTCGTGTTGCAAACTATATTACAAAAATCTGAGGAGTATTTCAGTGCAGTAGATTCTGCTTCATACATAAATCTCAGCTGGTATAAATTTAGGCAGATTTCAGACTGGATTAACATATATCCATCCTTGGTTACTAGAAGTTGCAAACTCGTTGAAATTCCATAAGCTGATTTTTAAAGAAAAGTTTTGTTTTGTTTTTTACTTTTTGGCTGATGTTTAAGTGCTGTAGCAATTATTTGTAATTTTACAAATAATTTCTTTCTTAAGGGTTGTAGATTTAAATTTACAAGGAGCAAACATTGATGCTTTTAACTTTTTAACTAAATCACTGTAGCATTAGTGAATTAGCAATATATCTGTGATATAATAAATATTATAAATAGAAGCACTCTTTATCATTTATAATATGCTGAACATCTTCCTATAGTGGTAAGATGTTTAAGAGTATGGAATATTACATGATGGTTAATTATTTGCAGAAGCTCATTTCACACACATTCTTTTGTAGCAGCCCTTGGGCCGAAGCACAAATATTCACTTAGAGATCAAGTAGAGAAAGAAGTTCAAGGTTTTACTGGTTTTATTTCCAAAACTTTCAAGTGTAGGCTTGCTCAAGGCAGACAGAGATAGAAGTTTCATGACATGCTCGGTCTGTTTGTGATTTATAACTCTGATTAAGAATTGTTTCTTAACAAATGAACACTAAAACAAAATAAATGCCAGGGGAGAGTCTTCCCCTTTTGCTTTAGTAAATGTATCTTGGGATATAACCTCTCCAAATAATTTACAGTTTATATTTCAGCAAATATTTCCGACTGTCTGATTGCTCAGAAGTACAGAAATATGTACTGGTCATTTGCTTGTAATAGATCCCCAAGATTAGATCAAGATGATTGTAAGAACCCGATAAAATAATTCAATGCCTTCAATATGTTTTTGATGAGGAACATTTCTAAAGAAATTGAGGCATCGCTTTTCCAATCAGATGATGTTTGTGCTTCTCATATGCTGATTCAGGCTGCCTGGTAACTACAATAGCAGGCGGGGTGGGGGTGGGGGGTTGTATTTAGCCATAGGTATATCTTACCAAAAGACTAACTGTCATTCCAGCAAAATATATTGCAAAAGCAAATCTACCCTGCTGCCAGATGTATAAACAATATTTTTGCCACTGTGACAGCAAAGTCTTTTGGCTCAATAACATTTTAAGAGCTAACAAAATAGTCTGTCCCAATTAGTATCTTAGCAACACTATTTTCGAACTTGCTAAGCTTTCAAGATATTTAAAGGTAGTTCCACTATATTGCAGTAGTTTAAATAGGTTACTAGGGCATAGATGACTGAAGATGGGCTATCTCTGTTCAAGAAGGATTGTGTTTGTTCTAGAATTCTATGCTTGTGAAAAGCACTGTGTGTCACTATAGATTTCTTAGATTTTCAATGGTGGCTTGAATGCAATAGAATTCCTGTCTGCAAATGCATTGCATCAGAGAGACTGTGATTTCATGCAAAACAGGATAGATTTGTTCTACTTCATGAACTTGGCTGAATTAAGCCTCTACATATAAACTGTCATCTTAGCCATGTTTGATTACTGGTATCAAGTCTTTGCGATCTCCTCAGGATGATCTGCCTCCAACCCAACCCTTCAGCTCTTCTGATAGTGTACTTATCACTGCTATAAATTTGGAGAATTGTCATATTGAATGATTAATTCATTTATAAAATTGAGTTGACATATCAATACTGGTTTTGCTATGTCCTTCCTTAAAATGAAATAAATAACATTCTTCAGTGTGATCTTCTGACTGAAAAATCCTTCATTCTAGCCCATTTCAGTTCACTGACATCTAAGATGTTAATGTGTAATTGATTAATTCCCTCTTTCACTGTGTTGAACTTTCCCATGCTTATGCTTCTTGTGTTTCATGTTCTCAATATCTTTGCACCTTTAGAGTTTCTTGTTCTTCCTGGCAACACTAGCAACAACACATCTGGAAGGCTTTCCTCTAGCAGTGTCAAAAACACTATTAGTAAAATGTCTGAAGCTCTTTTTCAGTAGCATGTTGAGTATCATCCAACCTCAGGGGCCACCATCATGTACTATATTGTCAGTCACATTATATTTTCTATCCACATTGTTTTCTTGATAAAATATAAGAGAGGTTTACCACTGCCTTTTATAGTGCAATATGAAATTCTTTGTTCTTGTCACTAACATGATCATCCACCTCCTATCCCTTCCTAGATAGCTGCCTGCTTATTTTGGCTAGACAGCCAAGATGACTCTCTTAGCTAGACACCCAAAATGACTCAAGATGTTATTGATGTACATGCCAGGTTTTCTTCATCCTCCCTGGAACACTACCCCACCATGATGAGGCAGCTTTTGGGACTGAGAAGGGGATCATCTTATTTGACACTGATCCCCAAATATACATTGATTGAAATAGTTGATTAAAGCATTAAACATTGGATGATTAGGGCATAAATATTTATTCAGCATCTTAAAAAAATATAGTTGAAGTTCCTTTCCTCTCTCTTGCTCACATACACAAACACACACAGACATACACATGTAAAATTAATGTTTTATCTATTCCTCCTGCATAGTTAGGAATTTAAAACTGGATGATATCAATATTTTTGTGCTTTCATATTTGAAATAACAATGAAATCTAATACTAAAATCCAGTTAGAATGCTAGTATGAAAGACACTGTACATGCAGAATTACACATTGAGCTTCTGCAGCAAAACTCAACTTTGGGTCTACTGTTTTCTGTTAGATACCAGGTATATTTCCATCTGCTTGGTGTTATGATAGAGAGGCTGCTGTAATAGTTATTGCTAGCAAATGTTGAAAGCTATGGCACAGTAGTTAAACTTATGCTACTGTTAAAATACTGCATTTGACATTCACAGCAGACTTGTCTTTTATCTGCATGCTGTGGTAAAACTGGTGTCAGTTTTAAAGTAATGGTATTGAGGGCTTCATAAATTACTCTGGTGATCCTTAAGAGAAGACAGTGTCACATATAAGTAAGTGTTTTGCTTCTAGGATAATGTATGTCTTCATCTGGCCCAGCAGTCAACATATTGCCCTGTGTTGATGGATATTGTCAGCCTGAAGCTACACTACATTTCACTGCACAATAAACATGGCTGTCAACATCATATAAAGTGAAATCAATTTATCCTGTATGGTCAGTGCATTTTAAATGAAATTAATGTACTGTAGACATGCTGGCAAAAAGGTAGCATATTAGTTATGCATCCTCTGTTCCACAATTTTATCCATAAAAATGAATTGCTTGTACAGAACAATCAAAATAATTGTGTACTTAAACTACAGTTGATTTTTTTTTACAACAATTGGCAGGATTAGGTTTCTGTGTAATTGAAAGAAATAGATTCAAAAGTGAAGACAATATAAAACTTGTCTACACTATAAAATCAAAACTGCTTTGCGGATTTCCACCAGTTTAGTTTTCATCAAGTTTTCAGAGTCATTAAGTGTTTGTCATGTATATGGGCAGCAATCTAGAATAAAGTTTTTTAATTTTTAGTCTTGTCATAATTATAGTATACAACAGTTACATTTTGTTCCTATGATGCACTTCATGTTTAGCATTATTTGCATCACTTTCTTTTTGTGGAAATGTACAGTACATTCTTTTAAATGTACAGTATATCAAAATGTCTCTCATCCCAATATTTCAGTCAAGTACCACAGACTTGCTACACCCATTGCTTAAGGGAATGATAGCAAGTATCCAAGAAACACCAAAAGTGATTAAATTGATAGCTGAATTTAGTATTCATTTCATTCATATTTCTGGAAGAGGCAAATGAGAAGGACCTATGAAGTTATCCCTAATCCAGATAACATAATAATAATGTTGGCATCCATCTCCTTTCTTCCTGCTCTGGCATTACAGGAAGTAAAGCAATGAATGGCTCTGCAGCTAAACTACAGCAGTATTATTGTTGGCCAACAGGAGGTGCTACTGTGGCTGAAGCGCGAGTCTACAGAGATGCCCGGGGACGAAGCAGCAGTGAGCCGCACATCAAACGACCGATGAATGCTTTCATGGTTTGGGCAAAGGATGAACGCAGGAAAATTCTTCAAGCTTTTCCTGACATGCACAACTCCAACATTAGCAAAATTCTTGGTAAGTACTAATTCAAATGTACAAAGTATCTCAGCTGGAACAGATCCATTTCTGGGGGGAAAGTGTTGCCCAGAATCAGGACCACAAGCCTTTTTTGTACTGAAAGACAAGCAAATATCTGTGGGTTGTAGTACAACCAAGATCTTTATGGAAGACAAAATCACTTGGTTACATCTCTAGGATTTATGATTTAATATATTTTAATACTTGTATTGCTTTGTCTTGTTTTATAATCTAGCTCAAAGTGGAAAAAGTGCTTCTTGAAACTGGATCTATATCGATCCTTTTAGTTCTGTGAGGAATCCTGAGATATGACTTTTTTTTTTAGGAGAGTATACAGTCCCATCAAAAATAGGTGAATTATCCAAACCTGAGAATTCTTCACTGACAAAATGTTTGAGATTTGGAATTACTTTATTGGCCTCAGTATAGCTCATGTCTTCTCCTTAGATGGAACAAAGCAATACATCTGGATGTCAGTAGCATTATGTTGTACAGAGATAATTAGCAAAATATTATTGCACCTATATATAAGAAATCATAGGAAATTAGAAAAATGAGCTTTCTGCAAGAGAAAATTATCTAATAATTTTTTACACTGGGAGTATGTTTAAATGAGCATTAACAAAAAGCTTTGGCAGTAATATGGTCAAACTGAATAATATTTTTTCCCTAGCATCTAAACAATTATTCCATAATTAAAATGGAACTAACAATAAGATAGTTAAATACCCAAGTTCATTTTACTTACATTTTTTTATCCAGTGTTAGGCTTTATCTCAAAAAAATTAATCTGTTGATTTTCTATAGAATTAAGATTCAAGATTTGTTTGAAGCATTACAATGTCTCTAGGGTTAACTGGGAAGGGAAATGTTTAAATAGATATTTTCCCACCAAGTCTTTAAATTAAGATTGTAAATTTTAACTAATAGACAAACAATTGTCATCTGAAATGAATTTATTTTGCATTATTATACATTGTAACAAAGCTACTTTTCTTACAAGCTTTTTTCTTTCTTTAAGAGATATTTAAAAAACCCTTTAAAAATAAGTGTAACTTTTCTAAAAAATCTGGTGTTTTTCATAGAAGTGCTTAGGTGTTTGTCTACTGTTTTTAGTATGTTGTATGAATAGTCTTTCAGATTTCTATAAAACATGTACTGTTTAATTTTGGCAACTATATACGGAGTCCACATTATTTGTGTGCATTCTTTAAAGAAAAAAAAACTGTTATAAGTATAGTAAGAGTATTCATTGAAATGCAAACATTCAGTATAAATATTTCAGAAGTGCCAGCAATCATATGTTTTTAAAGAAGATATAACGTGCCAGGAATTACCTTGCCACCACCAGAGAAAGAGGAAAAAAGAGGGAGAAAGAAAATGTGACAATTTAAATATAATACTGGCACACATTTTCCAGGACAATGACAAAAAAAGTTGAAAATATTAGAGTGTTGCTTACTCTGGATAATATTTATACAATTTTTCCATTTGTTGAAGTATAAAAGCTTTTAGTAAAAGAATAGGTTTCACCCACGTTGACCACAGCTGTAATCATTTTTAACCAGCTGAAAGTTTTTTTCTTTAAAAGAAATCTCTGCTATTTAAGTAATTCTGTATAAGTAACATGGTATGTTTCTCCCTTTAATGGTAGGTATTCTTTTATTAGTGTATTTTGATTATTTTTATAGTAATTTAAAGTACCGTATATACTTGAGTATAAGCCGACTCGAGTATAAGCCGAGACCCCCAATTTCACCCCCCAAAACTGGGAAAAGTTGTTGACTCGAGTATAAGCCGATCCGCCGTTCTGCAAGCCTCCGCCACCAGCGGAGGCTGGATCTGCGCTCTGCAAGCCTCTGCCGCCAGCAGAGGCTCGATCCGCCATTTTGCAAGCCTGAATACACAGGAATACCCTGTGTGGCCGCGGCTCTCGGGGAAGCCCTGGCTGTCCGCTTCCTCGCTCCACGCTGCCATTTGGGGCCCGCGCGTTCCCCGGGCAAATCGCGGCGCCCAGCAGGCGAGGAAACACGCCCGCTCCAGTCGCCCCCCCTTCCCTCAGGAGACGCGAAGCAAGTGACCGCCCGGAGCTTACCGAGGACTTGCGCGCGGCCGTGGCTTCGGTGCTTCCAGGATCGCGCGCACCTCTCCCAAGCCGCCGCCGTCCGGAGACCTGCCGAAGTTTGGGGAGGTTTGGGGAGGTGCGCGCGCACCTCCCCAAACCTCCCCAAACGTTGGCAGGTCTCCGGACCTCCGCGCCCTGCCTGCCTGCTTCTTTCCGCTGTGGAAAGAAGCAGGCAGGCAGGGCGCGGAGGAACGGAGACCTGCCGACGTTTGGGGAGGTTTGGGCGCCTCCCCAAACCTCCCCAAACGTCGGCAGGTCTCCGTTCCTCCGCGCAGACCTGCCGACGTTTGGGGAGGTTTGGGCCCCTCCCCAAACCTCCCCAAACGTCGGCAGGTCTCCGTTCCTCCGCGCAGACCTGCCGACGTTTGGGGAGGTTTGGGCGCCTCCCCAAACCTCCCCAAACGTCGGCAGGTCTCCGTTCCTCCTGCCGACGTTTGGGGAGGTTTGGGCGCCTCCCCAAACCTCCCCAGGTCTCCGTTCCTCCGCGCAGACCTGCCGACGTTTGGGGAGGTTTGGGCGCCTCCCCAAACCTCCCCAAACGTCGGCAGGTCTCCGTTCCTCCTGCCGACGTTTGGGGAGGTTTGGGCGCCTCCCCAAACCTCCCCAGGTCTCCGTTCCTCCGCGCAGACCTGCCGACGTTTGGGGAGGTTTGGGCGCCTCCCCAAACCTCCCCAAACGTCGGCAGGTCTCCGTTCCTCCTGCCGACGTTTGGGGAGGTTTGGGCGCCTCCCCAAACCTCCCCAGGTCTCCGTTCCTCCGCGCAGACCTGCCGACGTTTGGGGAGGTTTGGGCGCCTCCCCAAACGTCGGCAGGTCTGCGCGACGTTTGGGGAGGTTTGGGGAGGCGCCCAAACCTCCCCAAACGTTGGCAGGTGTGCGCGGAGGAACGGAGACCTGGGGAGGTTTGGGGAGGTGCCCAAACCTCCCCAAACGTCGGCAGGAGGAACGGAGACCTGCCGATGTTTGGGGAGGTTTGGGGAGGCGCCCAAACCTCCCCAAACGTCGGCAGGAGGAACGGAGACCTGCCGACGTTTGGGGAGGTTTGGGGAGGCGCCCAAACCTCCCCAAACGTCGGCAGGTCTGCGCGGAGGAACGGAGACCTGGGGAGGTTTGGGGAGGCGCCCAAACCTCCCCAAACGTCGGCAGGTCTCCGTTCCTCCTGCCGACGTTTGGGGAGGTTTGGGCACCTCCCCAAACCTCCCCAGGTCTCCGTTCCTCCGCGCAGACCTGCCGACGTTTGGGGAGGTTTGGGTGCCTCCCCAAACCTCCCCAAACGTCGGCAGGTCTCCGTTTTTCCTGCCGACGTTTGGGGAGGTTTGGGCGCCTCCCCAAACATCGGCAGGTCTCCGTTCCTCCTGCCGATGTTTGGGGAGGTTTGGGCACCTCCCCAAACCTCCCCAGGTCTCCGTTCCTCCGCACACACCTGCCGACGTTTGGGGAGGTTTGGGCGCCTCCCCAAACCTCCCCAAACGTCGTGCAGACCTGCCGACATTTGGGGAGGCGCCCAAACCTCCCCAAACGTCGGCAGGTCTGTGCGGAGGAACGGAGACCTGGGGAGGTTTGGGGAGGTTTGGGGAGGCGCCCAAACCTCCCCAAACGTCGGCAGGTCTGCGTGGAGGAACGGAGACCTTGGGAGGTTTGGGGAGGCGCCCAAACCTCCCCAAACGTCGGCAGGAGGAACGGAGACCTGCCGACGTTTGGGGAGGTTTGGGGAGGCGCCCAAACCTCCCCAAACGTCGGCAGGTCTCCGTTCCTCCGCGCCCTGCCTGCCTGCTTCTTTCCGCTGCGGAAAGAAGCAGGCAGGCAGGGCGCGGAGGAACGGAGACCTGCCGTTTGGGGAGGTTTGGGGAGGTGCGCGCGCACCTCCCCAAATCTCCCCAAACTTCGGCAGGTCTCGGACGGCGGTGGCTTGGGAGAGGTGCGCACGATCCCGGAAGCACCAAAGCCTCGGCCGCGCACAAGTCCTCGGTAAGTTTTTTTGTTGACTGGAGTATAAGCCGAAGTGGAATTTTTCAGCCCAAAAAGTGAGCTGAAAAATTCGGCTTATACTCAAGTATATACGGTAGTAAAGATATTGCACATGTACTCTCCATGGAAGTTTTAAGTACATACACTTAATTTAACCTATAATTTATATATATACATATATATATATATATATACATCTCCGTTTGAAAGCCGAAGAGCCAGCGCTTGTCCGAGGACATCTCCGTGGTCATGTGGCCAGCATGACTAGACGCCAAAGGCACACGGAATGCTGTTACCTTCCCACCGTAGTGGTCCCTATTTTTCTACTTGCATTTTTACGTACTTTCGAACTGCTAGGTTGGCAGAAGCTGGGACGAGTAACAGGCGCTCAGTCTGTTACGTGGCACTCGGGATTCGACCCGCCAAACTGCCAACCTTCTGATCAACAAGCTCAGCGTCATAACCCACTGAGCCACCATGTCCCATATATATATATATATACATACATACATACATACATACATACATACATACATACATATATATATATATATAAATTTTTTAGATTGCTAACACAGAATTAAAGGGAGACTGATATGCATTTGAAACTTATTTGTTTTCATCAGTCAGCCATACCCTTCTGAGATTCGAACCTGGGCTGATTGCACATTAGGCAGTTGTTTTTACCTCTAGGCCACAAGCTCTATCTCACTTTGTTAGCATTTAACACGTATCTCCCTTGCTTCTCAGCTAACAAAGTGAGATAGAGCTTGTGGCCTAGAGGTAAAAACAACTGCCTAATGTGCAATCAGCCCAGGTTCGAATCTCAGAAGGGTATGGCTGACTGATGAAAACAAATAAGTTTCAAATGCATATCAGTCTCCCTTTAATTCTTTGTTAGCAATCTAAACAAATTACACAAATATGAGCTGTCACTACTGACTGTTGATGGCCTTCGGTTAGGCTGAAACAGGAAATAAAGATTTGTCCCATGTTTGGGGCCTAGCAAGGTAATCTAAATAGTTAACAAGCATTTAACATTATATATATATATATATATATATATATATATATATATATATATATATATATATATATATATATATATATATATATATATATATATATATATATATATATATATATATATATATATGTATATATATATGTTAAATCAAAGCCAAGATGATTAGAGGATCATGTCTAAAATGCAATTTGCTTACTCTTAGATTATTATATTTAATACATTTATAAGATTTTTTTACTTTCAAAATATGTATTCACGAGCTGTGGATTGATTTCAAGATTGACCAAGTAATTAAATCAGATATTTTTAGTACAGTAAAGGGCTTAGGTATATTTACTGAGATTTTTAAAAAGTAATAAGTATTTTTTTTCCTTAGCCTATTAGCCTTCCATTTCAAAAAGAGTTAAATGTCATTTTAGATATAAAAGATATTTGCAATGTAGAACTGAAGAATAATGCTAATATAAAGAAGGCCTCAGATCCAATATGATGGATGGTGTTAGTTACACAGCCTTTAAAAATTGCCTGGTACCATCTCTTAATAAATTAATGATTGAGTAGTAGAAATAGTGGCGATTTGGTCTTTGTCTCAAGGATATACCAAGAATTTCCTGATAGATAGCATGCTGAAATTATTATCACATTTAACATAACTATGGTGAATTCTTTATTTCACCTACTCAGAAATTACTTACTTGAGAAGTTTTATATCCTCTTTACATATTCTGAAACTTAATTATCACAATATGCCATTCACTCCATATTTTCATTCTTATCACCTGCTTCATGTTCAGGTTGAAACTATGAAGGAGAAGGTTTCATCTGTTCTGCAAATGGAGGTTCTGTAGTAGAGACTACCTTTTATACTGAAGGGTAGCGTCTACTACAAGAAGTTTCTTGCTCTAATATTTTGCCCTGCTCATAAGGATAATGAGTATGGAGAGGGAGACAGAGCTAATATTAGTTTTGCACTTGCAACTTGCATGATGTATAAGAAAGGTTGGTAACATTTGAGAAGAATATATGATAATTAGTTTGATTTGGCTTGGCTGATGCATTAAAATGAATTATGGATTACGACTAAGTTCAAGCTTGGAGAATCTTTGGCCTTTCTGATATTTTTGGACCCACTTCAATTAGGCTGATTCATAATGGTTAATGGTCAGAGATTGTTGGAATTATCACACAGCCAGATTCCTACTTCCTGTTTAGAGGTTTATTACCCCCAAAATGAATAGATTCAATAATTTACTGATATATATATATATATATATTTTCCTATGCAGGTTCCCGCTGGAAATCCATGTCAAACCAAGAGAAACAACCTTATTATGAAGAGCAAGCCCGATTAAGTAAAATCCATCTAGAAAAATACCCTAATTACAAATATAAACCCAGACCAAAACGCACTTGCATTGTTGATGGCAAAAAACTGCGCATTGGAGAATATAAACAACTAATGAGATCTCGACGACAGGAGATGAGGCAATTTTTTACTGTAGGGTAGGTATTTGAGTAGGGTTTTTTTCTTTTTTTCCAAGCAAAATAATCTAAATGTGTGAATTTCATCTCTTCCTAATAGTGGGTGCATTCCTACTCAGGGTTGACACTTAACTTATACTTAAGATTAGCCCATGGTTAAACATTCCTCCTGCTCACCCATCTCTGTTGTAGTGACATTAACAATTGAGGGTAATCTGAATCCACAATACATTAGCTGGGATTCATTAGTACTACATTGCTTTTAAATTAATATCAATGTAAAATTTCCTTCCCCATTACTGTTACAATATGGATAGGAATTAATTCATTTAATTCATGTTTAATACAATTTTATCTAATTAGGAGTTCCTGAAATCTTCAGCCATCAAATTTTATGATGCAGATCATCAAATAAATATATATAAAATCTATACATTTCAAACCCATTCACATATAACTGTAATTGTTTACAAAATTGTTCATTGAGAAAACATAATATTGGAACTAGAAAAAAATTGTATTAAATGAATATGAATCTTCAAATAATGTTTTGAATTCTCTTTACAAACAGATATAGGAATGGACTGAATTTATAGTTTACTGTCTGTATTTTAACCAACAGTAATGCCTTGGAAAAAATACAGAACAATATGCTTTAATTAAAATAACCAGAATTAAATTCTGACAGGTTAATTTTTCCCTCTCTCACTTGAGTCTTATTCCACTGGCATATACACAAAGTCCACTATAAATACTGCTTGCTATGGAAACTTACATTATTCTCCTTCCTTATTACTAATGAATGTTTGTCTTTTCATGGATTCTTTTTATTGTAACAATAGATTCCAGAGCAAATTTTTTCAGTCTAAATATTGAATGGAAATCTCATATCAGATGTCTAGGAAACCAGGTCATTGATTTGGATTGTTTATGGTTTGGCATACTGAAGGTTAAATTTTTAATTTTTTTATGCAAATCAAATTTAGATTAAAAATTGGAAATATGATTATGATTAGAATATAATCCTCATTTAAAATAACAAGGCAATCTGAGAGGGGTTAGATGACTGACTTTGCAGCAAGAGAATAAGGCTCACGATACTCAAATATGTCATTTACATATTCAGTTAAGAATACGGGTTATCATATCACTATGTAGCAATAAAAGCCCATTAAACTTACACTGAGGAGTTGGAGAAGCTTTGTACTTGTGATCCAGGACCCTGTTATATTCAGATTATGAATGATGTGGAAACTAGCATTCATGATCAAATGAATGTTGGGTACAGTTCCCCTTCAGATTTCTTTTCTGAATGGAAAAAGGAGAGAGCTATATTTACACAAAAGATCAGCAAGCACAGTTCCATCCACTTGGACTGCCCATTGAAAACCATTAAGATGCTTAATGATGTCTAATCCTGGGATAATGAACTGTATACTATATTCGATATATTGGTTATGGCTCAGTTTCAGAATAATTGAAGATGGGGATCACTACTTTTAGCTTGCCATTGGCCTACTTACAGAATTACTTTATACTGTGGTATTTTTTTGTCTACTAATAAGACTTTATGATGAAGCTCTTTTGTACAAGGCGTACTAAGGGAAACATGGAAAAAGGTATTTATTGTTTGGGTGGCGTATTTGCTTGAAGAGATTAGGGTTTGAATTACCTGACGAATATTTTACCAATATCCAAAGGCATTGTCAGAATTTATTAGTTAGATTGTGGTGTGTGTGTGTGTGTGTGTGTGTGTGTGTGTGACAGAGAGAGAGAGAGAGAGAGAGAGAGAGAGAGAGAGAGAGAGAGAGAGAGAGAGAGAGAGAGAGAGAGAGAATATTTAATTCTCTCCTTCCCCCTTCTGTATTTTATATTGCTTTATAATTGTAATATAAAATACAATATAATTTATATTGTATTACTAAATGATGGTCTTACTGATTTTAATTGTTTCTGAGCTTATAGTCTCCTGGTTTCTGGCCTTGTGTCTTAACCACTAAACCAAACTGACTCACTGGGAGACTCTGAATTCTAGTACTACCTTTGGCACAAAAAACAGTTGGGTGACCTTGAGCCAGACACACACTCTCAGCTCTAGGAAAGAGGCAAGGGCAAACCACTTCCAAAAACCCTCGCCAGGAAAACTGGAAGGATTTATCCAGGCAGTCACTAGGAGTTAACACTGACTCAAAGGCACAAAAAGAAAAAGCAAAAAGAAAGAAACCCCACCAAAACACAACCAAGGAAAGACATCATCAGTACAGATAGAAAAGAATATTTGTAGCTCAGGGTTGAATTGTGGGGTCTTTGGTGGTCCCTGAGCTTGATTGTTTTCTTGCAGATGTTTTGTTACCAAACCAAGTGACATCATTGGCGTACTGATAAATATTATGGGGAAGCCTGTGTCAAATTGTTCAACATGTTTAAAAATAAGTGTTAAAAGGAGAAAACAATGCTGCTGCATCCTTTGTTAAAATGGGAGGGACCACTTTTCAAACATACCTTTGTTTCCTTGTAGGCAACAGCCTCAGATTCCAATTGCCACAGGAACAGGAGTGGTCTATCCTGGTGCTATTACTATGGCAACTACTACGCCATCGCCTCAGATGACATCTGATTGTTCCAGCACTTCTGCTAGTCCTGAGCCCAGCATCCCTGTCATTCAGAGCACTTACAGCATGAAGACGGACAGTGGGAGCCTTGCTGGAAATGAAATGATAAACGGGGAAGATGAGATGGAAATGTACGAGGACTTTGAGGATGACCCCAAATCAGACTATAGCAGTGAAAACGAAGCCCATGAGGCGGTCGCTGCCAACTGAGGATGTTTGCTGAATTACTCTGACTTTGTTTTCTTTTCTTTTGAACAAAAAGTTCTTAAATGAGCCTGCATGCATGTATGGCTCCTACAGTTACATCTGCAGAATGGTCTTAAATGTTTCTTATTGTGTGACACAGATTGTTCCCTAATTTTCATGAACTTTTTAAAAAAAAATTTAGGTGAAGACATTAAGTATCAGACATTGGGGACTTGAAAACTGATATGAATCAGTTGTTCTCTTACAAGTCTTATCTCTCTCTCTCTCTTTTTTTTGTCTATTCTTTCCTGTTCCTGGATGCTGATAAAAAAGGTTTAAGTTACTGTTTTAATGGGGGTTTTACATTCTCACTCAGGTATGCTGTGCCAGCCTACAGATTGTGAATGTGTTTTTATTCTGAATTATTTGAAAAACAAAACAAAAAAACCCTGCAAATTTCCTATCATGAAACAGAACAAGTCCTAAGCATGTACATCTATCTGTATTAGCTCATCTTTTTTAAAATAAGGTCTCTAAATTTCTTTTTTTCCTCCTTAGATATAGCCGACTTTCTGATGTGCCAAACTTTCCTAACTTCTGAATCTTAATATTTAAAAAAAAGTCTTAAGGGAGACACTGTAAAGTCTTAGACAATCCTTTGGCATCTTAAAAATACTGATACATCTTAATAGAAAATCCTACTTTTTTCCAGAAAATTGTAAAATACTCAGGAATCTGGAGACAGGATATTGCTTAAAAAGTGAATATAATTGCTACAATGCACTTGTTCAGTTGCTTCTGCCTCTTGATGTACCATCAGTGTGAAATATAAGTAAGCACAACAGAGTCATCACTGGCTAAGACAGGCCTGTCTTAGCAACATAAGCCCACCTTCAAGTCATTCTCTGTCCCTTTGCTTTGAATTCTTATATTCAGTCTTAATTACATTTGGTCTTAATGTATTCATTCCAGAATGTCAGGGGGCCATGTAGTAAAAAAAAATCAAATGTATTGTTGTAACGGCATTATCATTTGTTTGCCTTTCATTTCTTCTAAAGAGCCCTTCCCCCTAAAAGTGTGTGGTATCTTAAAAATAATGAGGCATATTGGAAAGGAATAACTCTCTCTTTCTCTCTGTCTCTCTCAAACACAAGGAAATGTGTTTCTACATGTCAGAAACACTTGGAAAAATGCTATTATTAATAGAATAGTATCATAACAGGAGAGTATACAATATTTACCTACTATGCTGTTTCTTTTTAGGATAATTTGTGAGGCTTCCCTAAAGTACTTCTGTTTTCTAATCTTGAGTTATTGTATGTTGTCAGACAACACTTCATATATTCCCCACCTAGTATGCCTAGTGCTAGGAATAATGAAAGTTGTAACCTAACACAGTATTGGATGCAAGGTTTAAAACTATTTCTGTTAAGTTTATGTATTAGATTATCTTAACTTTTTTTCTAGTACATAGATAGCCTAGAAATACAACATAGTCTTCCTCTTTCTTGGAGAGTAAAGTGCTGCCGCTGTTTAGGAATCTTCCTATTGCTATTCCCATAATCATCCTTTGATGATATGTAACCTTATTATAGAAATTTTAAATCTTGCAGATAATCTGTGTTGAATATTAATTCTATAGAACTGAAAAGGATGCAAGGATCATCCTTGTACTTAACAATTTCACTTTATTAATTTAGATGCATATGCTCAGCAGTATTTGAAAATTTTCAATACTTTATGTTATCTGCCATATAAGAAAAACAAAACGAAAGAACACAAAGCTATACCCCCAAGGTCAGTATTTGTGAATTATGCTGGGTTTTTTAGATCAAAACTGCTGTAGAAATTTAAATTCTTATTTATTTCAGTGTTATTATATAGTTTTATTATACATAATATTGATTTCTAAGGAGCCAAGGGCAAGGTAAAATTAAGCATTCCCAAATTAAACATCCAGTTGTTTGTGGATGTCAGTATTTAACACTGAAATTTGAAATTGATCCATTTAATGTATTTCAAAGTACAAAACCTGGTTAGTGACTTATAAACTCACCAACTCCTGCTTTGATCTGAAGAGAAAAGAATATAAATGCTTTCTTTTTTTTTAATCTGACTATCAAGTCACAATTATTTCTAACTGGTACATATACCAGAAAGATTGCAGTTTTATGTACCCTCTAAGTAAAACCAGTTTCACGTAGACATTTTATGGTATGGCGGGGTAAATTTTTTCATGCCAATTAGATTCTCAGTGTGAATGTTTAATGGTGATTAAGAAAATATATCAGGTATTAATCCAAATGGAGCAGCTGCCTCTCCGTTTCCCTTCCAAGTGGTATGTTTCATCCAAACCAATTAATTATATGAGGGTAAACTGTACCAAGAGTTCTGCCTTTTACAGACATGCCATTCTTAAGACTGGGGGAAGATTCCTATTAGCTTGCTCAGGGGATAAGAGTGCCAGGTTTTTCAAAAGCATTTTAGCACTTTGTAGGATGGCAAAGATGATAAACCACCAAGTAATAAATCTATGAAATATGACCTAGATCCTTCTACACTTAAATGATTGCAATCATATCTTTGTGCCTAGAGCTTCCATTACCGAGAATGGCAGATGAGGCTCCCTCTGTTTCTATTTGCAATGGGAAGTTTACATAGGAAGACTTGGGTCTTTTGACTGAGGCCATTGCATCTTTTTGCCTAGTTCTTTTCAGAGTGTTTTAGACTGGTGTTCTCATTAGCAACATTAACGTAGTGTCGAGCCAGATTATCATCATGCTATCAAAAATCTTGTAGTTTTAGCAGAAAAAGAAAATTATGACCTAGCAGTTTCCAGTAATTATTTCTACAAGTGGAGGCAGTTCTGCATTTTTACAATAGGAGATTTTAATTCATGCAGCAAGCAGATTGAGCATTTGTGTGTGTGTGTGTGTGTGTGTGTGTGTGTGCATGTATGTGTGGATGCATACACACATAGTCATCAAGTTTTGGCAGCCATTTTCTACCATCTAGAATAGAATCATTTATCTTTCCTATTTATTTGAATGAATGCATCTCTCATATCCCGTAGTTAAGGCAGTAAAACTGGTCTAGCCAAGATGCAAAGGCACTTGTTATCATTAACTGATGAGAGTCCTCTTCATCTAGTTAAGGTACTGAAATAAAATCCTTTGCGGTCTTTGAGATTGCTTAGGAAATCGAACTGATCTAACAGATGTAGCTTGGATGGGAGATAACCCGTTATTTCCTAAAGAATGACTATTTATTAATTTCCTACAAGTTTCTCCTGTTATAAATCTCTCTCCATTCTACATGTCTGGGGTTGTGTTTCTCCCCCCCCCCCCATAGCTAGAATATGCTGTAGTGCTAGCATTGTATGTTTCGTAATTATTTTTGCACAAGGGCAAACATTTAGTTTCGTGAGTTATTTTCTTTTTATAATTCTATGACCATGCCAAAATAATATTCTGCAGGCTGGCAGAGAACAAAGGACTGTTCTTTAGGACTGAAACTTGATTTTACTCGTACTACAAAAACACACACTCACAGATGTTGTTTCGTAAGTGTAATAAGCACTGGATATAAATGGTATTTTTTATCACTTCTAACTAATGTGAAACTGTTGTACAAAAAAAAACAACGATATGAACAAAAGTCATCTGTTTCGACTCGTGTGGGCCTGCCTCACAGTTGCCGGATTTGAGTCATTTTTTTATGTCTTGTTATTTCATTTATTTATGCAAGATTCTTATATGTATGAATACTTTGTTTGAGCTCCAGTCCTCCATCTGTGTTGATGATCTGTAACTTAAATCTGTGTTCTTGACGTTGATTGGCTCTTCATGAATCAACAGATGGTAGAGTGTGACTTATTGGACAAGTTTTGAATTTAAAATTTGCAGTATCAGTGTATGATATTTATTAGCCTATACTGGCTCTAAAGTATCTATAAAAATCAAGGAAGGACAATCGTTGGGAAGCAAAAATATTTTTTTCTTTTTTTAAAATTCATTATTGGAGCTCCAAACAAGGTTCTTGAGTAGTCACCATCTCATTTAAGATTTTTTAAAAAATGTGTAAATATAACATAGGAGATAGAATTTTATTTTTTGTTCATGGATACTTAGCTATATATAAGTTATGTATTTACTTTTGTTCTGTATCAGTGTACATTGGTCCATATTAAATGCTGACAAATCACTGTACCTCATGTAGATTTTATGCCTGCAGTGTGGCAGCAGTATTGTGGACCTGTAGCTAAGCTGGCTAGTTGCCTCCCATGTCCCCTCCTTCAATCTGAATCCCGTATAATAAACACAAAATACGTCAGACATTGCACCTGCTTATAAAATAACAATCTCATATTTACTCTGTAGTAGTGGCATTATAGTTTGGCAGAACAGTAAAACATTTGTCCAAGAATTATAACATAGCCAGTTGTTTCTTAGTATTTCTTCATTAGCAAATGAGTGCATAGGACATGAAGTACAACTACATATTTTGGGCATTCTAGCAGTCTGTGATTCTAGTTCAGGTGACAAAAGGGATGATTTCTTACATCCTTATTTAGCTCTGTAGAACAAGGCAAACTTAGGTCTCATTTCTTTCAATTAGACTAAAGTATTTTGGTCAAGTGTATGATGTCACAATTCTTTGACATCTTTGCCAAGATAGTCTGAGTAGGAACTGATCCTCCCCCAAAGTCTACCCTTCAATTTAATTTAGATTATATTTAAACCAACTTTAAAAACAGATTGTAAAGGAGACAGTTTTCTTGTAATTTGCTTCAAGCAAACCTGATGGACATTCTTGGTTCTTTCTTTGAAAGCAACCAATGTGACTTATATTGTCAATAGGAAAACAAATAAATAAGAAAGCAAATAAATTATCATGTTTGTTTGAGGAGTTAGCCATTAATCCAGCCTTTTAAAGTAAGTAGTTCCAATTGTTAATATAACATAGATTTTTTTTTAAAAAAATCTGTGTTTGGTGTGAAACAGTATTGGCTTGTCAAAATAGAACTGTAGCATTTATAATTCTTCATTAAAATACAAAAGGGCAGTAATAATTTTCTATTGTCCAAGATAATGCTTATTTAAAATGAATGTGATGCCATGCACTTAGATTGTTAGAGTAACTGTACTTTGCAAACACAAAGTTTAATATTTAACTTTCAAGGGAAGACTTCTGACATTTTTTGTTGACAATTGAAGAATATTGTTTAAAAGGTATAACCAAACCATTTAACTTGACAACTGAAACACAGTTTCACAGGCTTTATAAAAGGACAGAAAGCAGCTGCAATGGAAATGTCTATTTCTTAGAATACACAGTACGAGGTGCAGGCTTATATTAAGGCACTTAATCCACCACCCCAACAATGTAGGCAGCAGATTGCTGGAGAAAGATTTAGGCAATGCTGTTGGCATTTTTAAAAATGGAAAGTCTAGGCTTAGGAGTTGGAACATATACATTATGGCTCTGCATGCTTTAAAACTAAGAAATCATTTGGACCCTATAAGCCTGGCCTTCTCTGTTCAGGAAAGTCTTCTTCTTCTTCTTCTTCTTCTTCTTCTTCTTCTTCTTCTTCTTCTTCTTCTTCTTCTTCTTCTTCTTCTTCTTCTTCTTCTTCTTCTTCTTCTTCTTCTTCTTCTTCTTCTTCTTCTTCTTCTTCTTCTTCTCCTTCTCCTTCTCCTTCTCCTTCTCCTTCTTCTCCTTCTTCTCCTTCTCCTTCTCCTTCTCCTTCTCCTTCTTCTCCATCTTCTCCTTCTTCTCCGTCTTCTCCTTCTTCCTTCTTCCTCCATTTCACCCTGAAAAAAAGATGTTGCTGCTTTAAAGAGATGTGTTAAAAGTTAATGCAACTCTTATGGCAGTGGATTTTTTTTCAGGCTTGCATGGAAGCTTGGAATAATTTGAGTTCTGAGGTGCTCTATTTGGCAAAGTCCAAGGACTTTTTCAGAGTCATTTTCCAAGTGTCCATAGGCAGGCCTTGTGTACATGCAATACATTTGCTTTGCCATTCAGTAGCAACCACTGTCTTCTGTTGTATAAATATATGATGGTATTCCAATACATCCTTTGGGGGGAAAGCCCTGGATCTTTTGCTGATCCTCATAGTCATCAAGAGGCAGTATAAGAAGGAAGGGTGAGATTATGATGGGACAAAATTTATACTCTGGTGTTCACTCTGTATGAATGAGTGTGATTGTTATTTACAATAAATACAAAACCAGTTTTACAAGGACAGCAGTAACTTGAAAACATGATTGTTTGAATAATTGTGTAAATGAAACAAATGATTTTGTAAATGCAAGCATCACTTGATACATTGTTAGAGTCTGCTCTTATTGTATCTTCTGCTGCTTTTCATCTAATTTACTATTAATTTCTAGTTCACTACAAATATTTTCCCAGTAAAAAATGCCAATGATCCAGTATAGAAAAACAAAATTCAAGGGGAAGCCCGTGGTATACTTCAGAGTAGGTAGATGAAGCTTTAGCAGAAACTTATACAGTATGTATATCTGGATAGGTTTGTCAGTGCCAACAACTGCTCAGAAATGCAGCTGGTAGAATGTATTAGAGTACTTAATATTTTCAATTGAAAAAAATAGTCACTCAGAACTTCTCGACATTGCATGTGTGTTTAGACTGAAGTTGGCACTTAAGCATGACCTTAAAGAAAAACTAACATGTGACCTCAATTGATATTTTTAAAAACATAAAAGCACTTACGTACTCTGTTTCTCAAAATCATTTTACTTCACTTTCTTTTCTCTGTCCTCCACCATTATCTTTTACTACCTTCTTTGTTCTCTGAATTTTTTTGCTATTGCTGTTTGCTGGTTGATATATTGTAATACTGTGATCCCACATTAGAAAGGAAAAAAATATACAGATTTTTTTTAAATAGCTAGATTTCTTTGTCATTGGATTTTATACCCCCCCCCTTTTTATAATAACAGCCCAAATTAATTTTTGGAAGCTGATGGAAAGTATTCAGAGGGAGCTCACTGGTGTAACTAGAAGAGTGGCTTTAGCATGAGTGTAAGAAGATGCTACCCAATTGGTGTTTACGACAATATGAAAGTTATAAAGAAGTTCAGTGATCTGCTTGCTTTATCACTTCTGCTTTCTTAAGAAACCCCAAGTGAGGTCTTGGTCCTCTCAAAAGTTTGGGGAATGTGCAACTGTTTGTATACTGCACATTGCAGTATTGCTAGTCCACGTTCCCCATTGGTCTTCCTGTCATTTGTGTTTTGCTTTCTCAAAAGCACAGGTTTTTCTCCCCCCTCCCTCTTCTCTTCTCTTTCATTGGCCTGTAGCAAATGTTAGAATGTTTAAATATTTCTATCCATTATTGTATTTGCCATGTACAAATGTTTCATTACCCTAAGATGAGCTTATAAGCTGTTACTTACTGTAACCCATTTTCTTTCCTGACATTGTGATGTATATTGTGAAATTGTATTCTATGTTAATTTAATCAGCACAATTCACTGACATGCTGGACTGACAATGCTAGCTGCTGTTTCAAAGTGTAAAGTTTTGTGTAGAGCTGTTGGGGGGACCTCAGAGGTTCCCCACATCAAGGTACTATGCTTTGGTTCTCTTGGGGGTGGTTCTTTCAAAGCTCTTCTTACACCCCATAAGTCCATTTTTAAACTGGTAGATTTTCTTGTACAAATTCTTTACAGAGTGTAGGTACCTACCTGAGCCCAGGGCTAGTAATGATTTGGGCATGTAAAGGAAATAAAAACCCTAGTGTCTATTGCTGCTTTGAATATGTTTTAAAAGTCTGAAAATGTAAATAGTTTATCAAAAAAGGAAAAAAAAATCTTGTACAGTCCAGTGTAAAGTTTTTAAATGAACTGAAAAGGTTGCCATCGCATCTCTCACACACTCTCCTCTTGAAGCAGTTTGAAAAGACAACCAAGCTTGCTAAGGATTTTGATTTTTTTTTAAAAAAATAAAAATATCTGGACTCTTAATTTAAGAGGGAAAAATCATTCTTAGCTTTGCTTCATAGCATAAACAGACTTATTGGATTTTGTTGTGCAGTATTGACGTGAGGTAAATTAAATATTAAATAATTTTTCAGTGGTACTTTTAAGAATCTTCTCTGCTTCAGAATTGAATAGAAAAGACAAAATGGAAAGACGCTTTCTTTATATCATATATTCTGGTGTATGCTGGCACCTTACTTACATCTTCCTCCTTCTCTTCTTTTTCCCCTTCTTCCCCTTCTCTCCTTCCTCTTCCCCTTTTTGCACAAGGTGCTTTCCTGATATGTTTAACATGTCATCATTGGGTGATGCCATATACACCATGATAAGGGGATCTGACCCTTCAGGGGAGTGTCTATACGACTGCCTATTTATGCTCATTTACCTCAAGACTGTCCTCTCTGCCCTTAATCTATTCACCATCACTCCATATTTTGTACTGCTGTTGACACTTACAGATTAAAGATAAATTTTGTTTTATGATATGTGTGTGGCCTTTTCTGTGCAGCCTATTCTTTCCTTTTGACAGGTAGCAGTTGGCATCAGACCCCAAGGAGAAAGATCTGCAGTTGTCCCATGCCTTCTGCTCAGGCTCCTGTCCCTCCCTCCCTCTCTCTTCCTGTCAATTTATTGAACATGCCTTCCTGTCACATAAATGGTTTGGATTTTCTGGCTTTGTTTTTGGAACAGTTGGTGTTCCTTGCCTTGATAACCCCAAGCCTCTGTATTTATTAGAGGGGTGATGTATTAGCAGGGAATACATGTACAAATAGGCTACCATGAGGCAAGATTTTCTTTAATACCAATGGAAAAGAACAAAAGTGGCCTCTTAACTACTCATCTTTATATTAATTTCTATTCTAAAATAATTAGACAAATCAACAGAGCTTGTCTGTAATATAATACCATATCACTTTTTGTCAAAAAGACTACCCCAAACCCCTTTTTAAAAAAAATGTTCAATTTTTGAAAGGGCTGTTCTGATTTCCTTCACCAGGGAACATGAAATTATAGTTCTAGAAAAATAGATCATTTGTATTTCAGGTATGATTCATGATGTTCTGAAAGTTAAAATTCTGGGATATCATGAAAACATTTCCTGGAATGACCAGATCAGCATTTTGGGGAGAGAAACAGATACTACTGAGTACTGGAAAATTCCATCCTTGGTACATTTTGCACTTCCAAATTGTTTTTTTGAATGATAAATATATGTTTAATTTTTGATCAATAAATAACTTGCACATTACTTCCTGAAAAATAGCAGCAGTAGCAGCAGCAGAAAATTTATTTATTTATTTATTTAATTTATATACCGCCCTTCTCCCGAATGACTCAGGATGGTGTACAGGGCAATGCAATAAAATACAATATACAAAAATTAAAAAAATATTAAATACTACAGCCATATTCAATAAATTAATACAAAACTATAAAATACCCCTAAACCCATCAGACCAGGCCAGCTTGTTCAAATAAATGTGTTTTTAGGTCCCGTCGGAAGGAGCGAAGGTCGGGAGCCATCCGGAGATCAACCGGTAGACGGTTCCAAAGGTCTGGCACGCCCACAGAGAACGCCCTCCCCCTGGGGGCTGCCAGTCGACACTCTTTGACCGACGGCACCCTAAGGAGGCCCTCTCTGTGGGAGCGCACTGGACGAAGGGAAGTTGATGCTGGCAGCAGGTGCTCCCGTAAGTAACCCGGACCCATGCCATTTAGGGCTTTATAGGTCATAACCTATAAAATGAAGTGGAACCATACAAAGAGCTTCAGAGCTATATGTGGATTCTGCATGACAGATAGTTCTTAATGAACAGGCTATGTATAAACTTGTACATTGATGTGATGAAAGGGTGATTTCAAAAACAAAAAGATGTAGACAGATATAAGGAATGCTGCTGGTTCAAATTCTTTTCTTTTAACATCTTAGGATTTCCTATTCCCTTTTTGTGTTTTGCGTTATGTTGTTTCCACAAAGAGAATAATGTGATGGGTATGTATTTTGGAACATAGGAAACACATGGGTTGATGGGGTTCTAATTTCTGGACCAATAAGAGAATAACGTTTCTCCTCCATTTGAGTTAATCTTCAGGTATCTGACTCTGGTCTCATGTTGTCTCTAAATTGTCATTCCTTCAAGCTGAAGACATCCAACTCTTTTACATCATCGTTAGTGTGTCTAACTCCATAAGATGATCTTAAGCTTCTCTTAGTCCAGGGATCTCAAACTTGTCAACTTTGAGACTTGTGGACTTCAACTCCCAGAATTCCCCAATCACCCATGCTGGCTGGGGAATTCTGGGAGTTGAAGTCCGCAAGTCTTAAAGTTGACAAGTTTGGAGACCCATGTCTTAGCCCCAAAGACCCATCACTTAATAAAGTCTCTGCTCTTTGCTGCATAATTGTACTAGTCTAAAAATTCACAGCAACTTTCTATGAATGATTTCCACTTATATAATTATCACAGTCAAAAGCAACGTACCAAATTACATTTTTATTTAAAAAGTTAAAGCTACAATTCCCAGTTTTCCCCCTCCAAATTCATGGTTGAATGACTTTAAGGAGTTTTAGCTACTATAGCTGAGTATTATCTATCAGGAAAAGCAATACTACTACTACTACTACTACTACTACTACTACTACTACTACTACTACTACTACTACTAATAATAATAATAATAATAATAATAATAATAATAATAATAATAATAATAATAAAGTTGGAAGGAACCTTGGAGGTCATCTAGTCCAACCCACTGCTCAGGCAGGACACCCTATACTATTTCGGACAAATGGCTGTCCAGTCTCTTCTTAAAAACTTCCAGTGTTGGAGCATTCACAGCTTCTGAAGGCAGGTTGTTCCACTGGTTAATTGTTCTAACTTTCAGGAAGTTTCTCCTTAGTTCTAGGTTGCTTCTCTCCTTGATTAGTTTCCATCTATTGCTTCTTGTCCTGCCTTTGGGCGCTTTGGAGAATAGCTCCAATGATTGCCACCAGGATATGCTTGAGATCTACCAAGTTCTATGTTTGTAAAATGAATAGATACATTAGCTTTTAATTGCTTAAAAATATTATGAGCACTCTGGGTTGAAGTCATGACAATCCATAACAACTTTCTTTTGAACTTTTACTTGTAATTAGAATTCTCTAGATGACTGGCAAAATAAAAAAAAATAATTGCCCTTGACAAATCATTACTAGCAGTATTAAGAATTACCTGGGTGCATTTGAATTCACTTAGACAGAACAGGCTTTCAAAACCTCTAAAGGTGCTGTTACACAACAAATGGCTGTGGCTTATTTGGCAGTGATCTCTCAGATTTGTCATAAGAGAAGTAAAGGCAATAGTTAGAAGTTAACAAATGTGTAAATCCAAAACAACAGTTCAGTTGAGCGATGGAATCTGCTTTGTCAGCATTGTATCATATTTTTAATGAATTGTAATCAATTTAATGAAAGATATTATCTAATTTCCTGAACAGCATGACAAATTTAGGAGGAAAAGAGCACTGCGACAACTGTATAAGTCAGAAAACTCAGTATTTATCTATGGTTAAATACATTGTAGGTGAGATACTAATTTTTATAAATGTATTTGTTTTCATTTCAGTCCTATTCAAGAATCTTTGAATGGTTTATACACATCTCATCAAAGGTTCTGGTGTGATTGAATTTTTTTCAATCAAACCTGGGTTAGGCTCTAGTTGTGTTAATACAGTTAATACAAACTTTGCACATTGGATGTGCCCACTCTCTTCTTACTCCTATTTCTATGGACCACATTTTGAGGTATACAGAGACTTGCAAGGGGATAAGTATTTACTTCAGCAGCAGTTTCCATTTATAAATGACTTGAGACTTCTGTCAAATAACAATAACTTAGAATATAAACCACTGGGACATGATAAATTACATCCCGGAGCTGTCAGATGTTATCTCAGAACCATTGTACCATATCTTTAAAAAAATCCTGGAGCTCCAAGGAACTTCCAGAGGATTGGAAAAGAGCTGATGTGGTACCCATCTTAAAAAAAAAGTGTGTTGGGGGGAAC
The DNA here is from genome assembly GCF_964194415.1 of Vipera berus. Taxonomy (NCBI): domain Eukaryota; kingdom Metazoa; phylum Chordata; class Lepidosauria; order Squamata; family Viperidae; genus Vipera; species Vipera berus. The sequence goes on along the minus strand of NC_138202.1, from coordinate 103,382,732 downwards.
CAGACCCAGGAAACTACAGATCAATCAGCCTAACATCAATATCTGGGAAGATAGTGGAAAAATAATAAAAAAATCAGATGTGTGAACTTCTAGAAACAAAGTTATATCTAGTAGCCAGCATGGGTTTGTAAAAATAGATCATGCCAAATCAATCTTATTTCATTCTTTGACAGAGTGACTAAATTACTAGACCAGTGAAATGCTGTGGACATAAAGACTTCAGCAAGGCATTCAACAAAGTAGAACACAACCTACTTCTTGGTAAACTAGAAAAATGTGGGAGAGACAGCATCACCATCAGATGAATTTGTAACTGGATGACAAACCATACTCAATGAGTAGTCCTTAATGGTACTACATCTACATGGAAGGAAGTAATCAATGCGGTACCAAAAGATTCCATCTTAGGCCCAGTACTCTTCCATATCTTCATAAATGACTTAGATGAGGAAATAGAATAGGAACTCATCAAATTTGCAGATGACACTAAGCTGGCAAGAATAGCCAACACCCCAGAAGACAAACTCAGACAAAAAGATCTTGACAAACTTGCACAATGGGCTATTCAACATCATGAAATTTAATGTGGAGAAAAGCAGGGTTTTACACCCAGGCAGGAAAACCAAAAGTATGAGTACCGATTAAGCAAAGCCTGGCTCAAAAACAGTAACTGTGAGAGGGACCTAGTGGATGATCACTTAAACATGAGTCAGCAATGCGCGGCAGCAGCCAAAAAATCAAATACAATCCTTGGTTGTATAAACACAGGTATAAAATCATAATCATGTGAAGTATTAGTACTGCTTTATAAAGCCTTAGTAAGACCACACCTGGAATACTGCATCAGTTTTGGTCACCACATTACAAAAAAGACGATGAAACTTTGGAAAAAGTGCAAAGAAAAGCAACTAAGATGATTAAGGTCATGGAGACAAAAACATATGAACAACGATCGCAAGAATTGGGTATGGCCAGTCTAGAGAAAAAAGGGACTAGAGGTGATATGATAGCAGTATTCCAGTATTTGAAGTGCTACCACAAAAAAGGGGGTCAATGGATGGAAACTAATCAAGCAGAGAAGCAATCTGGAATTAAGGAGAAACTTCCTAACAGTGAGAACAATTAACCAATGGAACAGCTTGCTTTCATAAGCTGAAGGTGCTTCATCACTGGAAGTTTTTAAGAAAAGACTGGACAGTGACTTGTCTGAAATGGTATAGGGTCTCCTGCTTGAGCAGGGGGTTGGACTAGAAAACCTCCAAGGTCCCTTCCAGTTCTATTCTGATTGATTGATAGATGGAAGTCTGCAACCAGCTAACTCTTCTGATAATGGATAAGCCAGATGTTGCCTCTTCACTTCTTTTAATTCTCAGAAAGCCTAGGAAACTATAGTTAATTTGGAAGGTGCTGAGAGATCCTAACTTCCAGGTTCCAAACTTAAGAAAGATATATGCTGATTCTTCAAAGCTGAGTTTTTTTATTGTTCCATATACATAGACTGCATTTTGCCAAACCGAAGCACTCTACTATCTGCATCTAGTATATACTCTGAGAACTGTTAGGGAGGGATTGACTTCACCCCCTTTCTCTCATACATAATACCTGGAATGAGCAGTCTCTTTATTCCTCTGGAATGCACTCCCTGCCTCCTGGGAATCTAGTTACTAAATGCCATCACACTAATGATTTTGCTACTCAGGCAAAGATCATCTGATAACACAGTTAAAGGAAGATATCATAGTGCACTCTGCTTGCTTTTCGTCTTATTTACTATTTATTTCTATTTCATCACAAGCGTTTCCTAATAAGAAATACCAATGCAATGGAGACATCTTTCAGAGCAATGGCTTATCTTTAACCAATAAATTCATTCTACTGAAGTCCAAAGGTTTTCAAGGTTAAGCGGAATTTTGCATGCATTTTCCTGGGTGGGGGAGAGGAGAAACAGGAATAGATGAGAAAAACTTTAAAATATAATGGAGTGACAGTGTAGTCTAAATAATTCTTAGAAAATAATGAAAAAGTCACCATTCCATAGGAAAGGGCTACTGTAAATGCAACCTATAGGAGAAATGAACTGGCCTAAATTTAAAATAGCTAGAAGCAGAATTAAGGCAATAGGACAATAATGTCAGTGTTAGTGGTACGAAGAATGTAAACAGTTGTGATATTTTCCAACTGCTACTCCAACAACATCTTTGAATTTGAAATAAAAATGTTGCCTGGGTATTTTATATGAGATTCAGCTAACTCATTTGAACCTACCTAGCAAACTCTGTTAGTTTGTCACACTTGTTCACCAACGTAATGTTTCACTTGCATGCTTTGTTAGGACCGCCCTAGGAAAAGCTCAGGTTTTCCCTAAAGTCTTGTCAGTTTGTTATTAATGGATCTGAAAGCATTAAGCTTTTCAGCCACATACTTTTTTTTCTGAAGCTTTTCTTAAAGCTGCCAAATACTGACAACTGCTATATTCTGCAAATGTTTCAGAGATGGAAACTTTAAAAATGCTTACATCCTTGAGCAAAGCTCCCAGTGTCTCACACAGGTCTGCACTTGCTTGCCCCTAAAATATGGATCTTTGGAAATGCATCAAAGTGTTGGCTAATCAGCATGTAGTTTGGGGGAGGAGGCAGAATTCTATGACTGGTATAATTTATGAAAATGAAGTAATGATTAAACAGGTGGATAGAAAGGGTGAGATAATTACATAATGTGTGAAAAGGAAGAACCTCTAGGCACAGGGCCAGTTATGTCACTGGTTCTTTGCTGCTGCACTTGAATCATTGGGGATTTAATACTTTATTCCAGAAGTTTGGAATATATAGTTATATTATTTTGACAATTTACCCAGCTCTCATGCCCTGAAAGTGGCAATATAATTCACTGCTTTGTTGTCATCCTGCATTTGCTAGTGAACAAGCAAAATGTAAAAAAATCTCAAATGAAATATACAGCTGGATGAGTTAATCAAATAGATCTGGCAGGATGGAAAATGTGATCTTGTGCCATTCTCCTAGACACCCAAAACTGTCCAGACCTGACTTGAGTACAATATTACACGTGAAACGTGAAAAATTAGAATATCGTGCAAAAGTTCATTTATTTCAGTAATGCAACTTAAAAGGGGAAATTAATATATGAGATAGACTCATTACATGCAAAGCAAGATAGTTCAAGCCGTGATTTGTCATAATTGTGATAATTATGGTGTACAGCTCATGAAAACCCCAAATCCACAATCTCAAAAAATTAGAATATTGTGAAAAGGTGCAACATTCTAGGCTCAAAGTGTCCCACTCTAATCTGCTAATTAAGCCATAACACCTGCAAAGGGTTCCTGAGCCTTTAAATGGTCTCTCAGTCTGGTTCAGTAGGAATCACAATCATGGGGAAGACTGCTGACCTGACAGTTGTGCAGAAAACCATCATTGACACCCTCCATAAGGAGGGAAAGCCTCAAAAGGTAATTGCAAAAGAGGTTGGATGTTCCCAAAGTGCTGTATCAAAGCACATTAATAGAAAGTTATGTGGAAGGGAAAAGTGTGGAAGAAAAAGGTGCACAAGCAGCAGGGATGACCGCAGCCTAGAGAGGATTGTCAGGAAAAGGCCATTCAAAAGTATTGGGGACTTTCACAAGGACTGGACTGAGACTGGAGTTAGTGCATCAAGAGCCACCACACACAGATGGATCCTGAACATGGGCTTCAAATGTCGTATTCCTCTTGTCAAGCCGCTCCTGAACAACAAACATCAGAAGCGTCTTACCTGGGCTAAAGAAAAACAGACCTGGTCTGTTGCTCAGTGGTCCAAAGTCCTCTTTTCTGATGAGAGCAACTTTTGCATCTCATTTGGAAACCAAGGACCCAGAGTCTGGAGGAAGAATGGAGAGGCACACACTGCAAGATGCTTGAAGTCCAGTGTGAAGTTTCCACAGTCTGTGTTGATTTGGGGAGCCATGTCATCTGCTGGTGTTGGTCCACTGTGCTTCATTAAGTCCAGGGTCAACACAGCCGTCTACCAGGAGATTTTGGAGCACTTCATGCTTCCTTCTACAGATGAGATTTACAGGGATGCTGACTTCATTTTCCAGCAGGACTTGGCACCTGCCCACACTGCCAAAAGCACCAAAACCTGGTTCAATGACCGTGGGATTACTGTGCTTGATTGGCCAGCAAACTCGCCTGACCTGAACCCCATAGAGAATCTATGGGGCATTGCCAAGAGAAAGATGAGAGACATGAGACCGAACAATGCAGAAGAGCTGAAGGCCGCTATTGAAGCATCCTGCTCTTCCATAACACCTCAGCAGTGCCACAGGCTGATAGCTTCCATGCCACGCCGCATTGAGGCAGTAATTGCTGCAAAAGGGGCCCAAACCAAGTACTGAGTACATATGCATGCTTATACTTTTCAGAGGTCCGATATTGTTCTATGTACACTCCTTGTTTATTGATTGCATGTAATATTCTAATTTACTGAGATTGTGGATTTGGGGTTTTCATGAGCTGTAAGCCATAATCATCACAATTTTGACAAATCACGGCTTGAACTATCTTGCTTTGCATGTAATGAGTCTATCTCATATATTAGTTTCCCCTTTTAAGTTGCATTACTGAAATAAATGAACTTTTGCATGATATTCTAATTTTTCGAGTTTCACCTGTACATATGTGGCTTTTGTTGAGGATTGTCAGAACTAAATGAAGTATCAAAGTCTGTTTTGCAGTTTCAGGCTATCTATCTCAGAGAGCCTCTAAATTTGGTTAGGGCATTCTTGTAAATTATCAAAAATGAGCTGGAACTAGTGTGGCTGAATGCAGGAGAGCGGGGGGAGAGTGGGGGGTGGGCAGGCCGATTACACGTTATGTGACCTGACAGTTAAACTGTCACACAGGTATATATGTAGGTTCTTCCCACCTTTAGCCTTTACTCTGATGATGTCAACAGGAGGTTGATGAAAGCTCAATGATTAAAAAGCTCTTTTGTATCCCGGAGTTCAGTAGCTTTATTGGTTACAATGGCACTAAAAAAAGTGACATGACCATTTTTCACATGACCATTACAGCATCCCCATGGTCACATGATCAGAATTCTAATGCTTTGCAACTTATTCATATTCATGACGATTGCAGTACCCTGAAGTCATGTGATCACCTTTCACAACCTTCTGACAAGCAAAGTCAATGGGAAGCCAGATTCACTTAGCTGGGTTACTAACTTAACAACTGCAGTCAGTGGTGGGATTCAGCTGGTTCGCACCACTTCAGCAGAACTGGTAGCTAATTTTTTGTTGCCCAGGCCCAGAATGAACGTCCGGAAGCAGCATCGACACAGAGAACCGGCTGTTCACATATTTGAATCACTGACTGGAGTGACTTATTTAACAATTGTGGCAAGAAAGTTTGTAAAATGAGGAAAAATTCACTTAGCAAATGTCTTACTTAGCAACAGAAATTTGGGGCTCAGTTGTGGTCAAAAGTCGAGGACTACCTATACAAAAATGAAGGAGCTCTAATCTGGTTTGCACACTTCTAACATAAAGCCATATTGCACTTTACTTTTTAATTTTTGTTCATTCTTATTCTTTGTAGCATTTCAGTTAAAATTTTGCCAAACACTTTCTCACATATGTTAAAGAAAATCAACTTCTCTATTCTAGCCTTTGGATTCATTCTTGCTATTTTTCCCTTTGTACAGGAGAAAAATAATGGCATTCCTTCAGCCATCAGGCACTGATGTAGCTTCACGCATACATTAACTAGTTATATAAGCACTCCAAAGTAAACCACTTAATATTTTAATATTTCTCCAGTTACACTAGCTACATGTACGGCCTTGCCATTTCTCAACATTTTCATAATATTTATGACTTGCATTTCATCATTTTTCTTGGATTCTAGCATTTATAACATTTGTTTCAATTTCAGTCTTCAACATATTACTTTCATTCACTTACAGATCTCTAAAATATTCCTCCGATACTCCTTCACTTTAATTTCATTCCAAATAATTTTGTCACTTTTATATTTAATTCCATATACTCTACGGAAATTCTTTGCTTAATTCTCTTTGTTGTTTTCAAAACACACACACACACACACACACACACACACACAAAATGTTAAATTTGCTCTGCATTTTTCTATTTCTTAATCTTAAGTATTTGCTCTTTGACTATATTCTTCACACTTGTGGTTTTTGCTATGTACATTATACAACATATTTTTCTCATATTCATCTTTTGCAACAAGTTTTCATTCTTTTTTATGAATGTTTGCTCATCCCCAGCTTCTTTCACCTCATCATTCTACTAAGCATCTTTTTCATATTTTCCATTAGCATAACTCCACACATTTTTGTGGCACCCTGTAACACAATTCTTTTTATTCTTTTCAAAGCATTTTCCTCACCCTCTTTCTATTCACGGCTCTGTGAGACTATCTTATAATTTCTTCATACAGGCCTACAAACTCCCTTATTCCTTTCTGGGCTTTCCTCTCAAAAAAAGTATGTAATGCTCCAAGCAATCCCCATTTATCTGCCACAAATGATGTGATCTCAGAAGAGATACTGGAGGATTTCCAAAATATATATTACAGGGCATGGTAAAGAAATTGTCAAAAAGAATTTATATTTTCTTACATACCCCAATATATAATTAAAGACTGACATAAAAGCTTTTTTCAAACTTCTACTCAGAAAGAAAAATAGTACTATACAGAAATCAGAAAACCAGTAAAAAATTTCCAGCTAAATATATTTACATATTTTTATAAAGATAGAAATGTATTTCTGTTCCCTTATTCCTGCATTTTCACCATTCACTGCAACATAACATGCTATTATCACCAACCTATAAAATGCTGTTTTCATAAGTACCCACAAGAAGCCAGATATCAATTTATTTTTTCTGATATAAACTTTAGCCCCTTCATTTATAATTAAACCTGCACTGTTACTTTTCTGCATGCATTCTCTGTATATTTATCAATTCTGCTACAAAAGATCAGAACACTTTCATTCAAATATATTACATCATCCTTGTCTTTCTCTTAGTTTCACAAATTCACAAGTAATCCATTCTTCTTTTATTTATTTCATGTGTTAAATTATGCTCTTTACCATTTTATATTTTATGTATATTTTTCATAAACTTCCTTAATCCAAGGTTATTACTATATCATCTATAAATGATAACTCCTCATCTGGAATACATAATAATATGTTGTTTTTTTAGTAGGATAGAGAAATAATTAAGTTATTAGCCTTAGTCATGCCCATCAAATATTCCTCACTAATAGTAACAAGCTCCAACCAGTAGGACTGGGACCAACTAGGCAATTTTTGAAGAACTTCTGATGAGTAGTTTTCATTGAAAAAAAGTTAGGAAGTCATCCTTATACTATGCTGTATTTCAAAAGCAAATCATATTTAAAGAATTAAAATTCAAACCATTTATGCTTCCTTCTACTGCCTAGCCTTTGTAATGGTTTTCTCAGGTGTCTAATTAAGTGAAAGGTCTAGTTTCCATACATCCATTGTTTTAATAATTACTAAATATGATACTAGTTTGTATGCTGATTTTCATAAGCAACATAACTCATCAATTTTGGCATTTTTGGATAGCCTGAAGCAAAATTAATGTTTTTGCCTGTATGCCACCAACTAGGAAATAAATGCATTTTCCTAATAGCCACTTAGATACAAAGGTTTAGCAGCATTTTGACTTGCTAGTTAAATTCAGTACATCACAGATGAAGGATGTTCTTTGCTTAAGCAAAGACAACAATCACTATCCCAAAACAGTCTGTATTTCACTTATTCCCCAAATCTTCTAATATTGAGGAGATCCTATTGATGAGCATTCAATCTGCAGATCCTCAATGACCTTTCCCAACCTTGCTACACTTAGCCTAACACCTTTACTGAAGGAAGTAATAAGTAATAAATATAATAAAACCAACTGTATTCAATTTATCTAAAACTCTATGTGTTTCCCTCTTTACTCATAATGATTTGTCTTCAGTGGTTTTAAAATGGGATTTCCTATTAAAAACATCCTCATGTGCAAGGCTATATAAAGTTAATATGGTTTTGTATTTTATGATTCCACAATGTTTTGAGTTCTATATTTCTGGTCTTGGGCAGGAAAATTTAAAGGACCTGCATTTTTATTTTTCCTATGAAAGGAATTGTCATCTTTGAAGACATTCTAAAGCTCAACAGAGCGGGTTGCATTAGAAAGTTCAGCCTGATTTGCAGCAATTTATTGTAATGATCTTTTACAAGGTACCCCTTGGAGGAGATTCTAATTCTCCTAGTTGGTAAGCATGGTGAATGGTCTGCTATTGGTGTGTGAACCACTTCTGTAGCTTTGAAGCAAAGGCCTACTTCTGTGTTTGTGGTAAATTGTTCATCCCTAAGCTATGTCAATAAGAGTTCTATTCACTGAAAAGTTTTTAACTTACTGATTTGATTAAGCCAACAATTCTAAACTTACTTACTAGAGAATAAATTCTATTAAACACAATTTAAATTGAATCAATTGATATGGCTTTTCTCCAATGAAGAAATCTAATTGTAGGCCTCCAGGGACCCATAAAATATTTCTATATATTTTAAATTAATTAGAACACAACAAATAAATAAATAACTTTCCAGTGCAATCGTTAATATTTCATTCTTATCTAAGTCAAAAAGAATTGGATGAACAATTGGATGATCTTAATAATGTTGGGTAAACTTGAAATACTGTAAAATATATTTTTAAAACTATGTGAGATTTTTAGTGCACAAGTTGAAAGCAAAGTTAGAATGAGGGTTAAACAGATTCATAAATTTAGCATGATAAATACTGGCTACTGCACAGTTCCTACCACCACTAGTGTAATGCTTATTAGAGATATTTCTATAGTGATATTTTTATGGGAAAAATGAGCTCCAAAGAATCTCCACTTTTCTGCATTAAACTCTGGGCCTTGGGGAACTGCAGGAGATAAGAAGTAATAGTGAGGGTTGCATCCCTACAGTAGGGATGTAACTGTCACAAGGAAGACAGAGGATCAACCAGAAGACAGAAGGCAAGACAAGAAAATGGATGGAAACTAACAAGGAGAGAAGCCACCTAGAACTAAATTTCCTAACAGTGAGAACAATTAACCAGTAGAATGGCTTGCTTTCAGAAATTGTGGTTGCTCCTGTTGTGATTCAGTGTCAGCCTGTGGGTTCGGCAGCTGAATCGGACAATTCTGAGGAGGAGGAGGAGGAGGAGGAGGGGATTGGAGAGCCTGCAGAGGGAAGTTCTGAGGCATCGCAGAGCTCTCAGCCAGGCCCCTCCCGCCCTCCTCAGACCCAGCTGTGTGAGCCTGACAGCTTGGACGAAGACGATTCACAGCTGGCTTTGTTCAAGGACACCCGAAGCAGGAGGCAGACAAGCAGGAGTAAACAAAGGAAAGCAATGAGGCACCTCGGGAGGAGGCAAAGAGAAGCCACGCCTTGAAACTGTGTTTAAAAGGGGAATGTGTGGGAGGCGCTGGTTGCTGAAGGCAACCATTTGAACAGCTTCTGATTTAGTCGTGGTTAGTATTTGTTTTGCTCTGTTTGGGATCTGTTTCATTTCATTTGTGTCAATAAATTTGGTTGGCTTACTTTCAGCCTATTGACTTTGGAAAAGTGGTTGTCCCTGACATTTCTGCAGGGCCAGTAGTAGGCTGGAACAGAACAGCTCCATCACTGGAGGTTTTTAAGAGAATGGACAACCATTTGTCTGGAATAGTACAGGGTCTCCTGCTTGAGCCAGGGACTTGATTAGAAGACCTACCTAGTCCTTTTCAACTCTGTTATTCTGTAATTCTGTAGCCCGGAGAAATGTTTCTCTGGAGCAGATATTATCCTTAAACAGAAGGAAAATGGTAAGAACACAATGGATCACTGTCATAGAGAATAATGGTAAGTATGCAAATCTGCAAAGATCTGAGTTGAAGCTAAGTCATATTTAAGATATAAATGTGAAAAGGAACAATTCAAACTGATTTGAATTTTTTTTTCAGTCATAGGCTATAATGGGAAAGCATCAAAATGCCTCCAGCTTCCTCATTTTTTTGGCAGATGAGATGAAAACAGGAGCGATAGAAACGTTAACAGTCTCAAGTTTCAGACAGATAGCTTCAAGCATTGCACCGTAATATTCTGAAATATTCTCCCTGAATCTCTTTAAAGCAGACATAGCAGAGAAGAGGAAAGGACAATACAGCAGCCAGCAAAGAGCCTCCTGAATAGACAGCGTAGATCAGGGGTGTCAAACTCAATTTCATTGAGGGCCGCATCAGCATTGCGGTTGCCCTCAGGGGGCCGGGTGGGCATGGCCAGGGTGGGCGTGGCCTACTGGGTGGGCATGGCTAGAGTGTGTATGGCCTACTGAGTGGGCATGGCCAGCTCTACATCGTTCGCATCAAGGGTGCCTATGGGGGCCTGGGCAGGAGTGGGACAAATCTGAGGGTCTCTGGCAGAAGGGGGGTCTCTGGGCCAGGGCCAATGCAGTGGTGGCCGTTCCCTCACTGTTGCCAGGATGGCTTTGCGGGCCACATGAAACCACTTCACGGGCCATATCCGGCCTCCGGGCCTTGTGTTTGACATGTCTGGCGTAGATTAAACATGAAAACTTTTGAAAACTTTTTTTTAAAAACCCCAACCTCTAACACTGAACAGTCACCCAGCCATTGCCTACTTGCTTTTATGAGCCATCTGATTTGTTTGCTACTAAGCTGGCAAGGTTAGACTATCACAATTTTAACCATGCGATGAAGACTTCTAGTAGAAGATAGACAAAGAGCTGAAACAAATGGAACACTGTTTTGTTTTATTCTGAAGAGAGTTGGGGAAATGAAAGGAGTAGGAATGAAAGAGCTGACGGACTCCTAATGGACTGGACAGAGAGACTAACGAGGGTGATACAAAAGTCTGACAAATAGATTAAATACAGAAAAATAAGGATGAAAGGGTCAGGATTCAGGAAAAGCCAGAGGATCAAACAAGAGCAAACAGATTTTTAAAAGAACAGGAGAATGGACTCTTTCTTTCTCTCATTGAATCCACCTCAATTATTTCTAACAGAAGAATGAGACACAAAAGCATTTTCCCAGGCACACTGATAGGCAGAGTTTGCAAAGATGAAAAAGCTCACTGCCTAGTTACTGAAGTCAGTACTGTATCAGAGTGTGAATCACATCACTAAGGTCTACACCTGTGCTTCCCAAACTGGGTAAATTACTCCAAATTGGCTAAAGATTTTTTTCTTTACATAATGACACAGAAACCCATTACACAATCACAACAGGGACATTTAAATCAACTTAAAGTGTTTTACCTACACTAGGTAAAAAGGACTTTCTGATAACTTTTTTGGAAGAAAATGAAGGAAAAAGTTTGGGGAACAATGGTCTACAATATGCGCATATTTAAAAATGCAGTATTCTTCATTGTTATCAGTGGAACTATTTATATAAGTGCTTTTTAGGCAAATAGAATAGAAAAATAATGCTATTGGAATTTAGAAGCAAAGGCTGGCACCTTATATTGTATTTTAGACACAGGAAGCTAGTAATATATATGTACACAATTGGGCTGTATAATTATTATAGTAAATACATGTAAATAAGCAGGGACTCAATAGTATCTCATTTCTTCTTTCTAAAATTGTAATTCATAAGCACTTTTACAAGCAGATCTGGGCTCATGGATTTTTTCTTTCAGGATACCAATTTTTCTTTCTCACTTTTCCATTAGTAAACCTGTGGTCTAATTACTTTATATAGTTACTGTTTGCATGTGAATAAGTGACCTTTGACTAGAAATCTAGTACTCTATGGACATATGCATTTTTTAAAAAAAATTACTCATAAAAATATAATTTCACTCAGATTTAAAACATTTCCAAACACAACAAATACAAATAAATGAACCCTGTTTCTAGGAGAAATTCATTCTTCTTTCTTTCCTCAAAGAATTTCCGCATTTCTGCTTGCTGCCGCTCCTTTGCTCTTTTAATTACAAAATATATCTACAGAGATATCAGTCTTATCTCTTTCATCAACTGTGTATTTTCCTAAGATTTCCTGTAATGTTGGCATGAGGCTCTAATTAGGTCTTAGGCAATAATTCTCTCTGCAGGTTTTTGGGAGGTAAGGTAAAGGTAAAGGTTCCCCCGCACATGCGTGCTAGTCGTTTCCGACTCTAGGGGCCGGTGCTCATCTCCGTTTCAAAGCCGAAGAGCCAGCGCTTGTCCGAGGACGTCTCCGTGACTAGATACTAAAGGCGCAGGGAACGCTGTTACCTTCCCACCGTAGTGGTCCCTATTTTTCTACTTGCATTTTTTACATGCTTTCGAACTGCTAGGTTGGCAGAAGCTGGGACGAGTAACAGGCGCTCACTCTGCTACGCGGCACTCGGGATTCGACCCGCCAAACTGCCGACCTTCTGATCGACAAGCTCAGCGTCCTAACCCACTGAGCCACCGCATCCCTTATTTTGGGGAGGTATTGCTCCCTTAATGCTCACGGAGAATCGCACCTTTCTCTATATACTGTATGTATGGCAATCATTTCCCCTCAAGGTTATGTCCAGATGTGTCTGACATGCCAGTTCTCCAACAGAGTGGGTATTACACAGGCCTGCTCTTTTGATTTAACTAAGCGTTTTGCTACTTGGGCTTTCAGAAGATCATACTTGGGCTTTCTTTATATAATTTTAATTAATTTTTTACAAAGTTAAAAGAGACAAAAAAGTAAAAGAAAGATAAAGGAACAAGTATTGAAAACAATAGAAGGCAAAGAAAAAAAGGGGGGGGGAATTAGTTCCCTATATATCAGACATGTCAAACTTGCGACGTCATGTGACGTAGCACAACTTATTATTGTTATTGCCGGCAATGGGGTGGGCACGGTTTCCACATGACGCATCTGGCCCGTGGGCCAGCAGTTTGACACCCCTGCTATATATGGTCCTTTTTAATTGGCAAATCCAGAAATCATCAGTTCATTTGTATCCATTTTTAGCAAAACTTCAGAAAAGGGTAAAGTTTGCTTATTTTTCTAAAAGGTGGTTACCATGCAATTTTCCTGACCACTCCCAAAAACTTTACAAATGAATTTAGTGGGTTTTACTCCCAGGTGGAGGGGATTCGTTTGCAGGTTTATATGCAGTCAAATGACATGAAGCAGGGTTTTTAAAAAAAGAAAAAAAAAGAAGATGCACTGTCTTCCCAAGAAGTACAGTAAGTTGCTTTCTCAGATGTTGGGGGAAAGATAGATGCAGGGCACTTATCCCATCATGGCTCCTAATGGTAGATAAAAATACAGGCAGTCAAAGAGGCTTAAATACATGGAAAGCCAGTGTAATGTATTGGGTTTTGCTTAAACTGCTTTTCACGTGTCTTTTGAATGCTGCTTAAGGTTGCTCAATTAGGGTGTCTGTGTAACGGTCACTGACTAGCCAGACATGCAGTCTCCAGTAAGATCATTGGATGATTTGGGGTGGGAATGTGTTCCTTTAAACCTATTGGCCACTGCCTAGTGGCCAACTGTATAAGTAGCTGCACAAAAGCCTCAGTTCTCAGTTCTGTTCCTGTTTGCCTAATAAAGCAATGTTCCTGCTTTCACCCTCTTGTCTCACCTCATGCTTCCTAAGAACTCATGATACAACAGCCAGTTTGGTGTAGAGATAGAGGTGAGGGTCTAGAAAGCAGGAGGTTGTGAGCTGTAGTCATATTTTAAGCATGGGAACCTGTTGGGTGACTTCGGCCCAGTCTCTCTCTCTCTCTCTCTCTCTCTCTCTCTCTCTCTCTCTCTCTCTCTCTCTCTCTCTCTCTCTCTCTCTCTCTCTCTCTCTCTCTCTCTCTCTCTCTCTCTCTCTCTCTCTCTCTCTCTCTCTCTCTCTCTCTCTCGCATCTGAGGCAGGAGGATTACAAAGGTTTGCTGCCTTGCCTTATAAAAAAGGGATTAAAAAAACTAATAATGGGCCAATTCTCTATCATTTCTTAGCCCAGAACTTGATAAAAACTGTGGTGTGTTACTGAAATCTTACTTTCGCTCTTGCTGTTAAAGAACTGAGGGAGCAAAAGCCATCAGCTAAAGTTCAATTTTCTTTCCTTTCTTTTTGTTCTGGGACACTTTTCACTGGTGCCAGCTGGAAGGAAAAGGATTCAGTTAGATTTCAAAATGATGATGTAGCTTTAAGTGCTGTGTTTAGATTTACTGCCAAAATGTTAGTATAAAATGGTGGGTGTTTGCACTGTAGATAATAACTAATGTGCTGTTGGTCAAGATAGGCCACTGTTCTGTTATTATTCTATGACTCTTATGACTAAACATTGAATTGAGCCTGGTGGAACAACAATATTTTATTGGGCCTGGAACACTCACTTGTCAGGATAGAATTGGAGTGCCAAACATCTAATGAACCAAAGGGGGATGGCAGGGGTAGGGAAAGGTGTCGGCTTCTGCCAATATTTATCTGTTTCTTTTGGAGAAAGAAGCAGCTTTTGTTCAAAAGTCAGATATTCTAGACCTTATAGTATATGGAATACAATAGGATCCTTTGATTGACTGTCCAATGATTATAGTTTTTTGAGATACACAGAATATTGGGTAGAAATAGCGTAAGGGTATTATACATTTTAAAAAGATTTAGATTAAATTTATCTCTAAAAGCACTCCAGAAATTGAGTTGTGCTCATTGTATGACCCAGCATGAGCTGAATTCTTTGTTCAGTCCACTTGTCAATGAGTTCTGGCAATATTACACTGACAATATACAGCTTAATGATAGAGATCGGTACTATCTTATACGGCAGTGATTTGTACTGTTAAGCATCTGGCAGAAGAGTATATTGTATCTACCATAATACGAAGCATTGTAAACAATGCTTTCCCAACCCAACCCCCCTCCAAATGCATTATAGTAAGCTGCATTCTGTGACTTAATGCTTTCTTTTTGACCTGGACTGCAAATCTGTTTATTCTTAAATATAATTCAAAATGGATTTTTTATACATCAGTGTTGTTAATATATAATATAATAATAATAATAAAGTTGGATGGTACCTTGGAGGTCATCTAGTCCAACCCCTTGCTCAGACAGGAAACCCTAAATGATTTCAGTTGTCTAGTCTCTTCTTAAAAAACTTCCAGTGTTGGAGCATTCACAACTTTTGGAGGCAGGTTGTTCCACTGATTAATTTCCACTGTCAGGAAATTTCTCCTTAGTTCTAGGTTGCTTCTGTCTTTGGTTAGTTTCCATCCGTTGCTTCTTGTCTTGCCTTCAGGTGCTTTGGAGAATAGCTTGACTCCTCTTCTTTGTGGCAGCCCCTGAGATATTGGAACACTGCTGTCATGTCACCCCTCACCCTTCTCTTCATTAAACTACACATACCCAATTCCAGCAACTGTTCTTTATATGTTTTAGCCTCTAGTCCCCTGATCATCCTTGCTGCTCTTCTTTATACTCTTTCTAGAGTCTCAACATCTTTTTTACATCGTGGTGACCAAAACTGGATACAGTATTCCAGTATTATCAAGGCATTGTAAAGTGGTATTAACACTTCATGTGATCTTGATTCTATCCCTCTGTTAATGCAGCCTAGCACTGTGTTGGCTTTTTTGGCAGCTGCAGTACACTGCTGGCTCATATTTAAGTGATTGTCCACTAGGACTTCGAGATCCCTCTCACAGTTACTACTATTGAGCAATGTACCATCTATATTATACCTGTGCATTTGTTTTTTTCTTGCCTAAATGTAGAACCTTACTTTTTCATCATTGAATTTCATTTTGTTAGATAGTGCCCAATGTTCAAGTCTATTAAGATCTTTCTGTATCTTAAACCTATCTTCTGGAGTGTTGGCTATCCCTGCCAGCTTGGTGTCATCTGCAAATGTGATGAGTTCCTCATCTATCCCCTCGTCCAAATCGTTGATGATGTTGAAGAGCACTGGACCTTGAACAGACCCCTGGGGCACCCCTCTACACACTTCCCTCCATGTAGATTTGCCTAGTGTGTCAGTTGCGCCCCTTCTTGGACCAAGATGCCCTATGCATGGATACTTATGCCCTCGTCACCTCTCGTCTGGATTACTGCAATGCTCTTTACATGGGGCTGCCCTTGGAGAGCACCCGGAGGCTTCAACTGGTGCAAAATGCGGCCGCGCGGGTGCTTATGGGAGTATCTCGGTACTCCCATGTTACACCACTGCTGTGCGAGCTGCATTGGCTTCCAGTTGCTCTCCGAGTGCGTTTCAAGGTTCTGGTAATAACCTTTAAAGCCCTACATGGCTTAGGCCCGGGGTATTTGCGAGACCACCTGCTGCCATTGTCAACCTCCCATCGTCCAGTTCACTCCCACAGAATCGGCCTCCTCAGGGTGCCGTCTGCCAGGCAATGCCGGCTGGCAGCCCCCAGGGGGAGAGCCTTCTCTGTGGGTGCGCCGACCCTTTGGAACGAACTACCTCCGGAGCTGCAGACAGCCCCTGACCTTCAGTCCTTCCGTCGTGACCTGAAGACTTGGTTGTTTCAACAAGCGGGTCTGGACTGACTACATATTTTAATTAGGTTTTACTGGGTTTTAAATTGTCATGTTATCATTGTATTTGCTAGTTTAATTCTTTTTAAATTTTCATTCTATGTTTTTTCTTTTTAAATTTTATTGTTGTGAGCCGCTCTGAGTCCTTAGGGAGAAGGGCAGCATATAAATTTAAGTAAGTAAGTAAGTAAGTAAGTAAGTAAGTAAGTAAGTAAGTAAGTAAATAAATAAATAAATAAATAAATAAATAAATAAATAAATGCAGTTCCATTGAGGACCACACACTGAGTACGATCAGTCAGCTATGAATCCATCTGGTGGTGATGCTGTCTAACCCACATTTTTTTTTTATCTTATCAAGTAGTTGGTTGTGGTCTACTCTATCAAATGCCTTACTGAAGCCCAAGTAAATTATAGCCACAGCATTCCTGTGGTCCACTAATTTTGTCACTTGGTCAAAGAATGCATGGCATGACAAACTCATGTTGGCTTTTGGTAATGACTTTGTTTGCCTCTAGGTGTTCGCTGATTCCTTGCTTATCTTTTCCAGAAACTTCCCATATATAGATGGCTATATATACATACTGTAGCCATTTATATATGACAAGTACTGCAAGGTATATTGTGCAAAGGCTAGACAGCTTTTTGAGGGCCAGATAAATGAGCAGTAAAATGTTGGTTGCAGTTGGTATCCTCATCTCTCCCTACACAAACAAAGGACACAATTTACTTTTTTAGACAGCCACTCACAGATGTTACCTTCCCACCATCACAACTACTTCCCCATTATCTGCCAAAACAGTAAAAGTATGGCTTTCTGTCAAAGAACAATGTGTGGATGTGATTTTTTTTCCCCATTTACCCCCAGGCTCTCTCAGGAGTGCATCCCAGCCAACTGCTGGACAATGTCCTTTACATGAATAATGGGATGCTTCCTTCAAGAAAAGCATTATTTCTTCAGTCCACAGAGCAACAGGTTTCTAAAATGGCAATCTGGTATGGCTACAGGATATAGACACAGCATAAAACCATAAGCAACCCACAGGTTGCTCAGATGTGCTGGCAGTGCTGCTGCAAAAGTTATTCACTTTACTGAAAGGTCAATTTTAGGATTCAAATCCAAGTCTGATAGAACATTTAATTCTTTGTATTCCAGTGATAGTCAAGTCGGTGTAGTTTTTATCAAGTTTGTTTGTTTGTTTACCTATTTATCTGTCTATCTATCCACCCATCTTACCATAGGGTAACTATGGGGGGCTTGGGGTCATAAAAATATGTCTATACATATATATTAAAACATACATAATTAAAATCAAACATTAAAACCTAAGGACACGTGGGGAAGGTGGGGACTGTGTGGGATCTATTGCTAATGGATCAACCACCTCCACTGTGATGCTCCCCCATTGGGGCCCCAAGATGACTGTTAGAGCCTTACAAAAGGATAGGTGGGTTGGGACCAACCTCACATGGGGGAGGTAAGATGTTCCAGAAGGCAGGAGCAACAGCAGGGAAGGAATATTTCAGCTGACGGGACCTACAGCAAACCTCTTCTGCAAGCATGAGTTGGATGGGCCAATCTCAGTGGGGTTTAAATTTAAATCCCAGTGGGATTTAAACATGCATAAGATACTATTATTTTGAACAGTATTTTTTAAAGGTCTAAGTTGCATGCATTGATATATCTTGTGCATTGCATGTTCTCACCATGCAGGTGAAGACCAAGCTGCTAGTTTGCAATAAGAGAGTTTGTTATTTGATTAAATGTGTTGATTAAATGGTGCACTGCACTATTCAAGCTGCAAGTTAAATAGCCAAGATGTAATACACATTACTAATCAGCATACATTCACTGTGAAGTAAACTGAATATTTTATAGGTGAGCTTTTGTGTCATTTTGTGGCTTAGTTGAATTCCTTCTTTCTCATTGTGATGAAAGCCTGCATTTCAACAGGCTTTGATATGATGCAGATGGATGGATTATGGAAGGAACTAAATACTAAATATGGATTATGGAAGATTGAATACAAAGGGGAGGAACATTTTCAATGTAAGGGGATAAAACAATCTCTAGGTATTCTCAACTAAATGTATTTAAATTATGTTCACAATACAAACCCTTAGGAGTAAACTATACATTAGCAAATTTAGCTTCTCATAAGTCCTATATAGAACCAGCTTTATAGTTATAAACCCCTGTTCTGAGATTCATAAATATTCATGGGATGAGAGATGGAGAAATGTAGACTACTGTATCACTGCAAGGTGAAAGTAAACTCCTTGAGATATTGCCGTATCAGAGCAGGGAACGCCACTTTATTTTTATAGTGGCATGTGCTTTCGATATACTCCAGTGCATATGAATTAACTCTAGTAGTCTCAATGAAACCAAAGATATTTGAGAAATCGGTTTTAGTGCAGAGCTAAATCTTATGGAAGAGGCCACTTACACTTTCTCTCTATTCACTCTTCTCCTTCCATTTCAAAAACTTGACAACGGAAAAACTCTCAAGGGAAATTATTGTTTTTGTTAATAATACTGATTATAATGTGTAAAAAGCATGCACCAATCATAATCAGCCTCTAAAGCAGAAATACACAATATATTGTAGTATTTCAAGATTTAACAGGATAGCGTATGCTGCTTTTAGATCATAAACAGATAGTAAAGATTCAGGTTCATTCCAGGGGTATAAACACCTATAGGATTAGGATTTTGGATATGTTCTATCCCACAGCTTCATTTCTTCACACTTCAAATTTTAAAACATTTCTTATAGATTTGAAGTAGAATGATGAGCAGCTTAATACCTCATACAGGTAGTTTCAACTTATGACCATAATAAAGCCTGGCTGTTATGGTTCTAAGTTGTGATGATTGTTAGGCAGACCACCTTTATGTCCAACAAGAGGGGAAAAAAACAAAGGGACATATTACAAGACAAATAGTTGGAACTTTCTGAGAATAAGGATAAAACTGGTAATTTCACCATTAGTTATCCCAATCTCATACACTCTTACTCTAATCCAGAGGCCCCCAACCTTTTGGGTACCAGGGACTGGTTCCGTGGAGAGAGGTTTTTCACACCCACGGAGGGTGTGTGATTTGTGTGCTGCCTGTATCCCACAGATGGGGCTTTGTTTGTTTATGCGGACCTGTTGCTGGCATGCTGCAGCCCGGTACTGGTCCAGAGACAGGGGGTTGGGGCCCCCTGCTCTAATCTAATGCTTCGGGTACAAAATAAATGATGGGTTGTAGCTCTCTGAGGCAATCTAATAATTTTATTATAATAGATAGATAGATAGATAGATAGATAGATAGATAGATAGATAGATAGATAGATAGATAGATAGATAGATAGATAGATAGACAGATAGACAGACAGACAGACAGACAGACAGATCAAATTATGAAGACTTTAGACTCATTTCTTCCCGTTTAGATAACCTAGATAATGAAGCAAGGACAGAGCTAAAGATTATGCCCTGCAAACTAGCCTTCCAAAATTATGTTATCCTCAATATATTAAAACTAAAAATTTTAAGATTGTAGGGATCAAGGCCCAAGTCACTCCTATTGGACATCATAAGTTTTTTTTCTTGTCTGAAACATGGTAATTTGGGGGAAAGCATACATATCTATACATACACTTAATAGGATTGAGGGATATATAGACCCTGACTCAGAATTTTACTGTGATGTTAAGATCTAGTTTAATAGATATTTCTGCCAGTAGACAGAATTCTGGCCTATCTCTTACAAGTATAATGAGGCGCTATAAATAATTAAAATTAAATGGCACTTGCTGAATAAAAGAAACTGTACTGTATGATGATACCTTATCTTTTCTTTGTGCAGGTTATTAATGTGGAGTAGCATAGTTTCTTGTAATTAAAATGTTATATGCTTGAACTAATTAGTTTCAAGTTTAAGATAGAGAAATCCATATTCTTGGGCATGTCTATATTTTTTTCTTTAAGAGCTGAAATTAAGCATTTTTCTACTGACACTATGATTTGATCCTCTGTATGTGATTACTTTTAATTTGTTTCAACTTTGCAGAAATAACATGGCTGACTCAAATTCATCTGTGTTGTGATCTGATGCCAACCAAGTATACACATTAAAAAAATATATAGATATCAGGACCCCAGAGATTTGCAATTGGAATCTAATGACACTTTCATTGGTTTTCCTTTTATATTAAGAATAAGAAAATTTTCACAAGTTGTAAATTGCACACAGAATCTTGTTCTACTTGATTACTACTCAACATTTATAGAGGATTGCTAATTAAATGTAAAGGTCAATAGGTTATATAAGTCAGTTAATCAGGAAATTATGCAAAAGTACCATAAATGAAACATGTTAGAAAACCCTTGGGATCAATAGAGGTATGCAAATAGATCAGCAAAGTATATCCTGTATGAATTCAAGTATTAAAACATGTTCCATGACACAGTACAGTAACATGCTAACTGGAGTAGACTGTACCATTTCACTACAGCTAAATACGGATGCACTTCTTTGTGAGTACACTTGATATCTGAAATTCAAATAACTATTTCCCTTTGTTTACATGCTCAAATAATTTTGTTCTTGGTTAAAAAAATAAGATTGCGGCTCTTATTTTTTAAATTACAAATAATTTGTAAGCCCCTTGTAAATAAGGCTGATTTAACTCAATAAAGCTTATGTGTAAGGGGATGTGTGGAGAAAGTATACTGTATGTAACATAATTCTGTAAAGTACAGCAGCAGTGGAGTAAAGGTATATCCAAAACACATTAGACAATTTTGTCAAGGAAGAGAAATAACAAGAAGAAGAAGAAGAAGAAGAAGAAGAAGAAGAAGAAGAAGAAGAAGAAGAAGAAGAAGAAGAAGAAGAAGAAGAAGAAGAAGAAGAAGAAGAAGAAGAAGAAGAAGAAGAAGTTGGAAGGGACCTTGGAGGTTATCTAGTCCAACGCCCTGCTCAGGCAGGAAATTGTATACCATTTCAGACAAATAAGATTGTCAAATCTCTTCTGAAAAACTTCCAGTGATGGAGCACTCACAACTTCTGGAGGTAGGTTGTTCCACTGATTAATAGTTCTAACTGTCAGGAAATTTCTCCTTAGTTCTAGGTTGCTTCTCTGTTTGGTTAGTTTCCATCCATTGCTTCTTGTCTTGCCTTCAGGTGCTTTGGAGAATAGCTTGACTCCCTCTTCTTTGTGGCAACCCCTGAGATATCGGAATGATGCTATCATGTCACCCCTAGTCCTTCTCTTCATTAAACTAGACATACCCAATTCCAGCAACTGTTCCTTGTATGTTTTAGCCTCCAGTCCCCTAATCATCCTTGTTGCTCTTCTCTGTGCTCTTACTAGAGTCTCAACATCCTTTTTACATCATGGTGACCAAAACTGGATACAAGTATTCCAAGTGTGGCCTTATCAAGGCATTGTAAAATGGTATTAACACTTCACGTGATCTTGATTCTATTCCTCTGTTAATGCAGCCTAGCATTTCTCTCTTTGATTAGTTTCCATCCATTGCTTCTTGTCCTGCCTTCAGGTGCTTTGGAGAATAGCTTGACTCCCAGGCAGCCCCTGAGATATTGGAACACTGCTATCATGTCCCCCCTCATCCTTCTCTTCTTTGTTTAATTGATTATATATAAATATTTTATGATACAATACCATTTTCCTAGAGTTATTAAGAAAGCTCTGGGTCCTATCATACATACATACATACATACATACATGCATGCATACATAATACAATGATAAATTTAAATCTAATGAATATATATATTCTAGAATATTTGAATCTCCCTTATTGTAAAGGCATGTTTAAAAAAGCAGTGGTCTGCATTGAAAGACAGTTCTCTGTTACCTACCTATCCCTTTTCTTTCTGAATTAAAGCTAAATTTCTATTGCAATATTTTATTAAACCATTGGGTGTCATTGTCACAATGACACCTAGTGGTATTAGCTTAGTTAGCTGCCCAGTAGCCATCTTTACTGTCAAAACATTAGCTATTACTATACACCATCCAAAGAGCAACATTATTTTGTTATTGAAAATTGAATTTCCCTGACATAAAAGTTAAAATAAGTAAAAATATGTGGGGAAAAACCAAAACTAATGCAACAAATTAAGACCAGTAGAAGCACAAATATTTATACAGTAGATCTAATAGCATTATACATGTACACACATCCAGATTAACTTAATAATTAAACATTCCTGAAGAACACAATAGACATCATATAATTGTAAAAAGATCATCCTGCAGGTAGCAGACAAGACTTTGTGGACCCATTACAGATGATAAGATCCTGTTTCTAGTTATCATTTGTTACAGAGCTTGAAAGGGATCCTCTAAAGATGGTCTTAATTATTTGTATGTGTAAGAAGAGGCAATCGTTCTGGTAGCCCCAATCAACACAGTTAGCATTCCAAAGGATAAAACTAGCACTTGGTTCATAAAACAGACAGGAGTCTATTCCTAACAATGAAAGAGATAGTCTGCATTTCTTTCTTTCTTTATGCAAACAAACCTAGAGGTAAGAGGAAACAACTATCCAAAAATCTGACTGGAGACGCTTTCAATCACTAGGACATAAATAACATGATCAAAGTCTTCAATGGATTACAGTAAACACTCAAGAGTTTTTAGTCATGAAAACTAATAATAAAGTTGTCTGTAATCACTTAAGTTGATACACAAAGCTTCTCTTATGTAAAGCTCGGCAACTCAAAACACAGCAGTAGACCTGCACTAATCGACCCCAGATGCAGATCATGTGCTCTCCATTAATTATTAATCATTTACTTTCACAATTAACAAGGGGTGTCTGCAGCCCAAAAGGCTCCAGCATGCAACTTGAAGGAAGAAATGGTGTACCATGGATGGATGTACCTATTGGAGGCCCTTTAAGAAAAGTACAAAAAGAACAAGAAAGTACTCCAACTAGCCTGTTAAAAAATATGAAAAGCCTCTTTATTTTGTACTCCTACTGTATAATTCTTTCCTGGGTTTTCTCCATGAAAATATAGGATGAGATCCAGTCTGGGTTAGTGGTTAAGGCACTACTCTCTCCTGGAGTTGACAATGTCTGCTACACTGCACAGAATGGAACAGAATGTATGTGGCTGTCATTCAGACACAGTTGCATAGGCATTCTTTTTGTGTCAATGAATTTAACATTCTCCTCTTGAATGTGCCTTGCCTTCCTCTGCCTCCCAGCAGGAAGTCGGATCCAATCAGCACACAGGGCATGCACATCTGCACAATGCACTGTTGGGATTCAGGAAGTGTGCCCCTTGGCCTGTCTGCTGCTCTCTGCAAACTCCGCTTACCCATCCACCCCTTCACAACATAGGTATGCGGCAATGGCTACGGCAATTGAGGGTGACTTTAATTCAGCTATTAGCCTTAGGAAGAAGGCAAACCACTTCCAAGATTGAAATCTTGCCAAGATAAGTGCAGTGACTAGTCTAGTCAATTTCCAGGAATCAAGCCTGACTCGAAGTCCTTTGTGCCCTTTCTAGCTCTCCCAGAAGAAATGGGCTCCAATAATGTCCATCCTCTTGGTACTTGCCGTTTGTTTTTATTTTCCTACAGAACTTTGGATTTTCTGTAGCTCCTGACTTTACTGATGTTGCTTGCCTTGGACCTACAGCAGCTGAAATGCTGCCATAAATTCATCCCGGTCCTGTGAATGTTAGGGTCTCACTTGGTGGGCATTCCGAATTCTGTGAGAGTCCTTCATCTTCTTAATGACATGTTCAGGAATTTAGACAGGCCTAGAGTTAGAATGGCATCATAAGTAAAGTACTTATTTAAACAATAGATCTCTAATTATCCTCCACATAATGAATTCTAGACAACTCACAAACCCAGCATTAATAGAGCAACAGAATTACCATTTAAAAATACGAAATTGAGTATCTGTATGATTTCCTCTCTCTCTCTCTCCATCTTCCCCATTTCTGTATTTTTCCCTCCCTCCCTATGGCGAAATCTGGATTTTTAAACTCCTTGACTGAGGGATCTGCCTTTTGTCTTTTTTCACTGACTCTTTCTTTTCTCTGTTCTTTACTTCAGAATAAGATTGAGCTATTGAGTCTGTTACCATTATTAATGCAAAGAAATGCTGCATTACAAGGCAGGATGTTGTAGAAG
This sequence comes from Vipera berus, assembly GCF_964194415.1. Lineage (NCBI taxonomy): Eukaryota > Metazoa > Chordata > Lepidosauria > Squamata > Viperidae > Vipera > Vipera berus. Next base: position 103,357,986 of record NC_138202.1, on the reverse strand, counting down.
TGATACGGATGAGCCACAAAAAAGTAAAGTCATTAAAGCCGTCACTTGACTGAATAACAAAGGAAATAGTGATCTTGTGTTCATAACATTAGGCAGCCTTCAACACAATTTAAAGCTGTTTGGAATAGTTAATGTGAAGTTATGGGAACAGGAGAAACAGTAATCTGTCTTCTTCCTACCTAAACTAAGCAGTGGAGTCTCTGGCAAAGACACCAGGATTTCCACCCAATAACAACAAATACAAAAGGTGTTGGCTTCAGCACTGAAAGTGATGGCAGCTGAACTGCCAAGTGACCCCTTTTTTGGTGCTAGTTTCATTATCTTTCTTGTCAGAGCTATAATTGAATGAATGCCTTGAAACTGAACTGCATGGTGTAAAAGCAAGTCTTGGGCAATATAAGCAAGGCAAGAGATTATAAAACAGTAGGTTTTTTTTAAGGTCATTTTTTTTTTACAATGCAGTGTTTTCTATGACTTGACTTTACAGCATTCTTTCCTTTGTGTTTTATTTTTTGTGCTTTTGTTTTTGTTGCTGTTCTGATGTTTTCTCTATGCTACATTGGAAGTCATCAACAATCTTCTAAATGTTTTTGGCCGCTTTGTCTTCAGTAGCGCAGGACAAAAAAGTAATGTTGGTTTAAACTTGATCTGTTTAAACCACTTAGTTTCCACAGTCCTCATTCTGTGAATAGCTGTACTAGGAGGAGGAGGGGGGAGGGGGAGGAAGAGGAGGAGGAGGCAAGGATGGATCGCAGAGTTTAAGTGTCCTACATATATCAATCCAGTTTTTATTTTGAATTTATAGTTTCATTGCAGATATATTCTAAGACCACTGCTAGAAGAGAAGCTTAGTTGTCACTTAGAATATGAAATTGAAAACTTGCTTTTTATATGCTTTTTATAATGGGTTTCCAGTCAGCCATAAACGTAGACATTGACTTTTCTCTAATCAAAGAAGTTAATTTAGTCATCTCTGCAAGTACCATCATTTTTATCAATCATTCCTCCATTGTGGATAACGTAGACCCTTTCCACTTTTGAGTATATAATAATCTCGCTGGTAAGAGGCTGACTTCTGAAACTATTTTTGTTAAATAGGAAGCTCGGTATGGGGTTTTTATTTTTGGTGAAAAGGAAGAATAATTCATCTTGTGTTCTGCCTCAGTCTGTGTGAAGTGAAAGAAAAATATCCACTCTATGGTCATTTTTAGAAACTTACAGGGTAAACATTTGCACTTAATCACCTTTTACTACCATAATAGGATATTGATTTTTCATAGTCCATTTGAGGCTGGTATAGAGATAGTGATAAAAATCTAATTATCATGAAAATTTAACTCATCACAAAACTTATCATTAAATTTTAACCTCACCAAATGAATGATTCAAATCACAATGACATAACATTCTATTCTGTACTTGGATACAGAAATGAAGAAATCAAATTCAGCCTCAAAATAAATCAAACCACGCTTCTCAAGGAGATTCAGATTCAGTTTTAATAGCTACCTCTGTATTTGGAGGATTGAACATTTATGAAAAGATGTTGCTTAATTGTTTTTACCCAGAAATGGAAAGTCCAATGTTTCATAATTGTGCCATAGTTCTCCCCCAAACAAAAACATATATTGTTCATTGGGTTACTACAGTTGAAATTTTTCAAAGTTATCTTTATTCTCTCTTTCTCTCCCTTCCAGTCTAAATTTCTTACTGATTCTAATCTTCCTTCCTTTTATAAATTGCCTCTGTTTTTCATTAGCAGGTGAAGGTGGCATCAATAAAGTTGATGATGCTCCTTGCCTTGATGCCTTGTGGGTCACATATAGTTTTAATTAGAGAAGGGGCTCTTTGGGGTGAGTTGAGTTTCAAGGTCAGAAATGTTCTGTTTAAAAGTTTGCATTGAGACAATGAGTAAAGCTAATATTATAATGTATGACATCTATATTGTTTAAACAGTCAAGCTCATATTACTGGTGGCTAATCTAAATCCTAGAATGGAACAGAAGAAGGCAAATGTGTTACATTATGTGATTTTCGTGTAGGATTCCTGTTGATGAAAAGAGGAAACTGAAATGGATATTGAGCTTTTAACCCTACGGCAAACTTTGCCAGCTGTCACCTAATTCCATAAAGAATCTACAAACGGGTAATTCCTGGGGAGTCTTCCTGCTTGTAGTCATTGATAGCTTCTTTCCACTCTTTAATTGAGTCGACTGAAAAAAACAGAAGTGTCATGTTCTGTGTATTTTTAAAGGAAAGGAAGTTTATTTTATTATTTATTAAGCTCTTTGATTATTGTAATTTATTATGCCAATGTATTTTAGGTTGTTTAGTCATATTAAGAATTGAGACATGCCCTAGAAACTTGAATTGGCCATCAAAAATGATCTCATAATCTCTCAGATGGGGAAAATATGGTATGGTTAAGTACCATTATCTTGGATGGCTGCTTATACATAAGCTGTTAAAGAGTATTATAAACAAAGGTAATATAAAATATATTAACACAACCCCAATTTTTCTATAAAAAGCTTTTAAACATTGATCGTATAAAGTATCTTAAACTGGGATGTTCCAGATCTGCCAGAATGTCTTTTCCCCCCAAGAATCAAGATTGTTTTTTAACACAAGGAGCTTCAAGGGCAATTGAGCTGTAACCAGGAATATTAAAGATGTATTTTAGGTGTTTCTAGTCATATGTTAATAAAATAGGTATATCTGTATCTCCCTCCCTCTCCCGCTCTTTCTTTCCCTCTCCCCTCTATCTATCTGTCATTTATCTGTCAATCATCTATCTACACACCTACACACACTAATACAAACATGGATTTATAGCTTTTATTACCTTAAAAACCTGGAAAGTCATAATATCAATATTGGGAGCCTAGTCAATATGTGTACCTTTTGCATTTGCATTCTAATCCTTGATTTTTCCAGTTTTGGTTGAAATCCAAAGATCCTGAAGTAGTCTATTTGGATATAGTTATTGCAACCTATTGCATTATTTGGGGAAAAGACTAGTTTTAAATATTATCTGAATTAATGAAACATTAAGCTTTGATTAATTTATGGGATACAAAACACGCTTACTTTGTTAGGTGTTCTAGGTTGGGTAGAAATGATGGAAGAGAGGCAATCCCTAGGATAGCCACTGGCTCTGAATAGGAAAATGCAATTTCATTTAACTAAGGATGAAAAATCGCTGGGGCCAGAAGGACCATATCTATATCTGTATCTATAACCAGATTGTCATATCAAGATTGGGTTCCTCTCTATCCAGATGTGGAGAGTCTCCAGGCACTGAGACATGACTTTAGTATTGTCACTTGATCAACCAAGGATCAAGATGTGCAACTGAATATCATCAGCATACTGATACCTGAAAACATATCGATGCCTGACCTCACCCAGTGAGCTCATGTAGAAGGTTAAACAGAAGACAACACAGACAGCAGAGAGGTACAAGATGCACAATACTATAAAAAGCAGACAGCGCAGCATTTGACTCAATCTAGACTGGTCCTACAGGTTGCTCCACCTCTGGCGATATTCTGTTTCCTTGGGAAACTCAGGATTAATGCTAATTAATCATTAGCATTATCACTGTTCATAGCAAACAGGTAGGTCAGTCAGCCAGCCAGAGATATTCCCTGGAGATTGGACTCAAGTGGAATTTGTTCTAAGCTTTTTGAAATGAGTAACCAGGCGAGCTGTTCAATTCATGGAAAACAATGATATCATTCTGAACATCTACCACAAATCTTATGTAGAAGTTTAAAGCTGCCTTTCAAGATTCAATCAGAATATTGATTTCTAATCATGAGATTTGTAAATTGAGACAAAGAGGACACTCAGTACATGAGTATTTAGCATATCTTCAGTTACATGCCAGGGACATGTGCTAGAATGATTTTACTTCAATAAACCAGTTTTGGGAAGACTTTTCCTGTAAAGTGAGGGAGGAATTAGTACAACAGGGCATATCAAACACTTTGAAAGAGTTATGTCAAGCTGCATAGTGTTGATGGCAGGCAAGAACTGAGACACAGATGTAATAACAGAGGAAGATGTTTCATAGCCTTTGTTCAGTGCTCACCCCCCACTTCCAGTTGCATCCTTAAATACCAACTATAAGGAAGCCATGAAAATAAGGCCATAAAGCAGAGAAACCACAAAATAAAGTCCAAAGTTCAATGATATAATATCTAAAGACCAAAGTTCAATGATCTAATATTAAGCAATTGCATTTTATAATCCACATTTGCCTTCACACATCCTTGGGCTCAGAAATTCTTAGCTCTTCTGGACTTAGGGGTAAGTGCTAATTGTGCAGCAGTTGGACTTACACACATGACAACTAGAAAAGCCTATTCTAGTGGAGATAAACAATTGGGGACCTCTCAAATCAGGTCCCATCTTGAAACATAGGGTTCCTCTGTAATTGTGAATAAATGACCAAAAATAATTCTAACAACTATTATTTGACTGCTTCGTAGCCCATCCCAATTGTCATATGTATGGGGTTACTGTATGTATATATGCATGTATGCATTGGCATAGCCTGGATACAAACACACACTCCTGATATTCACTTTTCCCTCTCAGCAATGTCAATTGCAGGCATTGGATTCTTTTTCTTCTCTATGTTCCACACTACTGTCTGAACCTGCTTCCTTGTGAGAAAATTATGTAGATTTGCAGATGGTTTTATAAAGAGAGACTTGCAACCTTGTCTTTGATTTGAGCATATGACTGAATAATCAGTGAGGAACCTGCAGCCCAGATCCCAAGTAAATGATAATATCGCCTATCAACTCAAGAGTTAGCAGCTTTAAAAGGAGTTTCTGGCACCATTCTGAAGTATTTATTTATTTCATCTCTTGTGCCTGTACCACTGTTTCTTTAAAAATAATTCTTCTTTAAGATCTGTTCATGATTATTGATTTCTATGTTCTATAAACATTAAAAATCATTATGCACTGCCTCTTATTTAAAATCATCACTCTTTGAGCTTCCCAGGGCAGATAGGGAAAGACCACTTGAAGGAAGAAGTAAGGCACAGAACCCAGAAAAATGTAGGAGGGAGCCCAGTTGTTACTGGTGGAAACAGGTCTTTTCGGGGAAAAAAATACTGGGTCGAGAGGAGGGGGGGAAAATCAAAGGAAATATTTATTTATTTAAATTTTTATCCCATCTTTATTACTTTATAAGTAACTCAAGATCATGAACATACATAATACTCCTTCCTCCTCCTATTTTTCCCCACAACAACAACCTTTGGGCTGTGATAGGCTGAGAGAGAGTGACTGGCCCAAAGTCAGCCAGCTAGCTTTCATGCCTAAGGCAGGAGTAGAACTCAAAGTTTCCCAGTTTCTAGCCCAGAACCGTAACTATTACAAACTGGACCTCAAAAAATATCAGAGTAACTTAATTATGCTATTATGATGAGTTTGAAAATTTCTATGGCAGCCCTTTAAGATTCTGGTATATTATCCCATTAGCAATTAAAACCTTTCCAGAAGTCCAAAAATGTTCTGGTTTCCTATTGAGAAAGGCTTATGTGGTTTCATTTCCTGAAATGCCTTGAAGCCAAGGAACTCATCAGCATTAAGGAACCCAGAGAGGCTGCATAGGCATCATTCAGTCCAGAACCCTCATTATACAGCCATTCGAGGCAGAGACTAAGGTCTTGGTGGAACCACCTGCCAAATTCACAAGCTCACTCTCAAATTTATCTAGGTTCATTTCTTGGGGTAGTGTGGACCCTCCCATTAAGTCAAAAAGCAACTAAAAAGCAATCTGACCATGACAAAGGACTGGTGGTGATGCCCTCTATCTTCAGATCTTATTATGACTTAAACAAAAAAACAGGTTGAGCATATGACTCCAAGTATGTCCTCCATACCCTTAATAATTTAGGTCCTGGGCTGCCATAGGGGCCATGAACTCCTCAGCTGTACTCCTTTGCTGCATGAGGTCAAGTTAAAGCTTCCCAGAATCATTTATTCTGGGGACTTAATTGCCAAATGAACAACAGCACAAAGCAGCTCAGGGTGGCCAGTAAACCAGCAACAAACCCAACTTCTCCTAGAGCCCAGGCAGAGGGTAACACAGCCAGGTATCCAGCCTTTGAAAACCATTTAGGATAACAGCTGCCCCTTACCCCATCCTAGAGGGTCATGGTTGGTGATCATAGATTTGGGCAGCCTTATTACTCACTGTCCTGGCTTCTAATATTACCAGTCAAAGATCAGGAGTGCTGAGATCCTGTGACCTGGCAGCATGGAGGAATACTAGGAACTGGAAGGTAAAATCAGTAATCAAATATCAACTCTGCCTTCTACATTTGTCCCTCTATCACTACTCAGATGTTACTGCCTGCCCTAATTACTCTGTAGTCCTTCATTCCCTTTCCTTCAAGTCCTGGACTATCTACAGTATCCTCAAAGTTCTCATCCATCCACCCAATCAACCTCAATCCACCATTGACTCACACCCTGCTTTGCTGTAATGCACTCAGCAGACACAAGATATGCTGAGTTGTCATGAAAGCTACCAAAACACTACACAATTCATTTCTTCCATCCCTCGACAACCTCAAATCTTAATTCCCTGAGTACATACTTAACCTAATAATCTAAGTAGCATTCAATCTTCGTCTGCTCATCATTTTTGTTTGTTATCTTTCCCTGTAGATGTGACATCTTGGTTTGCTCAAAGCTGCCAGCACTTGATCAGTTTTGTATTTGTCCCCACTAAAGTTAACCTTTTACAGTATTCTGTCAGAAAGTGATGAAAGAATGAATGAAAGGGTAGCCCTTTCTTTAACTAGCTGTGTCTTTTAATGGGAGCAATAGTGAAGTATCACTACTGAGAAGTTAAACATTTGGTGGTACAGATGGAAAAAGACAGACAACACATCTATAATGTGTTGAAGTGTTTTCCTGCATTAGATTATGTTGCAGCCTATTTTATATCAGGGCTGGTTTTGTTTTGGCAAAAGATAGCAAGGAGAGAGAAGAGATCAGATTATAATTAAATACCAAAAATTCCCTGTTGAAGAGCCTCCCTATGCTTCCCACTTAATTTGTATATTTTGATACATTTACTGATATATTTGCACACATGCACATACACGCCCACAAGCACAGACTCAGAGTAAAGCTTTTGACTGACAGAACATGCTGCCTAAATTACACAGCCTAAATCATAGTGTAAGATCCAAATTAAAGCATCCATGATAAATGGCTGTCTAGCCTCTATTTCTACACATCAAGTAAATGGGAGCCTCTTAACTTTGAGTAGTTCATTCCTCTGTTAAACTGCTGCTATTCAAGTCTTTTCTAACCTTCTCTCGCCATGGTCATTCTTCTTTTTATATAAACATTTTATTAATTTTTAATTTTACAATCATGAGTACTTAATAAACAATGTGTTGTCTGGGTCCTTTGGTAATTCAGTGGTACATATTAACTTTCTCAGCCAAGTTCCAACAGTACACCATCCAGTGCTTCCTTGGTCCTCTCTTCTTCTGGTGGTATGCATTTTTCCACACTGGGCAAATACAATTCTTGTTACTGTTAATACATATACAATTAAATATAGACATCTTCATCACATAATATCGATAGTGTCAGTTTATAATATCTTTTCTAGCCAGAACACATCTCAATTGCATTTGCACTTAAAATCCATTTGTTCAATCAATATCTTGTTTTTCTGCTTTTTAAAATTTTTAATTTCCCATCAGTGTTCAAAATCTCTCTCTTATAATTTGCTCATAATAAATTATATTTGGGTAACCAAAAGCTTCCCTTATTCAAATTCTTTTAGAATTTCCATATTTCCCATAATATATATAATATTATATATAATATTTATATATAATATATATAATTATATATCTAATATATAATATATAATATATAATAATATTATATATAATATAATATAATCTAGTTACAAATCCTATCCTTCTACTTATAATAATACTTTTACTTCTAACAGTTATCTATTTTCTTAGCCATATTCAAGCATCTGTTTAATAGTATAATATCCCATCTAATAGGTCAAAACCTCTATTTTCTTCAGTCTTACTCTAGCTTTCTTCTTTTGCCAAATAACTTTCCATATCAGTGCATTTGAATCATCAAGTACTTCTTCCTCTGTTTTTTATATATATTGTTTGGAATGAGGAAGAGAATTTGATTGAAGTATTTTTGGAAGAATGCTTTCAAACAGCCTCCTTCCTTCTCCTTCAGTTTTTCTTTTCATTTCTTGTTTGTTAATATTCAGCATTTCTCCTAACAGCTTTATCATTCGTTCAATCAGCATTTCTTCCTTATTCTCAAATGTGTTCTGAGATCTTGACAAGTAAGATACCTTTTCCATTTCCGGTGTTATCACTGCATCTTCTAATTTTCCATTTGTCTGTCTTTGTCTATTAATTCCTTCCTTTAGGTCCTCCATCTTTGGATCTGTTTCTTCTAATTTTCTTTCTGTTTTCTGGGTTACTAGTTCCTTCTTTGTAGTCATTGTCTGAATTTGTAAGTTTAGGTTAAAAAATTCTTCTTTTATCTCATTTGTGTTATTTTTAGTCTCATCATGAAATAAAACAATTGTCTCTTGGATTGATTTCAACATAAAAAGAAATTCTTTCTGAGATTCATTAACATTTTCTTGTTGGAATATCAAGCTGGGGGCAAGTGTTAAAGATTTTTTTTATCATTTGTGGCTAAGTATGGAACACCCATTTTGTTTTTGTATGTAGTCTTTATAGTCCAATAGGGTTCCCAACACAGAAAAGCAGCCCAAGAGTTTTTTTCCCTTTTCCCAGCTGCAGTCTGCAAAAATAAAAGTTTCCAGGAATAACAAAGAGTCTTATCTAAGTCCAGGCTTCAAGCCAAGTTTCCTTTAAGCATAATAAATTGTAGTGCTGTGATTCACCACTAGATGTCATTGACACCATCTTCCAGCTTTCCAAATCCGAGCCTATTTTCAGAGTTTCAAATATCTTTTCTAAAAAAAAAGTCTCAAAGGTACTTTTAATCCCCAAATTTCAAATCTATATATCTGTATTAATTCCAAATTGATCTTGTAGTTTTCTCTATTTTCCCCAAAAGCAATTAATTTGCCGCTTTTCTTTTTGTAAGGGAGCTGGGCAGAAACTTCCCTTCCCTCTTTCATCAGGGAGGATTCTTTACTTTGGGCATTCTTTTTTCCAGGAAAGTAGTATTAAGGTCATATAAAAAGGATAAAGTCTCACCCAGTTCCATCCACGTTGGTCAAAAATTGCTAGTTAGTGCTTATCTTTGGTTGTTAGCAGCTTCTGACTGTAACCAGTCTTTCCCCCACTGGTTTGGAGGGCTTCCTCAGATCCAGCGGAAGGGCCACCACCCTTCTGTGATTGACGAGGTTCGCCTCCTTCTTCATCACCTTTCTGAGGTGACTTTTGACCCTTTTTAGGGTCCTCAGCAGGGCGAAATTGAATGTGCCCCATCTTCTTGCGTCCTTTACACTGCGATGCCTAACCGGAAGTTCCGGCATGGTCTTTCTTTTTTGATCCATTGTTCTGCGATCTACACTCTGGAGTGATAGAGAATACATTTTGATTTTCTTCTGTGTGACATCCTTTCAGGTATTTGAATAGTGCTACCATATGGGTATATGGTCTCCACTTTTCATGGCACAGTCCTGCAATTTCTCCTCACAGGACATACTTTCTAACTTCCTTCTCACTGCCTTTATCTGAATCAGTTCTCCAAACCCGCTTTAATGTGGGCAAACATAAATGGATGTAATATGAAGTGGAATCTGATCAAAGCAGAAGTTATCTAGGGAAAAATTAACACATAGAACACATTGGATATATAGATCCTAAAGTGTCTTATGACATGTGGCATCTTTTTATGTATTTTGTTTGTAAAATGTTGAGAAGATTCCTTAGGACTATGGAATACTCTGATCAAATGTTTATTCTAATAATGTAATGTGTTATTACATTACATTAATGTGACTGGCCCAAAATTACCAGGAGATTTTCATGCCTAAAGTGGGACTAGAACCCACCATTTTCCAGTTTCTAGCCTGGTGCCTTAACTACTAAACCTATAGCCAATAATTGAATTGGCAGAAATTTATAAATCATTTCTTGTTTCAGAAGTTTTACTAAATTCTATAGTCCAACTTAGTTTTCCTCCTCCTATTTCTAACATTATCATTCTCATCTCCAACCACTTGGGGCACAATTGTTTGTTTGTTCTACCAATCTCAGTTTGAACCTGACTATAAAACTCATTAAACTCTTTTTATTTCACATCAATGGTTGGAGATAAACTTGGTTAAATGTCACATTAAAGCAGGGGTGTCAAACTTGCAACATCATGTGATGTGTTGCGATGTATCACGGCTTTTTCCCCATTGCCAGCAATGGGGTGGGCATGGTTTCACCATGATGCATCTGGCCCACCGGCCGGCAGTTTGACACCCCTGCATTAAAGAATTATCCAAGAAATTTAATTATATTAAATTAAATCAATGCTCTTCCTTCTTTGTTTTTTGAGAATGCAATTTGTGAATAGCAAACAGATAATTTTCTGACTGAATTCAGATATCAGTGTGTAGTCAGTCATTGCATCTTTCCCTGTGTTGAGTTTCCTTCTTATGTTCCATGTTCCCACTGTAACTGTCTCTTTGCAGCTTCACATTTTTGTTTCCTCCAAGGCGACATAATCAATTAGATGTCCTGAAGGCTTTAAGCTAGCCACGTCATAAACAACATAAGTACTCCTAAATATCCTCAGCTCTTTCCCAGTAGCATGGGACTCATCCCACCACTTCCATTAAAGCTATTAAATCATATTAGACTCCCATGCTAAGACTTCAAGCTAATACTGCTTATTTCTTGTACTCTGAGCATTGGTGTATAGGTAAAAGTATTCCTTCTTGGGAATAAACTTCATGTACATGGCAGATTTTAATTATTGTTGCCATTGGCTAACAGCCTAATCCACACAGGATATGCATTTGCATTAAATGCAATTTATAGGCAAGCTTAATCAAAGTATAATATTGCCTGTAGCAAAGCTTGCCTCATTTCTGCCTTTTGCTCTGTCTATAGGACATTGCTAAGACTAATCTTCACTATGGGATTATAAAAATGATGTAAGTAGGTGAGGAATATGCAGTTTAGAAATATTTTCAAATTACTATTCAACATAATTTGTAACAATATGTTAAAATCATAGATATCAAAATATCTATCTGTACCTATTGCAATAACATCACCAGGTTAATTTCCAAAAGTAACAAAACTGTTGTCCCAAAGATGCTTTTCCAAAAGGCAACTGGATTTTCTTGGATTTTTTTTTCTTTCTTTGAAAATGTTTCTTCAATTCAGCAGCTTCTTGGATGAGAAGTGAAACATTCTGAAAGAAAAAAAAAACAAAAAACCACAAGACAGCACCTTTGGGAAAACCATGACCTGGATGACCGAGAATCTCCATAGACATTTAACAAAAGAGTTCATTTAAAAAACTGTCAAAAAATAAGTCACTGAAAATAAAAAAGATGTACTGAATTTAGATAATGTCTGAATGCAGTCAGGTTTGCTGCCAAGCAAATAGCAATCAAAAGAGAATCACAGTATTCTGTAATCAGGATGTTGATATCAAGAAAGAACTGTAATCAAAGTTACCCAACTCACCTTTGGAGACAGGGAACAGCACATACAGTTGAGCTTCTAACAATTTTATTCTGCAACTTTGAAAGCAAATGGTCTACATCTAGGATAGAAAAGAGTCCACGTTGGTCTCTCTGATTTCACATGATAGCAATAGCACTTAGACTTATATATTGCTTCACAGTGTTTTAAAGCCCTCTCTAAGCAGTTTACATAGTGAACAAACTCATTTTACCGACCTCAAAAGGATGGAAGGCTGAGCCAACCTTGAGCTCATGAGAATTGAACTCCTGGCAGTCAGCAGAATTAGCCTGCTGTACTGCATTCTAACTACTGTGCCACCACAATCGCTGCAGATCATTCTTAATCATAGCTATCATTCACATGTATGTTTTTCTTCCAAGTAAATATGTTAGAAGTTCTGAAAAATTCCAGTTCTAAGCTTGTTTCTATTGGTCAATACATAGAGGATACTACAAGAGCACACCTTAGACTTACGTGCATTCCTTGGTACAATATGCTTCATGCAATGGGAGTCATCTAGGTAAAAACACACACATGGATAAAGCAAATATAAAATCAAATGAGTCATGAACATTCAATTGTAATGACTGCACACAATTCACAGTGTGATGTAAGTTGAATATGCTACATAGCCAGCAATGCTTTTTTTTGTTAAAAAAAAAGGTGCCGGAACTCACACAAGTCATACAACCTGCCTTGCCTACCCTACAAGGTTCCATCCAAAAAAGGTGCCGGAACTCTGGGTGATCTATGACAAAAAAAGCCCTGGGCTTATGGAAGGCTCATTTGTGGGATCAATTCACCTACACTTACATAGTCACATCCCTCACACACTTAATGCACTTTAGTCAGAACTGATTTAATTAAATTCCTGTTCAAGTAAGCCTTGATCACAGTCTGTCTCCTGCAAAAGGAAGACTGGAAAATGAGGGCTTAGGCAGAATAAACAAATGAATAACTTGTATAGCAACTGTATATCCATAAACTGGCAGTTCATTTAGGATCCCTCTAATAGTATTAGGGAACTCAGGTAATCCCATTTTTTTTCTGGAGGAATTCTCCCTCTCCTTAGAACAAAACAATGATTTCCTAAGATTTTATTGGGAAATAAGATTGGTGAAGAAAGTGCTGGTGGTATGAATACATTTGCCCCCAATTTAGTTAGCTGGTTATAAAGTAATGGCATTGAATGGCTTCCCTATACTGAAGGTCCCAGTTATATGATATGCCTGTTGGTGACTGTTAAACAATGTGTTTGCGTTCCTTTTGTGAAAGACTACTGTCAGCTCCACATAATCAGGATGTCTGTAATCAGGACACCTATGTTCCTGGGACGTTGCCCAGGGAACCAATTTACCCTAATGATAGTGGAAGATACTGACGGCTGCACAGATGCCTGCTTCATCTGAACAATGGTACGTTTGCAAAAAAATGTTTTAAAAAAATCCCTGAAGAGTTATGCATTGGACCAGTGCCAGTAGGTTAAATAATGTTTAATCAGGTGCTAAATAGGTAATAATGTAGCAATACTTTGTCCTTCTGTTAATTTTTCTACCTGCAATCCCCCCAAGCACTTTAAAGAAGGCTAAACGTGATTTACCCAGCAAAGATGGGTAACAGGGGTGTTATCACTATTGTTCAGAGAAAAACGAAGGCATGAACTCACCACAGATACATTGGTGGAATTGGGACAAGTAGTAAGGACAAGCATTAAGAGCCACATTTTATAAAATGGCAATTGGCAAAAAACCATGGTGCAGTGTTGTTTACAAACCGTGTGACTGGGTCCACATAGTTCACAGTCTCTCTCCCCCTCCCCCCCCCCCGCCTTCCCTTCCCAGGACAAAAACAAGCAAATCACATTGCACTTTAGTGCAACCTAATTGTAAATTGCAGTATCAGAAATGTGGGAAATCGAAATAAAATGCTAAACAATCTGCCTTTCTGCATGTTTAATAACTATGAAAAAAACCCTCTGAAGTGATCTGAAGTTTTATATCAAATCTTGAGAATCCATAAAAGGCCTTCCCTCTGCTGCCTAGTCATATGGATGATTATATTTTTGGAGTCATGTGTTTCTTAGTGTGTTTTTTGTAAATTGTTCATCTGACACAGTTATTGTTAATCATTTAAGTAGAGGTGACTTTGGAGGAAAATATGTACAAATCTAACCATTCTCCCTGAAATGATATAGCGGTGATTAAACTGAAGTGTAAAACTGGGCAAAGAGTTTTCTCACTACTGGGATTTGAGATTTGAAGCAGAAACTTGTATCTGTGCTCCATTGACTGGCTTTGCAAAAGACATTTTTCTTGTTTAGAATTGAAAAAAATTGTAATACTAGTCTTTTTTTAAAAAAAAAATAACATTGAAATCTTGACAACTGTCTTGATTTCAAGCTGAGCATACACAATGATCATCATGGAGTTCAGAAGCTCAGTGCAGTCAGCTGTAACATCTTAATGCTCTCAACCTTACACTCATACAAAGATTCAAACTCTTTTTTTTATTAAAAAGAATCCATTGGTAAAATAACAACAGCATCCCTTCCCCTCAGTAACATGTGCCCTCTATAATTAAGTAAGGCATTGTTCCCAAATGAGAATTTGTTCCTAAATTTGACAACTATTTTTGATTTATTCTAATAAGAACAAATTTATAATACTTATTTAGTAGGAAATCTTATGGAATTTATAGGGACCGACTTCTGAAGATACATACTGTATAAGATTGTCTGTGATGGTAAATGAGTGCAACAAAGATTGAGAATAAGACTGTGCTCTGTTTCTATGTGTGTTTTTGTGTGTAGTTGTTTTTTAAAGTTTCTGATTACAACTTAGTATCCTCCAGATGTTAAGGAAGGGTGACATAGGGTATTAAAACAGTGACACTTAGCTTTAAAAGTTACTAAGCTATCCTTACATCTGAAAAAGATATGAAAATAAATGCAAAACTGAATTATCCTAATTTAATAACAAAGTCCCAAAGACAAAGGAATTTTGTTTTTCAGAAAAACGTAAGTTGTACTGTAAGGCTGATAATAAAATGCTAGTAGTTTTGAACTGCGGTATACTAATGTCCTCTTCCTTAATATAATGCCCCCAAGAGACCATCAATTGGCCATCATTCCTTGGAATTCTGGAAACTGTAGTCTGGGGTAGACTGCATTGGGGTGGGCTCTTCTAAAGTCTTATCTTCTTTGAAACCTGGAATAATTTTTGTATTTTTTTATTTTAATAGTTACTTGAGGAGACCAAAATGCTACCTTTATTTTCCTTTCAGAGTAGTCGGGCAACTATTCAAGGAGTAATATGATAAACCCCTGGCACTTCTGAAAGAGCAACTAACTGCTTTCAAATTCTGAGCTATTTGGAGAACAACTCGCAGTGCTGATCTTTGACTTGATAGCCTCCAGTTCAGGGTGAGCACGTGGGTGTATACCTGTATGAGGAAACACACTTCATTCAGTATGCACCGATGAGACTGAATAACATACTTTGTCTCTGAAAATCGCAGTGATTCTGTGTGGGATAGTGACAGTTCATGAATCAGGATTAGAGTTTCTCTTGTAATAAGCTCTTGAAGCCAGGAGGAGACCACAGAAGGAAAAGAAAGGGGCAATATGCCAACTTCTTTTTAAAAAAATACAAAGAACATTCTTTAAAATAATATTAATGCACTTTGGCAACTAAATAAATGCTGAAGTGGTGAAATGTAGTAGACACTTGATTTTGACGAGGCCCCACTGTCTGGCAAAGAGGCATTCACTGGAGCGATGTACATAAAAAGAAGTATGAGCCCATTCTGTTCTACCACATGGGACATGCATTTTAGTTGTACCTGTTATTAATCACAAAAGCTTTTTAATAAAAAAGCCTCAATCCTTGCCCAAATCCTACATTGTCTAGTCTGAAGTCAGAGAACCTGCAAGCCTCTGGAAATATCCCCAAAGGATATTGTAATAACTTTCTTTGTGAATGATTATATGGAAAACTTATTAACTTTGCAGTTGGCAGATAAAATCTAGAATTGGTTCAAAGAAGCCCAGCACACTTCTACATAAGATACTTTGCCAGTTCCAAAACAGCTTTGGATCTCTATGATCTCATGACATTGGCTGAATTTGGCAGCTAAGCTGATTTATTTCTGGATCAGCTTGGCGTATAACAGCTCTAAAATCTTTCTTATTTTTTTGTTTTGTTTGGTTTTCTTTCTGCAGTGGTGAAACTCTGCAGATGTTGTGGGCAGTCCTTTTCACCACTGGAGGGAACTCTTACTCCCTCCCTTCTGCACACCTAACTTTTTTTTTTTAAGGGAATGCTGGTTTATTTTAGAAATGGGATAAAACTGGCAAATATTCATTCTGTTTCCCACTTCTCTTTGGCATTTGGAAGAATGGGAGTGCAACAAAAGCATTAGGAAGCTTGGAGTTCCACAGTTAATAAATAAATAAGTTTAATAAATAAAATAAATTTCTTTTTCTTTCCCTTTTAAGTGGAGCAATAGAGAGAAACAAGAGAATTTTGCTATTCTGATGGTGTGGAAGTTGATAATACCGAAGCCCACCCTCACCAAGAATATCCCAATTCCTCAAGGTATTGGCCTTTGCCTTCTCTTCCCCCCGTTCATCCATCACTTCAGGCTACAACCTGATAAAAGGTTGTGGATAAACCACTTCACTGCAAAACTGATAAAATGTATCACACCATTTTCAGAATACTCAGTAGAATGTTTAGTAAAGGAGGAATGATGGCTTGGTAGCCAAATCCTTTTATCCTGGTGCAAATGTTTATTTATTTATTTTATTTATTTTTCCAGTATTCACTACGCCTTAAGCTAATATTATAGTATACTAGCTTAAGTCCATTCTCTTCACCATCCTTCAGACAATATTTCATTGCCCTTTTCTTCTTCAAATGGTTGGTATTTCCAGACCCACCTATTTTCCTTGGTAAGGAGACACTGTCAACATCACTATGTGGATAAAGGACATGATTCTTTGTCATTTTTTCTCTGGTTTTCCTCCCACTTGTTTTTATAATGACTGGAATTACTCAGTGTTAATTGCCTCAGTAGTATTTCCTCAGGCAGGTGTGGTCTTTCGCAATTAACCAATGGAAATTTGGTAATTGACTGATGGAAATTTTCTAAGTGTCATCCAATATTTTTTGGTATGTCACCCAGTATGCTGGTAATCACTGGAATCACTACGGCCAGTTTATGCCGTGATCTTTCAATTTTGATTTTCAGATCTTGATACTTTGTGATCTTCTCCAATTCTTTGTCATCTATTCTATCTCCTGGTATTGCCACATCAATTTTTCCAAACTTTCTTCTCTTCAACCACAGTTAAATCTGTAGTTTATGTATCCTTAATTAATTAATTAATTTGTATCTAAACAATAATAAATTATTATTTGTTTGTTGAACAAACAAGTCGCCCAGATGTTCAGACTCAATTTGACATTTTGTTCACCTATTGAGTCCTTCCCGAGGACCTTGGGTAGGCAGATGTGTTATGGTGTTAGAGGTATCCTTGCAAACTATTCCAAATAAAGCTGCCTTTTGCAATTGACTGATGGTGAATTTGTCAAAGCCGATGGTGTTCCAATAATGGTCCAGTTGTTTTGGGATTGCACCCTTGCTTTCTTTGCCACAGTTCTATTTCTATTTTCAAGTCTTTGTAATTTGTTAGCTTCTCCAGTTTCTTTTCTTCTGTTTTGCTGTCTTGCCATGTCCACTATCCAGACTTTTTTTTTCTTACTGACAATTGGTTAAGTTTGGATTATTATGATTATTATAATTATTTATAATGATGATTATATATGATATTATTCTTATTCTTATTATTCTTATTCTTATTATTCTTATTATTATTTGTTGATTTAATCTTCAGTTCAGTTCACAGTTTGAGACTGGTAAAAACGTAATAGTTCAAGTCCTAACCAAGGACCTAAGAGTATTAAGGTAGTGCCTGAGTATATAGGCACTTCCCAGTAGGGTGGTTTTGTTTGCAAAGTCAGGATATTCAAATCTAATAAGTTCAAAATTTCAGTGTATCTAGGTAGCCCTTTGGTTATTGGTCCAAAATTTCTTCCTCCATAGTCGCTCAACTTCAATTTGCAAACCATTATATTTTGTTATTTTTTCTAGCTGTTTCTCTTCAATTCGTGCATCACCTGGTATTGCAATATCACTGAACCAGAACTCCTCCTCCTCCTCCTCCTCCTCCTCCTCCTCCTCCTCCTCCTCCTCCTCCTCCTCCTCTTCTTCTTCTTCTTCTTCTTCTTCTTCTTCTTCTTCTTCTTCTTCTTCTTCTTCTTCTTCTTCTTCTTCTTCTTCTTCTTCTTCTTCTTCTTCTTCTTCTTCTTCTTCTTTATTATTTTGTTCAATTACAGGGACAGCACAGATTGGCTTTTTGTGTTCTCAGATGGTTCTCAGTATTCCAACATTGATAGGAATAAGGATAATCACGAGGACCACTTCAAAATGTGTCTGGAAATGCTCATGGTGTGTGTCTGGGGTCGCGGTGAAGTGGGATGGGAATGTCTGAAAAAAAGAAAAAGAAACAGTCATGAGAGGAAAGGTGGCAATGATGTTGGCCACATTTGTTATACAGAATGGGATTTGCCATTAATATTGCAGTAGAGAATTTTTTGTTAACAAGATTGACATTTCAATAAACTGATCTTAATTATCAATACTTTGAAATTCTGAGTGCTGGACTGCCTATCTCAAAACACTAGAACCTGCAGCTTTTAAAATAATTTGTTCCTTGTAGGTGATCTCTTTTTGAAACAAACCCAGACCCTCTAGTCGTAATTCATTTTTTATTTCAAAAATGATTTTTATAAGCAATTTTTGCTTTGGTTCAAGAGAATTATAAATCATTATAACAGAGCCAGACACTTCAAACATTTTGTAAGAGCTTTGTGCCCAATGACATCAAAGGCAAGCCTGAGATTCATCATTACAGCATGAATGTATAGCTATTCATTAATATATTACAATCAGGATTCTCTACACTAATAGAGATTTTCTGGATTTGTTGTGAGTTCCTCTGTTAGATAAAATGCCTCTTGTTCCCTGACCCTTATAAATCAAATCAAATCAAATCTTTATTATAGCCATAGAACAGTATAGCTACAAAGCAAAAAGGTTGTACAAGAAGAGGGCTTATACTCTTGATAGGTAAAGTAGTAGATGCTAAAAATCTGCTGAACCTCAAACTAGATATAATTTCAGTCCAAAGATTGAGACACTTTTCCCTCTTTTTATAATGAGCAGCAATTAACTTGGGGGATGTAAGTAACCTGGATCAGGACAGAATTGGGCTATCTAACCTATTCCTTCTTATTCTATTTGCATCTTAATAATGACCCCTTTGGGTACAATTTGCTGCAAAGAGGGTAACTGGACGAATCTGTTATTTACTATGTGAACTGCTCCAATCTGCTTCACTCAAACTAATGTTTAAGCTAATATTTTCCAATGTTTCAATATAGTTCTTGGCTTGAGAATAACAGAAACAAACAAAAACATTAATTAAGTACAATTGTTGAAAACATTTTTCAATCAGGCAAAACAAGAAAAAAACGATTCGTAGAATGTGCTAAATTGAACATAACATAACAATGGGTAAACATATGTGAAACTGACAGTGGATGAGAAGCATATAGGGTTTTTTTTGTCCCTAAAACCAGCTATTTTAGGGATTGGGATCATTTAAAAGGAAATAGATTGTGATTTACACATGAGAGAGAGAAACCTACCTCCATCTCTATTCTCCCTTCCCTTCCCTTCCCAGCAGGTAAGTAAGTGGCTGCTGCAGGGTGGGGAAGGGAGCAAGGGACTGCACAACTGGCCAGAACAGCGCAATCACAGAGGGACTGGATCTTTTCTCCACTGACTTTCTCCTTGCAGGCTTCCCACAACCAAAGACTTGACTAATGGGAAGATGGCAAGGAGTGTGGGAACATTCATATCAGTTCCTTCTGGGTTCCACATCAGCTTTTGAAAACATTGAAAATGAGGATCGCGTGATCATGGCTGACTGCATCAGCACAGTTTCAGTGCTGAACAGCAGCACAGCAGCACTGAAATGGCAAAAAAAAATATCAAAATTAAAAAATCACCAAATTTAATCCCCTAGGGAATAATGGCTGCTGGCATTCTGTAATTTAGCTTATTTAAGGTATTTGTATTGATAAAGTTTTGTCCTATCATATAGTGTTTCACCCAATTGAAGGTTACAAAATATCAAACAGGAACCAGGGTTTGGGTAGGATACTGGACAATCCCTGACCTCTTCCATCATTGTTCCAGAGGTATTTCCTTATCACATTCCTCAGTGTCTTCAACATGGCAGAGCTTCTAATGTACTTGAAAAGTTCTTAAAAATTCAGGGATATATTCAATTTCAATTTATTTGTTTGCGGTCACAGACCAAAGTACAAATACAACAAAAGAAAAACATGGAAAAAGTAAAACCATAGACAATTGGACACCAGAAGCCTTGGCTGAGGGGAATTACAACATTCTCCTCTAATAGGTACAGCTCTTAAAAAAAAAAATTAGAGACCTGAGAAGTAATATATGACGAGCCATCCCCTAAACAATATAAGTCCAAATTACTAGCATTGGGACCAGAAGGGTCTATTTTAGGGAATGGCAGCAGGTGCAGGAACAGAGGGCCGTATCGACTCCAGGGAAGGCCTCTCCGCTACTTGCAAGCGGTGAGGCGTTCCGACCCTCTTGTTCTACCCCGAGGTCCCGGGAGTGAGGATGTGCAGCCTCCTGAGCTCCGGCTGGTGTACCTGAATGCCAGGTCTGTCGTTAATAAAGCTCCTCTCGTCCGTGACTTGGTCGAGGGTGAGCAGGCGGACCTGGCTTGCATCACGGAGACTTGGTTGGGCCCAGAGGGCGGTATTCCTCTGGCTGATCTCTGCCCACCAGGTTTCCGGGTGCTACACCGGCCTCGGGCTCAGGGTAGGGGTGGGGGAGTGGCTGTTGTTATGAGGGAGACCTTAGCTCCGCGGGAGGCCACCGTTCCGCAGATAGTCGGTTGTGAGTCTCTCTTTTTGAGATGCGGCCCTGGTGCGCAGTTGGGCTTGCTGCTGGTGTACCTTTCGCCTAGTCACGCAGCAGCAGCCCTGCCTGAGCTTCTCGATGTCCTCTCTGGGTTGGTGGTTGAGTTCCCGAAACTTATAGTTTTGGGGGACTTCAATCTACCATCTCTGGGAGGATCATCTGAGTTGGCTCGGGAGTTCATGGCTTCCATGACGGCCATGGACCTGACGCAAGTAATTTCAGGGCCGACTCATGAGGGAGGCCACACCCTTGACCTAGTTTTCTTATCTGGGCGGTGGTTAGATGATCTTGGTGGGGGCTCCCCAATTATTATGCCCCTGTCATGGACCGATCATCATCTCCTGCGGCTGGTCTTCCGTTTTGCCACCCCCCGCCATGGGTGTGTGGAACCAGTTAGATGGTACCGCCCCAGACGCTTAATGGATTCCGCGAGATTCCAGGCAGCGCTGGGGTCCCCACCTGCCTCCCCCACTCACAGCTCGGCAGATGCCTTAGTGGAAGCTTGGGAAAGGGCAGCCACTGAGGCTCTTGACCGAGTTGTACCCTTGCGGTCCCTGACCCGATGCAGATCCCGTCGAGCTCCATGGTTCTCCGCGGAGCTCCGGGAGATGAAGCGCCGGAGACGGGGCCTAGAGAGCGGTTGGAGGTCCAGCCGATCCGAATCCGACCGATTGCGACTAAGAACCCATATTAGGTCTTATCTCGCTGCGATAAGGGTGGCGAGGTCTAATCACTTCGCTACCCTTATCGCGTCCGCAGATAATCGCCCGGCCGCTCTGTTTAGGGTGACTCGCTCCCTCCTTAATCAGGAGGTGAGGGAGGAACCCTTGCAGGGTCGTGCCGAGGAGTTTAACAATTATCTGTCGGACAAAATCACTCGGATTCGGACCGGTCTGGACTCCGACTGGGCAGAGTCTGGCGATCAGGACGCGGGTGGTCTTGTCGATATCACTTGGGAGGAGTTTGATTCTGTGACTCCGGAGGAAGTGGACAGGATTATGGGGAGACTGAGCTCCACCACATGTTTATTGGACCCGTGCCCTTCCTGGCTGATTTATGCAGCCCGGGAGAGGACACGCAGCTGGTTCCAGGCAGTTATATCAGCTTCTTTGAGTGAGGGTAGCTTCCCTGCCGTCTTGAAAGAGGCGGTGGTGAGGCCCCTCCTCAAGAAGCCTGCCTTGGACCCAGCTGTATTGAACAACTTTCGTCCGGTCTCCAACCTTCGCTTTCTTGCGAAGGTTGTTGAGAGTGTGGTGGCGCATCAGCTCCCTTTGGTCCTGGATGAAGCGGATTATCTAGACCCGTACCAATCGGGTTTCAGGCCCGGGCACAGCACGGAGACGGCATTGGTCGCGCTGGTGAATGATCTCTGGAGGGCTCGGGACAGGGGTCATTCCTCTGTTCTAGTCCTATTGGACCTCTCAGCGGCTTTCGATACCATCGACCATGGTATCCTGCTGCGGCGTCTCAGGGGATTGGGAGTGGGAGGCACGGTTTTACAGTGGTTCTCCTCCTATCTCCAGGGACGCTCGCAGTCGGTGTTGACAGGAGGGCAGAGGTCGACCGCGAGGTCTCTCGTTTGTGGAGTTCCTCAGGGGTCGGTCCTCTCGCCTCTCCTGTTCAACATCTATATGAAACCGCTGGGTGAGATCATTCGTGGCTTTGGAGTTGGGTATCATCAGTACGCTGATGATACCCAGCTTTTTCTTTCTACCCCAAACCACCCCAGTGATGCCCTCAACGTGATGTCCCGTTGCCTGGAGGCGATTCGGGTCTGGATGGGGAGGAACAGACTTCAACTCAACCCCGACAAGACCGAGTGGCTTTGCATACCTTCATCCCGGGTCTATTCGGATATTCCATCTCTTTATATGGGGGGTGAATTATTACCCCCCGTAGATAGGGCTTGCAACTTGGGAGTCCTCCTAGATTCGCGGCTTACCTTGGAAGATCACATGGTGGCCGTGACTAGGGGGGCTTTCGCCCAGGTTCGCCTGGTGCGCCAGTTGCGGCCCTATCTAAGCCGGGATGATTTATGCACGGTCACTCACGCGCTCGTGACCTCTCGTCTAGACTACTGCAACGCCCTCTACATGGGGCTTCCCTTGAGGACCACCCGGAGGCTCCAACTGGTACAGAATGCAGCCGCGAGAGTTGTGTTGGGAGTTTCCCGATACTCCCACGTGACACCTCTGCTCCGTGAGCTGCATTGGTTGCCAGTTGTCTTCCGGGTGAGATTCAAGGTGCTAGTAATGGTGTTCAAAGCCCTCCATGGCATGGGGCCGGAGTACCTCAGGGAACATCTGCTGCCGGCATCAAGCTCCCTGCGCCCTGTGCGTTCCCACAGAGAGGGCCTCCTCAGGGTGCCACCGGTCAGAGAATGCCGTCTGGTGGCCCCCAGGGGGAGATCCTTCTCTGTGGGCGCCCCGGAGCTATGGAACCAGTTACCGGTTGAGCTCCGGACGGCGCCCGATCTGCGCTCCTTTCGCCGCGATCTGAAAACATACTTGTTCGAGCAAGCCGGCCTGGCCTGAGGGGGGATTGGTGGGGTTTTTTATCATTCTTATTGGGGTTTTTACTATGTATCTATTGTATTTTAATCGGGCATGTATTTAATTATCTTTTAATTTTTGTAAATTTCTGTGTTTTATTCTTGCCCTGTACACCGCCCTGAGTCCTTCGGGAGAAGGGCGGTATAGAAATGATAATAAATTAAATTAAATTAAATTATTTTAAGGAGAGACAGTAATTTAGTTCTGCCTGTGTTATATATAGGGCAGTATAAAAAGACATGCTCCACAGTTTCAACCTCAGCCCTATCACAGGGGTATAATCGCTCGCTAATCGGGAGCCTCTTAAATCGCCCGTCGAGTAGTGCTGAGGGCAAGACATTGAAACGGGCTAGAGAGAAGACTCTCCTATACTTGGGGATAGTTAGAGTGAATGAATCTTTATTGTCAAAGTACAACTATGTATACATTGAGATTAGCTGAGCCTCCCTTTGTGCTCCCACCCCCCAACACACAGTGACAACAAACCCTCCATCTTACTACACCATGTGAACCAACTACACCACACACCGGCCTCCCAAGTCAATTCTGCATAAAATTCACACAAGTTATTTCTCATTCAAAAGCCTAACAGCCCACGGATAAAAGGTGTTTTTCAGCCTGTTGGTGTGGCTGGCTATACTCCTATGTCTCCTACCCGATGGTAGGAGAGTAAAGAGATACCGTCCAAGATGTGAGTCGTCCCTGAGAATTTTCCTCACTCTTCCAAGGAAATGAGCCCTGGTGATGTCATCCAGTGGTGTCAGGGAACAGCCCACAATGTCTTGTGCTGTACTCAACACCCTCTGTAATACTTCCCTATCCGCGGCTGTCAGACCAGCATACCAGACCACAATACCATACGAGAGGACGCTCTCTATAGTAGACTGGTAAAAGAGGGTCATTAGCCATTGTTCTACCCTGTTCTTCTGCAAGACCCTGAGAAAGAGTGTAGAAGTATGAAACCATCCTCAGTCCATAATTATTAGATTGGCTGAAGATCCGAGGGGAGCAGGTTTTGTTAGCTCTGGCTCTTAAATATTGCAAATCTATGTCTACAAGCCGTTGGACTACCCTAGATAGCTGCCTGCAATTAGTGCAGGTTCGCATCCCACCAGGCTCAAGGTTGACTCAGCCTTCCATCCTTCCGAGGTAGGTAAAATGAGGACCCAGATTGTTGGGGGCAATAAGCTGACTTTGTAATAATGCTGCTTGGGGTGTGTGTGAAAGCCCTAATAAGCAGGCATATACATAGAATGAAGGCTACTGCTAAGCTTGTAAGCCGCCCTGAGTCTTCGGAGAAGGGCGGGATATAAATGGAATTAAAATAAAAAAAATAAAAAAATAATCTCCCAAGGCATCACCTGAAAAACCTAGCAAGTGGAGTTTCTTCGTCAGCTCCAGGGATATATTCAGAGATGTATCTGAATATCTTAAAGGTAGTCTGTGTTGAACTGTTGAAAAGATATTTCCTGTGAACTTAATGAGTGACAAACAACAACAACATCAAAACCAAAATATTTGAAAAAGAAAAACAAAATTAATAGAAGAACAAATTAACCTATGCTTTCTTTGGGATGAAACTAATGAAAATTTGGAAAAGCCATTAAAATAATGAAACAGACCATGATTCTCTGATCATCAATAGCTATTTAGAGAACTTTATTTGGAAGACAAAATTGTCTCCTTAAAAATCTGCTCAAAAGGAGTATTTAAATAAAATTTTGCAAGATGAAATTTTTATATGATTGCCCAATCAGTTATCACAAAAGAGATCAATCAGCACATATGTAGACTCTCACAGATGTAGTAAAACAGAATTGGGCTACCTATTGAAAGCAAGCTACCAGGCCAAAGATCTGATGTCAAAATAGAAATTTAGATTGGAAAATAAAATAAATCAATTTTGAAAAGATCCTAGCAACCTACAAAATGTAAAGCAACAAAAACTGCAAAATAAGAAAAGAACTTTGGCAAAGCAATGTAACCTAGACAGCAAAATTATTGCCAAAACATGGGAAATTGAAAATAAAAAGTAGAATCAACCTGAATAATATGAAAGTGGGATCAGGCAACTAAAAAAAAAACACCCATTTCGGACAAATCAACTTTGTTTTTTTTCAAAGTTTAACTGAAAACACAAAGCCTGTTGAATTCTCTGAAATAAAAAGTTAAATCTGAATTAACAGAATATACTGTAGTAACAGCAGAAAAAGTAAAAAACAAACTAAGTATTAAATTATACTAGAAAAAGATGAATTTAATGGATTTTGGCTCAAACATCTTTCCATTTTACATTCTTGTCTTCCAAATCATTTCATAAACTGGTCTTTTGAGGATTAATAGCTGACTGGCTCACCACAGGTTGAAAGTTTCTGATGGTAAAAGACAAAAAAACCTCCCCAAAATACCCTGATATATTTTGCCAATTATTTCTCTGTCTACAATATTGAAACTCTTAATAAGAATTATTGACAGTAATATCAAACTCATTACATCCTGCCGAATAAAAAGAACATTTGAAAAATTTTAGAAGTGCAATAAGAACAACTTTTGATTGATAAAAAATATTTTTTAAAAAAAACTCTGAAAAAAGAAAACAAATCATTACATGGCTTGGATTAGGTAGCAAATAAACAAACAAATAATTTGATTCAGTACCCCATGGTTGGATTATTATTATTTTTTTAGAAAAAATCAAACTGAAGTAGAAGTATTTCTGAGATCCGTAGGGAATTATGGTAGTATGATAAAGACTGCAGTGGAAATTAATGCTTTTTCAACCAATCAAAAAGAATGAAGTGGAAGTCATAAATGCTGCAAGAATGTTGGAAAATAGCAGATGTAAGTTGGGTTTACTAAACAAATATTTTTAAAAAATGTTCTTCCGGTGGCGGCGCGGCGCCGAAGACAGCCTTCCCGGGCTGCCCGGGGCTCAGCTGTTTGTTTTTTCGCCCGAAACAGCGCCGATCAGCTGTTCGGGCGAAATTGAAGCCCCCTCCTCGGGAGAAGAGGAGGGGGTGAGGCCCCAGGTAGGGGTAGAGTTCTCCGGGGCCGCCTGAGCTTGGAGCTTGGGCGGCTGAAGGATTGAACTCCCCCGAAGCCTGGGTTGCTCCCAGCTGGCCGGCGTCTCTGCTCCGAACTTCTTGGAGCAGAGCCAGGCGTCTGCGAACCATCCCTGCCTGAAGAAAGGACTATGATTTAAAGGAGCAGGCAGAGCGGTACAAGAGGCAAAGGTGAAGAGGATTATTTTACTATACTCTCTAGCTTGTTGGACTTTTTAAACTTTAAGTGAAAGTGCGTCATAATTGAGGACTAAAAGATGGCGGCGAAACCTCCCCCTAAAACTCTTCGGAGCGGTGGATCCTCGCCGGTGCAACAATCATCACTACAGGCGTTGCACCCTCCTGAAGCGCTGACATCGAAGGACTTACGAGATGCTCTGGATAAACTTTTGGAATCAATCAATCAATCAATGGGTGATAAATTTGCACAGATGGAGGAGAAATTGGAGAAATTGGAGGAGAGAATGGAAGAGAGGATGGAACAGAAGTTCAGCGTGATGAAGGTAGACATTTTGTCTTCAGTGCATAAAGTGGCGGAATGTGTGGAAGAACTAGATGAAAAAATGGATGATCTGGCTCAAAGGAATGCTATATTAGAAGTAAAAGCACGGGAGAATGAAAATGCAAGAGACAAAGTGGAAAGGGAGTTAAGCCTAGCCCAATATTACCAGATGCAGTTTGCTGTCAGAATCAGAGGTTTAAAAGAGAATATTAAAGAAGATTTAAAGCAGCTGATTTCTGAGGCTCTTGAAGTGGTATTAAACCAGCCAGCATCTGAAATAAGAACAGCTATGGATAAAGTGTTTTGGGTGAATTCATGGATTGCCAGACAGAGAAAGTTGCCTAGAGATGTGGTGGTTTATTTTGCAAAAAGAGAGATTAGAGATCAAGTTATACAAGCTGCCTATGATGCTAAAGTGGTGATTGCTGAACAAGAAGTCTTGGTTTTAAAAGAAATTCCTCCAAGGATTTTAAGGGGAAGGAAGGACTATACATTTCTCGTGCATGAGCTTAAGCAAAGAGATATAAGGTTCAGATGGGAGATTCCAGATGGGCTGATGGTGATGCATGAAGGTAAAAGGTATCGGCTGATTACTGTGAAGCAAGCGCGTGATTTCTACAATAATGTCTTAAAAGAAACCCCATTAACACTTCTGGAAGCTGGAAAGGGAGC
The DNA here is from genome assembly GCF_964194415.1 of Vipera berus. NCBI lineage: Eukaryota > Metazoa > Chordata > Lepidosauria > Squamata > Viperidae > Vipera > Vipera berus. The sequence goes on along the minus strand of NC_138202.1, from coordinate 103,330,404 downwards.
TGGAGAAGGAGAACATCAAGAGGATGAAACAGAGGAAAGTGGTGCTGGAGGAGATCAAGCTACAACTTCTTTGGATGATCCTAGAGAGCAAAGAGTAACGCGTGCTGCTTTAAAACGAGCAAAGAAAATAAAAGAACAAGATCAGCAAAAGTCTTCAGATTCTTCACAACGTACATATAGTCAAGCTGTGGGAGGAGCACGGCCTAAAGAAATTAGTCCTATCAAAGCTGTGGTCCAAGAGCTTTTGGAGGATATGCATGGCAACTAAATTCCTAACCTGGAATGTTAATGGACTAAATTCACCGCAGAAGAGGAAGAAAGTTTTTCAATATTTAAAACAATTTAAGATAGATGTTATATGTTTGCAAGAAACGCATATTAGAGTTTTGGATCAAAAGCATTTATTGAACTCGAGACTGGGTACGCAATTTGTTGCCTCTGCAGAGAATAAGAAAAATGGAGTGGTTGTTTATGTTAAAAGTGCCTTAACAGCAGACTTAATTGAAGCAGATAAGCATGGAAGATATGTTATGATTGAGCTGTTGTTAGAAGGTAAAAAGACGCTTCTAGTTGGATTATATGCACCTAACCAACAACAAGCTGATTTTTTTAGCTTACTCCACACAAAGCTTACCCAGTTGGATTATAAATCTTTTATTTTTATGGGAGACTGGAATGGTGTTTTGGATGTACAGTTGGACAAGGCTGGAGCTTTTAAGCGCATTCCAAGTCATGCTAGACTGCCTAAATCTTTTTTTGAAATGAAGGATGACCTGGAATTGCGAGATATTTGGCGTGAGAGACACCTGCAGGAGAAGGATTATACTTTTTATTCTGACAGACACCAATCTTTTTCGAGGATTGATTTTATTTTGTTGACTAATGATTTTTTTTGAGAACTAAAAAGGTGAAGATTTGTGCAAGAACTATTTCTGACCACAGTCCAGTTTGGTTGGAGATTGATAAGGAGAAAAGAGACAGGCGCTCGTGGCGCGTAAATGAGAATTTGTTTAGAAATCAGAGAAATGTGGAAGAATGTAAACAACGGATGAAGGATTTTTTTGAGATTAATATGAATAAGGGTACCTCTATGGACATGGTTTGGGATGCTAGCAAGGCCTATATGAGAGGGGTGTTGATATATATGAATAATAGACATAGACGTGCAGTGGAAACTAGAAGGAAAGAACTGGAGAATGAAATAAAGGAAAAAGAAAAGGCTTTGATTTTGAATCCAGAGGATGTGAAGATCAAGGAGGCTATTAGACTGCTAAGAGGACAATTTGATAAATTAATGGCAGATCAAGTGGCAACCAATCTGCGGTTTGCTAGGCACAATACTTTTTGCAACGCTAATAAACCAGGCAGATGGTTAGCTTATAGACTGAGGAAAAAACAAAGGGCCTCTAATATAGATAAGATTGAGTATAAAGGAAGGGTTGTGTTTCAACAGAATCTTATTAAGGATGCTTTTGTGGATTTTTATTCGAAATTATATACTAAAGAGGAAATTAATGTAAAAGATATTGATATATACTTGGAGAATGCTAGCATCCCGGTTCTTACGCAAGTACAAAAAGAGGGGATTAATCAACTGATTACAGAAGAAGAAATTCTTACAGCAATTAAGGAACTGAAGGTGGATAAAGCGCCAGGCACGGATGGCTTGACTGCGGCCTATTATAAAAATTTACAATTTGAGATGATAAAGCCGTTAAAGGAACTGTTTCAGACAATTCAGAGGGGGGGAAAGGTGCCACCGTCTTGGAGAACAGCTTTTATCTCTTTGATTCCGAAGGAAGACCAGGATGCTACTCAAGTTAAAAATTACAGACCGATATCGCTTTTAAATACAGATTATAAGATATTTGCGAAGGTTTTGGCTAATAGACTGATGAGGGTTCTGCAACAGGTTGATTCATGGGGATCAAACGGGGTTTATTAGTGGTAGGCAAATGAAAAATAATGTGAGACATATAGTTGATGTGTTAGAGTTTTTGGAAAGGCACAACCAGATCTCTGCAGCGCTAATCTTTTTAGATGCTGAAAAGGCCTTTGATCAATTGAATTGGCAATTTTTGTTGAAAGTTTTAGATAAAATGGATTTTGGGGAAAATTTTTTACAGCCGATTAGGGCATTATATCAAAAACAAACTGCCCGAATCATAGTTAACAATAGCCTGACAGCAGCATGTAATATTGAGAAGGGCACAAGGCAAGGGTGTCCGTTATCGCCCTTGTTATTTGTGTTAACATTAGAGATACTATTGGTTAAGATTCGGAACTCGGAAAAAATTAAGGGGATACAAGTTGGAGATCAGGACTACAGATTGAGAGCATTTGCAGATGATCTGGTTGTTACAGTGACCCAGCCAGAGAACTCTGTTGTGGACCTGATGGAGATAATAACACAATATGGGAAGGTTTCTGGATTTAAAGTAAATACACAGAAAACTAAAATTTTGGCTAGAAATATGACAGTTTCACAGAAGGCTCTCTTAGAAGGATTAACTGGATTTGAGATTGTTAAAAGGGTTAAATATCTGGGGGTGATTTTGTCGCCCTCTAATACAAAGCTATATAAAAATAATTATGAAAAACTATGGGGGAAAATTCAAAAAGAATTGGAGAGTTGGCAAAAATTGCAATTGTCTTTGTTGGGACGGATTGCAGCAGTGAAAATGAATGTCCTGCCCAAATTTTTATTTTTGTTTCAAATGATACCGATTCTTAAGAAAGATTCTAACTTGGAGGAATGGCAGCATGGTATCAATAAATTTGTGTGGGCAGGGAAAAAGCCACGAGTTAAACTTAAGATTATGCAGGATACTCGTGAGAGAGGTGGCCTTAAATTGCCTAATTTTAAATTATATTATGAAGCTGCTGCATTAGTAGGAATAAGCGATTGGATTAATTTGACGCAATTGAGGTTATTAAATCTTGAGGGCCATGATTTGTTGTTTGGCTGGCATGCATATTTGTTGTATGATAAGAAGGTAGATACTGTGTTTAGGATGCATATTTTAAGACAGACATTGCTGAGAGTTTGGAAGAAGTATAGACATAAGCTAAGCAGCAAGATACCATTGTGGGCAATTCCAAAACACGCAATAGAAAATATACATGCTGGTTTCAAACATGATGTGACTACGTACAAGGAAATTTTAAGCCTGGAAAGGAATGTTTGGTGTTTGAAATCATATAGCCTCTTGCGAGAAGAGAAGGTTGTTCAAACTTGGTTTCAATATATCCAATTACGGGCCAGGTGGAAAGAAGACCAGAAAAATGGATTTACAATGACTGATGAAAATTTGATAAAGCAGATTAGAAATCAGGGATCAGCACATATTAAACGGATATATCTTGCATTGATAGAGATTGACTCGGAAACAGAGCTTGTTAAGGATTGTATGATAAAATGGGCCCAAAATATCCAGGAAGTTATTACAATGGACACGTGGGAAAAGATTTGGGTGAGGAACGTAAAATTTACTCAAGCTCAAAATCTAAGAGAGAACTTTTACAAAATGTTTTATAGATGGCATCTAGATCCTAAAAAGCTTGCAAGTATGTATCCGAATTATCAGCCTAAATGTTGGAGGTGTGGTGATGAAGATGTAACATATTTTCACATATGGTGGACATGCAAGAAGGTTAAGGCTTTTTGGATAAAAGTCTGGTGGAATATGCAGAAGATTTTTAAACAGAGGATAAAGTTTTGTCCGCAACTTTTTTTGTTGGGAATAATTGCAGACGCTACAGTTGTGGACACCAAGCTGATGTTGAACTTAATTACGGCGGCAAGACTTTTGATAGGCCAATATTGGAAGAAAGAGGAACTGCCGACCATAGAAGAGTGGACTTTAAAGGTTTCCGACCTGGCAGAGATGGCGAAGATTTCGGCCTATTTGAAAGATCATTCGCAAGAACGTTATATTATGGAATGGAGAAAATGGATTGAGTTTATCCAGAACAAGTATAGGGTTAAGAAGTTTTATGTAGCATTCGAATAAGTCTTCTTTCGTTTTTTTTCTTTTTTTTATTCTAGTTTTTTATATATATTTAATATTGTTAAGGTGTGTCTTATCCTATATAAGCTAGAGAGTGATGGATTTTAGAATTTATAGTTGTTAGTATATGGTTGTTTATGATTGCCTTTTTATATATATATACCTTGTATTTAGCTCTGGGAAGTCGGGGGGGGAGGGGGGGTGGAGGGAGGGGGGGAGGGAGGGAGGTTGGGGGGAGGTAGGGGGGGAGCAGGGAGGGGGAAGGGGGGTTTTTTAAAGGAAAACTGTATTTTAAAACTTTTCAATAAAAAAACAAAAAAAACCACAAATATTTTAAAAAAATCTCTGTATTTGCTCTTTCGATGGTTATGCAACTTATTTTTGATGTGCCTTTTACTGATCTCTTTTATATACAACTGTTGTTATCAGATCAGTACAAAGTGGCTTCTTTGAATGTGCCCAAATTTTGTTACACTGTATGCAAAATTAGGCAGACTCTAATTGCTCACTGATAATCCACCATTAATTGTCATATATTAGTTTGTCTATTTTTATTTTCATTTTTTATTATTGTTGTTTTAAATGTTTTTATTTATTTTATTTGAAATGCTGGTCTGTAATAATAAATTATTTTACATGTGTCTCTACTCTAGACTGAAGTAATAACATTATTGTTCCTCTATACAAATGGAAAGGTAGCAAGAATGAAACTAACAAACAAAGGAAATTCACAAAAACCATCAACATACCTGCAAAAACACTATGAGAGACAAATACTCATATTACCTTCCAGAATACCAAACAGATGTGAGAGGAATTCACATCTCACACACTGAGAAGTCCTGGAGTTCAGATTGCCCTGAAGCAATTGCTGGTTAAGTCAAGGTTATGAACAACTGCATATGCGTCAACTTTAAGTTAGTCTAAAGTAGTAGAAATCTTCAAAGACAAGCCAGGGTCTTTCTCCACAAGTAGCCGGAATATGTCCAGGATGAAGATTATAGACCTACAATAAGTGAATATTTTATTTTCTGTACACTTTAGCCAGACCTGAAAATGCTAGAACAATTAATCAGTGGAACAACTTGCCTGCAGAAGTTGTAGATACTCCAACATTGGAGGTTTTTAAGAAAAGATTGGACAATTGGTTATCTGAAATGATATAGGGTTTCCTGCTTGAGCAGGAGATTGGGCTAGAAGATTTCCAAGATCACTTCCAACTCTGTTATTCTGTATGCAACTGTCAATTCATGAACATTCAGACAATGAAAAGTATTTTCAGATATTATGCCTAAAACAGATGATTTACCAATTTACATTTCCTTTTGCCTTGTTACTTAGGAAAGAAAAAGAGTTCTATTTTGGAGTTACCATGGATTTTGTGTATCTTGGCATTAAACTACATTATAGGAAAAATCCTACAAGCTTTGTTAAGAAGCTTAATCTCTCTTTGGCAGCGTGTTCTTGGCTTTGCTAAAATATTCTACAATCTATATAAGGATTTCTATTTCTACATGACAATCAAAGAAACTCCTAGATACCTGACATCCTTGCAGCTTGTTCATCTCTTATATTTAGATCTTAAGGTTATCAAACTTCCTTAAGATTAAAGAGTGGGAAAAATGCCACTGAAAGGAAAACTTGTATGAATTATCACCTTCTTTACATTTAAAATAATTTCATAGATTATCAGTAGGAATTTAGCCACTTTTATTGCTATGCGAATCCTATTCCTTATTAATGAACACATGATTCATTAGTAAAAAATTACACATTTCAGTGGGTTTGCCCTACGTATGAGGAAGTTTGGATCCAGTGCAAAGTCTTCAACTTTTCCAGATGATTACAGAGGATCATAAGAGAGCCTTGGTGGAGCAGTGGGCTAATGCCTCCTTAAGTAACACCAGCTGCCTGCAATTAGTGCAGGTTCGAGTCCCACCAGGCTCAAGGTTGACTCAGCCTTCCATCTTTCCGAGGTAGGTAAAATGAGGACCCAGATTGTTGGGGGCAATAAGCTGACTTTGTAATAATGCCACTTGGGGTGTGTGTGAAAGCCCTAATAAGCAGGCATATACATAGAATGAAGGCTACTGCTAAGCTTGTAAGCCGCCCTGAGTCTTCGGAGAAGGGTGGGATATAAATGGAATTAAAATAAAAAAATAAATAAAAATAATTACCACAATTAATAATGTACATTCATTAGCAGAATGAGCATCCCTTTCCCCTAGATTTAAAATTAAACTGCAAGACTGTAGAAAGACAAAAGAGGGCATAGAAGGCTACTTTCTTAATGGTGGATGCAGGTCAATATTAACTGTAATGAATTAAAATCTTTTATTCAGCTTTGTATTTGCTTTCAAACCAGTTGTGCACAACATCAATTTCTGAATTCAAAGACAAAAGGAAATAAAATATGTCTGTAAATTTTTAAAGCTATCATCAAGAACCCGAGAAATTTCTTTCTCGTTCAGAATCAGACTGCATTTAATGGCTTATCTCATAAAAC
>NC_138202.1:102948888-103321388 GCF_964194415.1 Vipera berus | reverse complement strand
CTACGTACAAACTAAAACTTTCAGCATGATGCATATCACAGTGAAATTGAAGTACCTGGCTTTAAGCCACAATAGTTCTATTGATAACTAGTTTTAAATTGTAGGATTTCATTTCAACTGGATTTGGTTTCCTAGACTACAAATTAGCAGAAGCCTCAGGGCTGCTCATAAAATGTATTACATAGTTTTAAAGGTCGTTTTGGTGAAAAAAGAAAACCCTGCAGAAATGCAAACAAGTGTGTGTGTCTGTCTGTCTCTCTCTCTCTCTCTGTGTATACCCCCTTTATTTCCATGCTAACATTCTTTTATTAAAACTTCATTACTTCCCTTATAAATTGTTCCTATGTGCTAGCACACTCTCATCTGTTTAAACTTCAGTTCACTAAATACTAAGGAATTAAAGCCAAGGATAAGAGGTAGATTTTATGAAAGACATACAGGAATTCATGTTTAGTAAGTGTGGGCAACTTTGTCTCCTACAGACCTAATGGAGTTGCATGAATGAACAAAGCAAGGGAATTCTGTTTTGTTCAATATTGTGAAATGCAGCAGATAAGAAAGCAGCAAAGGAGTTGCAAACAAAACATTTCATGGCTCCTTCAGAGAGAGGAGAATACAATTATCCACAGTTTTATTGGCTGCAGCTAATGTGAGTTTTGGTACAGCCTGGGCATGAATCTAAATAATTGTGATTGCCAGCTTCTCTGGTGGCTATGCAATGTTTCAAAAGCATGTTTCAGGGAACAGCCCTGTTTTCAACTTTTTAAAGCAGCTGCACCTTTTCCTGGAATTATGTGGCATTCCAAAATAGTGGCTCTGGATTGTGTTTCATCAGATTTGGTTCTTAGTGTCCCTCCAGCAGCATTCTAGGTGTCTCTTATTTTGCTTCATTTCACTAAACATGTCCATATACCAAGGAGAAACCTGAGGTCCATTGGAGGGGAAGAGACCACATAGGCATGATCCAATCCAAAGTTCTGGTCACTCTCTCATTCCAAGTAGCACTTAGGTTTTTGGCCATACCTTCAGGAATAACCTCAAGTTCTTTCTGGAACCTCTTTCAAAGCATCAGATTTTGCGATGAACCAATCAAATATGCCCCACTTTGTATAGCAGGAAGCAGCCCCAGAACACTCCAAGGCAATCAGAAAGTGATCTGACCATGACAAGGGAGTGATGGAAATCTCCCCCAATTATAAATCATGTTACTATTGACCTGACAAGAGGACCATACCCAACATGAGTCCACCACTATGCATTGGGCCCTCAGTTACTTGGCAGCCATGGTCTTCATGTCAGCCATGGTGTTCGTGAACTCCTGAACTGCTTTTGACTCCATGCCAAGAGAAGACAGATTACATTTCCCCAATACCATGAACTCCACTGCCAAGCTGCCCATGGAATCCAAAAGGTCAGGCAGGGAAGCTGCTATGCAGCACGGTGGCTGATATAAAAGCAAACAATCCCATCTGATTCTTACAGCCCAACTTAACAAACTTGAATTTTATATCTAGTCAACTGTAGGACAGCACCTCTAAATGTCACCACAGAATCCTGGGTAACAAGAACCACTCTGTTGTTTCCTGTGCACTGGGGTTTCCGTTGATGCCACATTCCAAATGAGGTGGGACCAGGGCTTTTTTTCTCATAGAACGCCCAGAATGGAGATCCAGCACCTTTTTTGGATGGAACCTTGTAGGGTAGGCAAGGCGGGTTGTATGATGTGTGTGAGTTCTGGCACCTTTTTTTTTTTACAAAAAAACCACCACTGGGTGGGACAATCTCTGAGAGGGCAACCCTTCCTCAACATACAACATACATCAGGTCTTGGCAATATACCCACGTCTGCCCTGTCATCAGAAATCAAATCATGGATGATGGATTAATTACAAACCTGCCATTCAGTAGCAGCAAATGTTGGACTCTGAAGTACTTCTAATGTATCATCTTCCATATCAAGGGAGTAACTTGAGCCACAGAATTGCATCTGCTTCCAGTACTCAACAGATCTACAACCTAATTTTGCCCCCCCCTCCAAGCTCTAACCAAATGCTCACATCCGTCCAACTTCTCCTGGAACTCTGCTTCCTCTCACAAGGCCATCAGAGCACCAGAGACCTTAACATACAGTATATGAGGCAAATCAGAGGCAATTCTACCTCACGTTTGGGAGTAGGGGAGAAGGTGGGCCCAACTGCCCCAAGCTGTTGGATCTTTGTTATCTTTTTTATTGGTTCCACTCTTCTTTCTCTTTCAGGTTGCATACAAGAATTGATCTGTGTCTGTCAGAGTCAAATCCATTTTGAAATTATACATAATTCTTCCCGAAATTAGACCAAGGATCATGTATGACCTATATGTATACTTCAGTTCCCAGAATTCCTCCATCAACTTGGCTGGGAATTGAAGTCAATATTCCAGAGAATTCTGGGAACTGAAGTCCACATATCCAAAAGGCCTCATAAATTAGATAAAGAATTAAATAGGTGTTTTCCTTGTGAAAAATAAGTTGTATCGATAAGTTCATTTTTACTGACCTGTAAAGGGAAATTTCAAGCTTACTTCTGGATTTGGAAAGGAGTCACAATATTCAGTTTTATATAGTAAAACATGAACTATTTTTATTTTAAGGTTTGGGCTTTTTATTTACTCATTCTTAATTGCAAGAAGCACTAATTAAGTAGTGACCTTGGCATGCATGTTTCTCAAATCCCTAGACTGCTAGAGGCTGCAAGTGTAATGGAATAATAACTATACAATTAAACCTTATTAGAACTGTAATTAATGCAATATACTACATTAGGAGCACAACTAAAATCAAGAGGCCGTGAAATCAAATGCCACTAAACTCAAAGATACCACATCCATTGCCTTTATTATTTTTTGGTGAATTCAGTATAATCTGCTCAGATTTAAAGAATTAATTTTGGATACATTAATTAGATTCAATATATAGCCCAGATTTGTTGAATTATATACATATTTCACAAAGTAGCAAAGCAGTAATAGGAAAACCATAACTAACTGAAAACCTTTGATAAACTGATCTAATCTTGTTCAGGTAGAAGTCCTGTTGAGTGCTAAGTTTTTGGAGCCCCTTTTCTATGACCCATGTCAAATGTTTACAACATGGGTACCCTCTATACATTTTCTTCAAGGCATCAGCATTCTAATTTGTGTAGACCTTTTATATATGAAAGGCTTAAGAATGATGGACAGAGTATGCTCACTGCTATTCCTTTCCCTTATGTCAGTGTTATATGCACTAGATTGAAGATGACTTCTCTTATGATCTGACCACAATGGAATCTCTTGTTTTCCTATCCTAGTGAGGAAAAAAAAATCTCTTGATACACATGCTCTCTATTTATTTAGCTTAAGTCTCTCCAATTTCCTACTCCATTACTTACAAGTTATATAATTTATCCAATTTCCAAAATGATATGAAGCATATGAAAATAAAGAATGAAATAGGGAAACCATGCAGAATATGGCTTTCCCAACTCCTTTACCAGCACTATGTACAGTAGAAACACATAATAGGCTGCCTATGTTCCATTTTGAGTCACATGACCAGGAGAGGAATTTGGAATGGATCAATCATTCTGTGATGCTGTCCAACTGCTTCAGTATAATTAAAGCTTCAGAAATTAAATATACATACAATATAATTTTCCCGTCTATGGTTTGTTTTCATGTTCAATACTTTCTGAGCTCATTTCAAATAGACATGACTTCTCCATCTTTTCCATGTTTTTGGGTGGCCAAATAGATGGAGCCAATCATGTCTGGTGACACATATTTTCAATGTCACCAGACATGATTGGCTGCATTCATCTATAAGCCAGAATCTTTTTAGGCAACCAAAAAGAGAACAGTGCTAATGGAATATCCAGAATGTGATGAAGGATACTTCCTATATGATTTATCCTCAAATGAAAGCTATTCCCAATAGCATATTTACTATTTGACCTTTCCTTAGAGGAAATGTACATTATATATGCATTTTATTAGAACATTTTCTTTATACAGTATCCACAGAGAAGAATGTTCAGTAGCAACGTCTAATGCCCTTGCATCCTAGAACTATTTATCAGATTTCTAGTTAAGTCATGAATACATATTTGGTCAGTACATATCTAGCACACGCATAAAAATATTGTATGCAGATTAGACTTCTTTTCAAGCTTTAGCTTTTGTATATAGTAATAAAGCTTCAAAAATCTCCATCTGATGTGAACATGGGGGCAGGGGATATGCTTCAGTGTGATATGGCTAAAGAATAACAGACTCAAACCCCTTCTGTTCAATCAACAGCCATGTAAAGATTTTAAACGTTCTTACTAAATATAAAGTGTATGAGATATGGCCTTAACTAGTTAATGGCTGCAAGAGAATTCTATATTAATGCAAACAGGTCAACTTTTTAAAATGATTCTGTCATTTAAATGCGGTGTGAAGGTTTCAGCGCAAATCACTTGAAGGTACATTTCTTTTTCCATTTTTTTTAAAAGAGCGGGCTAATGCAGTATTATGTTTTATGATGCAATAAAATTATGTGCTAAAATTATGCCCATAAATGTAGGCAAATGTAAACCAAGCTATTAGTTATGTTTTCTCAGATAAAAGTGATTAGCATAGCTATCAAACTCTTCTCCCATTTGAATAACAGAATTATGTCTGAAATCTAATGCTTGTTTGCCAAGCTGATTCTTTGCAAGAACAAATGTAAATTGAGCCATCAGTTCTGCATTTAAAAATAAATGCCGCGGTCTAGCCTCTTTCTGCTCATATACTAGTTACAGCTATTGAAAAGGAAGGGGCTGGGACCAAAACAGTGTGAAAAAAAGGAAGCCACTTTGGATGGGATTTCAGATATTACTGGTAACAACTTGACATGTACATTATTTGCCATGAAATATTTTCCATGGACTTTAGAGGGGAACGCTCCTTAGGGATTATTCAATTTTTCTTGAACTCTTCAGCCCAAAGCAACGCATTGCAGCCTGAGCTTTCTTGTGTAGCTTATTTTGTCGGATGTCTCACCTCTTTTAAATATAGGAGAAATTGTTGAGTGCTGGTTACATGCAAAGACAATCTATGAATTATTTATGAAATTGACGGTCACCTCCTGCCCCATCCCCCCCATCCCAGCAAATTAATTTGTATTTGACAGCAATTGCTAGGGTGGCATCCTATCCTAGAGACCCAAGGTATATAATTTAAATCTGAACAGAACAAATTAATGCTGATTACTTTATAAACAATTCCAAAGCTGGACTTGTGTTGCCTGTCTGGGCAGATCAAAACAGATATTTCAGGGAGAGAGAAATATGTATTCTCCATCCTGTCTAATAGCTATCATAATAAGCCGAGTTCAGAATTACAGCTTCATTTTTATTGACATGATGCAATAAAGCACAATAACATCTGCAGGCATCCTTCTCCATAAAGATACCAAAAGCCCCTATCCCCTTTTTCCTGTTTGCATGAAGTTTTCCTAATTTAATAAGCTTTTTAAAGACCATTAGTAGAGGGGGCACAATTATAATCAGGAAGATGAATCAAACCTTAATCTGAGCTCAAAATACCAGTTCAGGGCAGAAAGGGAGGGTGGGCCTAGGGACGCAATAAGTAAACTGGAGTTGAACCTGGATATACAATGTTTCATTTATTTCAAATATGAACAGGAATAGAACAGAGAAGAGCTAGCTAGTAATGAATATGCAAATGGGAAACCAGTTGAAGCCACCATTCAAAACACTTACAAGTAAGTGTATATAGGCAAACCCTGGTGTCTCCAGAGCTAAAGCAGGAAGAAAAAGATTGGAAGAAATTTCTTGGTAGAGATGACTAGAACCAGCAACAGTGGGTTGGATCTGGGTGACATTGTACACACCTTAGATTGGCATCATTTTGCTCATTTCTATGCACATGTTTTGCATGCTCCCATGACAATCACACCCAGCCTTTCCCCTTCATTTACATACATTCAGTCATACTCTATTTCATACATTCAGTTGTCCAGTCAGAGTAGAGCTGGAAGGATCTTGGAGGTCTTCTAGTCCAGGGCCCTGCTTAGGCAAGAGACCCTATACCATTTGAGACAAGTGGCTGTCCAGTCTCTTCTTAAAAACCTCCAGTGGGAGTTTAATGGGAGGACAGATACACGGAGCTTCAACTTCCCCTTTCTGCACCCTGAATGGATGACCCTTTGTGGGGAAAAAAAGGAAATTAGGCAATGACTTAAGCCTTGATTTGGTAAAGTCCTCACCTCACCTGAGCAGGTGAGACACTGAATTCATCCTTTGTGTTTCTCAGGCAGAGGAATGAACATATGCAGACACTGGTAAACCATATACTGAGAAAGTGCTCAGGAGCAGATGCTTGCTCTGAACAGTAAGATTAGTACTGCTAGTTGCATCATTAAATATTCTGAACAATGAAAGCCATGTAAAGTTTCCTTAGGATTAGCATATAGAACTTTTGGACTACTTGAGTATTATATTCAGCATTCCTAGCTATATAGCTAATTATGAGGAATGATGGAGTGATCCATTATCTAAACAGCCCCACTGACACTTAGGTCAGGCTTCTCTGTTAGTCAGTTGGTTCCATGTCAGTTTCTAGGGATTGTAAGCACTTTAAAGATCAGGCAAAAGGCAGTATTCATGGAGCACATTTCAGTGGACAATGAATCCCAGGAACCCCTGACAAGACAGCCTATGAGTGGGGTCCTCAATCTTTGTTCTGTTCTTACAGGCATTCTGTTTTCAGAGCCAAAGAAAGAAAGGCAAGTTTTTAGACCTGCTCAAAGACTTTGAAAAAGGTGCTCTCCAACATCCATGACTTAGGATCTGGCTGAGTTGAAGAACTGAGCATCTGAACTTGTCTCTGCATCCCTAAAATCTGAGTCCCATCAATTAAAGCAATATGGTGGTGCAGTAGTTAAAATGCAGTACTGCAGGCTACTTCTGCTGACTGTTGGCTGCCAGCAGTTCAGCTGTTCGAATTTCACAGGCTCAAGGTTGACTCTGCCTTCCATCCTTCTGAGGTCGGTAAAATGAGGACCCAGATTGTTGAAGGCCATATGCTGACTCTGTGAATCGCTTAGAGAGGGCTGTAAAGCACTGTGAAGTGGCATATACGTCTAAGTGCTATTATCTTGTTGGAGCCAAGAAGCATGTGTGTTCTGCTGTATACCTGCCCTCTGAAATGATGCCTTCTCAGAGATTCCTATGTCTCACACCCTTATATGGCTTAAATAATTGTTGTTATAATAAAAAAGGACCAGCTAGAGAATACACACAAAACTATCAAGAACATCAACAAGCAGAGATTAACACCACAATTAACATTAGACCAACAATCAGGAAGCAAACAATACCCCATTCAAGGAACCCAGACAAATAAGCCAACAATAAACAACAGCCCAATCAAGGGACCACCACAATCACTCCCACTAACATTGACAGAACAACCTACAGTACAGTATATGAAATGAGAGCAAACCCCACTCCCTTCTAGCACTGATGTAATTAAATAAGTAATAAATGCTGGAGTACATCTAAAGCACCTTTTGTCAAATCATTGAAGCAACCATGGCGCAAATGCCCTGCAACAATGCAGCTTCTGTAAAGAGATCCTTCATATGAGTTCCTGAGCATTATGAAGTGCCTCTTTGGAAGGTTCTGCACAGTCCCCCTAGCTCCATGAATTTGCTCTAAATCCCTAGCCAAAAAAAAGCAAAAAAGCTCTTTATGTTAGTTGATATTCATTTCATTTTTTTCAGCAGTGTCCCTGGGTCCTCTCTAAGATACTTATAAGTATCTGGGAGTGGAAAAAATTGTGATTCACATAGTGAGTTAATGATCAGCGTGAGTGATATTTGCTTTTACAAATATATATATATAGTACTTAACAGTGAAATGTCTCATCTAAACTTTATTCTGTAGTCTGAGGGTTCAGAAGGGGAAAAGAAAAGAAACATTGAATTCCTTTGATGATTAACAATCATACGACAGTCTGAACGTCTAGAAAGAGAACCCACTCATTTCCCCTATCCTTTTCTCCTTAATAAAATGGTAACAAATAGATGGAAATTCTGAGAACATTTCAATTCTTGCCAACCTGAGGTTGGGCTCACACTGATAGTTAAATCACTGAACCCCACCACTTTTACATGCCAAGACTATTTCATTTCTTTTACTACATAATAAAACAGCATCTTTTTTTTCCTTTTTCATGGAACACCTCTAAAATGCTTAACATGTTTGGGATCCATATATCCTTCTGGAGGCACACAAGAGCTTTTCAGACTTGGAAACCAAAATGCAAATGTTGGTTAAAAATAGGCCTACTGGTCATACTATCCATCAGCAACAATTTTAAATGCCTCAGCAAACACATGTAGGGTCAATTCTTTGGGTCCTTACTGACTAGACCAATAATGAAAGAACCGGACTGACTTAAAAATATCATGTTGCTAAATTCTGTGGCAACCACGCTTGTATTTCAAAAGGGACTCCACAACAGGCCCTTGAAGCTAGGCTACTGTCCAAAAGTCTTTTTTTTCCTATAAAAAAGGCTCCCAGAAAAGGAACTAGCTATGGAGCCACAAAATAATCCCTTGTATGGGTGGTTACTCATTGGCAGCTGGTTAAAGAGTCTAGTCAGGTGGCTAATGAATTACTCTATAGGGGTTCAGCCCATTCCCAAATGAGGTCTGCTGCAGAAGAAACCCAACTATTGCCTGCTGGCACAATTGGTTAGACAATTAGAGACTGCTACAGTTAGATCCTAGTAAACTGAAATCATCTGGATGGATTGGCAGTAATAAAAGAAGCTGACTTTTATTTTAATTCTGCTTCCAATGTAGCAACCAAACCACCACATGACCTTTGTGAGTGGCCTCAGTCAGCATTACATCTTCCTTCTCTGCCCTCTATCAAAGAGGGGAATTGACAGGACATGATAACTGTTTTCCAGTACTTGAGGGGCTGTCACAGGGAAGAGGGGATTGAATGATTTGTTGAATGCCTTGTAGCAGCTACATTAATACTAAACATCTCCAGCTAAGAAACCCAGTGGGTAAGCAGCAGAGTGGCAGAGGCTGGGTAAGATCCAGTATTGTCTTTGAAGGAGATGGGCTGCTGATCTATAATTAATCTTTTGCAAGCATCCACTGGGTTTTGTGTAGCAATACCATTGAGAATAGTGAGAGCAGGGCATTGTAATTTCTCCTTAGGCACAGAATACCTTGTAAATGTACTAGCAGAGATCATTCAAGATGCAGATGTAAAATATCCACTTTGATATTGCCAAAAGCTGCCATGTTTTACTTAATACTATATGGCGTATTTAATAAATGGTGCTTTCCCCCCCTCCTGTATCAGAATCCATTGGAATTGGACAACTATAACAAATTTTAATGAATGGGATGTGTGTGTGTGTGTGTGAGAGAGAGAGAGAGAGAGAGCGAGAGAGAGAGAGAGAGACAGACAGACAGACATATACTTATTTTTAATTAGTTTACTACTGCTTTGAATCAATTCAACCAAGTTTGCTAAGTTCATAGGATTCCGTCTGTTTATTTAGGCAGTCTGCTAACAACCCTGGTTGAGATACAAGGACAGTGCAGTGATCACATCCCTGGCAGAGTCCTGCATTCCATAGAATGGTTGCATCGAGATTCCTGTATCCATCCGGGAAAAAGTGTTGCATTTTCACCGTACTTCTGCCGGCTGTGTTAAGAGCCCCAGCCAAAAGAAAATGATCCTAAATCAGTCCTACTGGTCTCTTATAGCTATTAGCATCCATGCTGCTTGGAGCCAGCTTTTTCAATCAGCTGCATTGTTTTACCTTGGCTAACCACAAGCTTGCCATTTGCCTGCCCTGGATCTCATGGGAATATAGCAACACTCATCTCACACATATTTTTTTTTCTTTTTAAATTGTGCTGCCACTAGCAACATGAAAGTGGGGAGAGAATAAGCTCAGTGTGCCAGCAAAAAACACAGCAGTTTACACATGGCCTCAAGTGTACATTGGCTGAAAGGGAAAGCTGGCTAAAAATTGAAATTGTTAGCCCTACTAAGAGAATGAAATCTAATTTGCCTCAGGAGAGGAGAGAAGCCGCTCTGCCTGGTTCTTCAGTAGCAGCCTAAATTCCTGATCAGAGCGCAGCCAAGACATTTACGGGGAAATGAAGTGTTAGAGCCTTCCTAATTGTATTTAGATGTTTCAAGTGGGGGAAGTTCCCCCTCCAAAGCAACTTGTATAAACAAGAAGTGCACATGTTCAGCTGCACTATGTTCCTTGGCTCTTTTTTTTGCTCTTGTTTGCTCTCTCTACAATAACCCTTTCCCTCCTTATCAATCCTATGCTATAGAAATATAAGGACTAAACTTTGTTCCAGCTTTTAGCTTTGTCCTTTTTTTGTTTTGTTGTCTGTATGGCTACAGTACTATTAAGATATTTAATTTAATAACTGGAACAGTAAAGTGTATAATGGGCCAGAACACACGGTTGTAGTTGATTGGCTGGAGAGTGCAGGCTCCTGCAAGAATCAATCTACATTATGATTGGTTGCTAGGTGCAAATGGGGAGTTTCCTTTTCCCCCACCATTTTCTTCTGTGTGCTGTTCTGTGATTTACCTGATGATTTATCTCATGATATAGTGATGTCCCTGACTATCTATAGATGCTAAATATATTTATTTATATAAAATGATAAGTTTGTGACAGCGTCTCTGACTCCATTTGAACACGGGCTGAGCAATTGCCTGACAAGTATGTCTCCCTAAGTACTTTAATTTCTCCTATACAAGTAGTCCTCAACTTATGATCACAGTTGGGACTGGACTATCCATTGTTAAGCAATGTAGTTGTTAAATAAGTTATACCTGATTTTACAACCTTTTTTTGTTAAATGGGCCACCATGGTCATTAAGTGAATATGACTTCTCCCATTGACTTTGTTTGTTGGGAAGGTTACTGTTAAACAGTGGGTTCTTGGGTGCAGGAATGACGACGCGAGGCTGAGTACAGGATAACTCATACTTTTATTTCTTGCTGGAACTGTACTGAAGCAAGGGCTGCAACCAGCTGCAATATATAGTCTAGCCCCTAGGCGGCAGCCAATAGGTTTGAACCAACCATTGCTGCCTGGGGCTAGTCAATTGCAGGACAGGAGACAGTTAGTCTGGGTTGCTGGAGAGCCGTTAGCTGCTCCAGCAACCCACATGGTGTATCACAAGAGCCCAGTACATAACACCCCTCCCCTCTTAGATCAGACTATGACAACAACAGTTGTCAAGACTTATTAATCAACACACACACAATAAAGTGATAATAATAAAGATAATAAAAATCACTTTGGGAATACAATGAGATTAAACAACGTCTAAATAATCAGGCTTCCATTTGCAGTAGTAGGCAGTTATACAAAGCACTAGTTTCTGTAGTTTAGTGGCAACAGGTTTTACAACAATATATATCTCTTTATTTTACAATATAATCTGTAAGGTACAAAGGAGGCTTGTGTGCCCTAGAGGAACGTCTCGGAGTTCCCATCACTTTGTGGTCTACCAGCTTACCCAGTGGGCTGGGTAGATTTGTGTCCCTTTGTGCTCCAGAGTCAAGGGGATTCGAAACTCTCTGACTGGCCTCACCAGGTTGGCCCACTCCAGAGTCAGTCTGTTCGGCAGAGTAGGCACAGTGGTTGCTGAAATTCCGTTGGCTCACTTCGTCAGGGGGTCCATGTTGCACTCCCGAGCTCCCCGGTTCTCTCTCTGGTTCCATCTCTGCTGAGAAGGAAAAGTCCTGGTAGTCCATGTGAGGGCTGGCTTGGCCGCAAGTTTGAGGACCTTGGGAGGGACTTATGATGCAGTCCTCGCTTAGTGGCCATTCTGGAAACCTTTTCCTGAGCTGATCAATGTGTCTTCTGACAACTAGCCCTCCCTCCAACCCCACTTCATAAGATAGGGGTCCAGATGCCTTGGTGATTTGACCAGGAACCCACAAATTCCCCTGACCATAGTACCTGGCCCAAACCCAATCACCCATGTGCAGCCCCCTTGGGGGCTTTGGTCAAGAGGCTTCTGCCGCCACTCTGTCTGGATGCAACCTGTCCAGTTTAGTAATAACAGTTACAAATGGCAATCATGTGACCCTGGGATGTTGCAATCACCATATATGCTGGTTGCCAAGCATCGGAACTGTGATCCCCTGACTGTGGAGACACTGCATAAACACAAAAACACAACAAGTATCTGGCCCAAGGTCACCCAGCTAATTTTGTGGCTAGAATGCAACTAGAATTCATGTCTTCTATTTCTAATCTGATGGCTTAACCACTATATAGAACTGCCTTTTGGGGGCTGCTTAATTATCTATTAACAGTTCTTGTCACTAGCTGAATGATGGCCTGTGTGTGTTATGTGTGAAGGAAGTCTGAATTCATAAACCTAGGCTTCTGTAGTAGCCTTAGGCAAAGCAATTTTTTCTCAGGCCTAGGAAGCCAGAGTGTCTTGCTATCCTGCTCTATCCTCCTTGAACTGCACTTTTAATTCTCTGAATAGCAATTGTCAGGGCTTAATTTCTAAAAAGAAAGATGAGATGACTCAAATTTGTCTGGAAACAATGCACTCTGGCTCAGAAGACATTGATTTCCTCATAGCTGAAATGAGACCACTCATGGTTAAAGTTTTTTATAGGTATAGACACATCATGGCATATAATAATAATAATAATAATAATAATAATAATAATAATAATAATAATAATAATAATAATAATAATAATAATAATAATAATAATAATAATAATAATAATAAGAAGAAGAAGAAGAAGAAGAAGAAGAAGAAGAAGAAGAAGAAGAAGAAGAAGAAGAAGGAGGAGGAGGAGGAAGGAAGGTACCTTGGAGATCATCTAGTCCACCCCCCCGCTCAGGTAGGAAACCCTATACCATTTCAGACAAATGGCTGGCCAGTCTCTTCTTAAAAACTTCCAGTGTTGGAGCATTCACCACTTCTGGAGGCAGGTTGTTCCACTGATTAATTGTTCTAACTGTCAGGAAGTTTCTCCATAGTTCTAGGTTGCTTCTCTCCTTGACTAGTTTCCATCCGTTGCTTCTTGTCCTACCTTCAGGTGCTTGACTCCCTCTTTTTTGTGGCAGCCCCTGAGATATTGGAACATTGCTATCATGTCACCCCTTGCCCTTCTTTTCATTAAACTACACATACCCAATTCCAGCAACTGTTCCCTATATGTTTTAGCTTCCAGTCCCCCAATCATCTTTGTTGCTCTTCTCTGTACCCTTTCTAGAGTCTCAACATCTTTTTTACATCGTGGTGACCAAAACTGGATGCAGTATTCCAGGTGTGGCCTTACCAAGGCATTGTAAAGTGGTATTAGTACTTCACGTGATCTTGATTCTATCCCTCTGTTAATGCAGCCTAGCACTGTGTTTGCATTTTTGTCATCTGCAGCACACTGCTGGCTCATATTTAAGTGATTGCCCACTAGGACTCCGAGATCCCTCTCAGTTACTACTATTGAGCAAGGTACCACTTATACTATACCTGTGCATTTGATTTTTCCTGCCTAAATGTAGAACCTTACTTTTTTCACCATTGAATTGCATTTTGTTAGATAGCGCCCAGTGTTCGAGTCTGTCCAGATCCTCCTGTATCTTAAGCCTATCTTCTGGAGTATTGACTATTCCTGCCAGCTTGGTGTCATCTGCAAATTTGATGAGTTCCCCATCTATCACCTCATCCAAATCGTTGATGAAGATGTTGAAGAGTACTGGGCCCAGAACAGAGCCCTGAGGCACCCCACTACACACTTTCTTCCATGTAGATGCAGTTCCATTGAGGACCACATGCTGAGTACGGCCTGTCAGCCAGCTACGAATCCATCTGGTGGTGATGCTATCTAACCCACATTTTTCTATCTTATCAAGCAGAAGGTTGTGATCTACTTTGTCAAATGCCTTACTGAAGTCCAAGTAAATTATATCTACAGCATTCCTCTGGTCCACTAATTCTGTCACTTGGTCAAAGAATGCAATAAGATTTGTCTGGCATGATCTGTTTTTGACAAACCCATGTTGGCTTTTAGTGATAACTTTGTTTGCATCAAGGTGTTTGCTGATTTGTTGTTTGATTATCTTTTCCAGAATCTTCCCAGGTATTGAGGTCAGGCTGATAGGTCTGTAGCTTCTTTCTACTGTAATTCTATTTTTGTATTTTCAGATGGTTTCTTATATTGCAACTTCAACAACTAGATGTCCTGAAAACATTAATTTAGCAACATCATTAATACCATTAGCACTCCAAAAAAATCTTCAGCTCTTCCTCAGTAGCATATTGAGCGTCATCTGACCTAAGGGGCCAATCATCTGGCACTGTATCATCAATCATGTCATATTTTCAGGACATCTAGTTGTTTACTTTACCTGTAGTAGATTAGCCAGTAGTCCTTTCAGTAATAACACAATGCAATCTTAATACTATGGACTAGTTAGCAGCTCAGTTGCACCATTTTGCATTTTGCAGCAACTGCAATCTAATCATGGAGACATCATGCTGTGGATAACTAGTGCCAAATCAAAGTGTACCAACCCCAGAAATGTCATAGTTGGCACTGTATACTGACTTGTGGGAACCTGTGTCTTCACATGCTATAGATTATAATTCTTACTAGTCCCTGATGGCATGGCCAGTGATGAAATTTTCTGGAAATGGTAGCACTAAATACTTATCCATGATGCTGGATCAAGAAGAATTTCCAATTATAAATCAACCTTTTTAGGGAAATACAAGACAGAATTCCAGTCTGATTTTCCGTTAATAGCCCTTCATTCAGTCAATTATTGAAAGTAGCTAATATTCAAGAGTATTGGCTGCTTCCTTGCTATCAGAGAGGCTGAGAGGTAGGTATTGCATGAGCAAGGCCAAATATTTTCTTTATTAAATTCAAAGCATATGCTTTTCAACTCCAGATTGCTGAAGGGCTAAGAGTATGTAATGTTCTGGGCTGGTCTAGACAAGAATTGGGGCCAGGAAAGCTCCAAATGAAGAATTTGATCTGATGCTATCTAATACTGGACTGCAGTGTTTTAAATCCCTACAAACTCCACTTTCCATGCATTGCCTAAAGTGATGGGATTGAAGCATGCAGTCTTGCCTATTATTTTTATCTGTATTGAAGGGCTTAGTTGGCTTTGCTTTCAGTAGTTTTCCTTGTGAAGTGATGTATAAATAATACATAATTATATACATTAAAAAGATTTTTTTTTAAAAAAAAGTTAACCTGGCATTCTCTAGTATGAAAATACATAGAAATGAAAGTGAACCGAATCAAAAGCAACTTGAATGTGGGCAGTTCATATGTCATGGACCATACATTTTATTTTCAGGAGTTTTAGGTTCACTCCATGGCATTGCCAGGAAAAACTGGGGGGAAGAAACCTTGACTCAAACTGGACTGCAACCATAGACAATACAGTACAGAGCTAGATGGATTAGGTAATAGCCTGATTTGGTATAAGACAGTTTGCTGTGTACATATGTGCATCCATATCACACTTTGTAACTTCATTCAAAAGGAGAACATTTGCTTTAGGATGTGCAGTAATTGTCAGCCATCAAAAAGAACTTGAAAGAAATGCCTTCGTGCAGTGAATGATGAACACCTGGCCGAAAGCTTCAGGAGACAGCAAAGCTGCAAGAAGCTATAAAAATCAGCACTTTATTATACATTTCAGAAACTTCTGAAAGAAAAAAGCATTAGGTTGTACAACGATAAGAAATATGTATAGAAACTGAGTATCACAAAGTATCGTTAGGAAATCATGCATCCTCACCATATCTCTGTTTTACACATATGTATTGTATGTGTGCAATTTGTTGAGGGCAAGCTATCATATAAATGTACATGAGGGCATTTCTAAAAGAAAAGCTAAATAAATTGACTATTTTCAATCTTTTCCTAAAAGCGTATTTTGGCACTACTGCATCCCATCGAAGAGCAAAAGAACTAAATTCTAAAACTAAACTTTTAACAACATGAATATTGATGCATTTCCTGCTGAGTGTTTCCCCAACTGAAGACATTGCTGAATTACATACATCATATTTTAGTTAATTTGAAATAAATTGGCACTTATTTGCTTTGATCTAAGCATGGCATACCCATCACAGTTTTTACATATGCACTTTACTTTGTGCTATGTATAATTAAAATATCTGCAACCTGCTGCTTTCTAGGTGTGTAAGAGCTGCAACTTCCAGCATTCCCAATAGGAGTAGCACTAATCATGCTAAGCACAGTGGAGGTGGTAGGTAACACACCTCCAGGAAACTAAGCTAGGAAAAGCTAGTGTATATCCTGTATTTTGACTTCTTCAGAAGAAATGTGTTGAAGACCAAATACATACTCTCCTATTTCATTTGGAAAGGGAAATATTTATTTTTGTTGAGAAAGGGAAAAAAGGTGTTTTTTTATAGTCTAGTTAATTCCATCAACTGTAGGCCAGCTGCTATATAGGAATGCCAACACAGAAATTATTTGGGCCATTTCATTAACTAGAAAATGGTTATGCAATCCACCACCTTAACATTGTATGTAGTTTACAAAGTTACAATAAAAACATTTATAAAAACATTAAAAGCATAACATATAGACATGACCTGGATAAGTAAATTTATTTTAAGCCTTTTTCTAAACTTTAGATAAAGGCAACCTGCTCAATTGCAAGAGCAATTAAAGACTTTGCATTGAGATTCTCCATCAAGACAATTACTGTTATTCAAATATTATTGTTGATGTTATCATGGCCAATGAAATCACATATAAAATGCTATTCATGATGGTCCATCATTTGTTTTATTCAAAATATTGGGTTTCTTCAATCCCATTTAATCTTTATAAAAGCAGAGACCATACTGGAATAATTGTTATTCTTCTGTGTATCCCATGATAAAAACAATGTACAATGGGCTTGTTCCCATAAATATTGGCAAAAAAATCTAAACAAATGGCAGATTAGAAAATCACTATTTACCCTCCATATTACATGAACATATGCATCCAGAAAGCATTGTCTGGACTGATCTGAATGCTACATGGTCAATCCATTACTTGCAAGATAGGAATACTATTTTACTACTTCAAGATATTTTTTTCTACTCACACAGTCAACATTTCCTGCATGTCTTGTCATGTCATGGGCTGTATCACAATCCTTATTAATGTAGCACATTAATTGACATCATTGAATTGTGGTGACTTTTCACATGGTTACAGAAACATGGAAATAAAATTTGTCTCACAGAGAATGAGTTAGGGACTTTTCATCCTTCCCATAGAACACCTAGAAGCAAGATTTCATCTATACATGGAGAAGAGGCTACGTACTGTATTTATTCTAATGCACACTGAAACAACAAAGTTATTTAAGTAAGGTTGGACCTAGTTGATGTCTGAACAGGATAACAGCAGGTTAATTGAAAAAAAAAGTCTTTCTAAGAGAAGGCAAACCTTTTCAACATTGTTCCCAAGAAAACAGTGTGGGTGTTCATATAATGCTCAAGAGCTAAGTTCAACTTAACAGAAACTATTTTCTTATTCTGCCTGTGGTTCATTAGTAATAATAGATTTCTAGTGCTGTTATGATAGACAAGAGGCTAATAGTAATGCTTCATTAGGGATATATGTTAAAGCCTAATTGGAATCATATTTGGGCTGTTTCCGTATGTTCCTTTAAGCTTCAGTATGGAACAAAATTCTGTTGAATTGCATGACCTCATAGACTATATTTCATGGTTCTAATTGAAATGTGGTTAAAATCATTTTGTATTTAAACAATTCCAAACATTTCAACAGTGAAAAAAGAGCAGCTTAAAAGAAGGTCTATATTTTTTGTTTCCTCTGGGTATATTCATAAAATGCAAGCCTACACAAACATTCATCATTAATTAATACTAGCACTATAACCTATATAAAACAATTAAAGCATTTACAGATCTTAAAGGAGCTATTACTGCTGTCTTGACCCTTTCAAATATATACTCCCCAAAGGACAAAAAGTCATCCATTAATATATATTATTACTTTTCAGCGGAGGCAGTATAAGTGTATATATAAGAGTGCTGATGTCTGTGAATTTGGAAGCATTTATAGGTAATAGACAATCTGTTGTTGACTTGTGTTTTTAAGTGCAATATCTTCTAAAGACTAAAAAGGATAATTAATTCATTTCTGCATATGGTATGGTAAATGATATTTTATATCTATAAATGAATGCAGATACACACACCCACATATATACAATACATACCATTTCTTGAATATGGTTCTTACAAAATTTCAGACAATCCTGGCAAGAGGCAACCAAATGGGCTTTTAAGAAGGATTTTTTTTCCTTCCTTTAAAAATACAGCAATTCTGCTATGATAAATTTGCTCTGCATTGGATAAATGGGACAGAGAGAGCCCCCTTGATTATTGTTCCTGTGTCATCTTTCATTTCAACAAATTTTGGGAGGAACTTTTTCTCAAAAAATGAATGCAAGATTAAAATTTTGAGTAACATGATGGGGATTTGTGTGTGTTGTTGTTGTTTTTAGTTTACCCCACTTTAAGACTTTTACCGAGAAATTTTTACATTCTGTTGCTTTAATGAATCTGATATGAAGAGACATGGTGCACAGGTTTGGAACCACAAGGAAATGACTGGCTCGTTTGGAAATGTATTAAGTGTAGTCAGTTTGCTTTCTGCAAATGAAATAAAAGAAGTACTTAAAAAAAATTCCATTCTTCTCCATGATCAGTCTATTGTCACATCCATTTGGCATTCATTATATGCTAGCCCCAGGCGCCTCCAGTCTTGTATTCAGGCCAGCAGTAATTTGGTTTATAGAGATCATATGGCAAGGAAACAGACCTTGAAAGACAGAACTCTAAGAAGCATATTTGATGAATTTCCTATGATTTGAGCCTGGGTTTATTCTTTCCTGTTGTGGAACAGACACTCTACAGCACACCGCTGAGGCCCGATGCGCCTGAATGAGGGCCAATTAGATGACAATGTGTGCACTGTTTTTTCGCACATCTCAGATTGCATTTCCTATCAAGGAGAAGGAGGATGGTGGGCTGGGAGAGAAAAGAGCCTTGTATGGGATCCAAACCTGGGCAGGAAACCACACAGAGTGAAGGTTGCCTTTGTCATTAACAATTAATGTAACCATGAAAGCTGGAAAAATACTTGTCTTCTATGAATAGGAGAAATACAAGTGGAGCCCTTAGTCTTCTATCTTTCTGTGCTCATACAAGACAAGGGCTCAACAATAACACTTCCATGGCCCTTGCAAATAAGTCTTCCAGAAACTCCTGATTCTTTTAGCAGTTTGAATAGGGGTGGTAAAGTAAAGGCTCATTTGGTTGCAAGTTTACAAACTTTCAAAGACTCTTTTGTTTAGCTTTTCATAAATCAGAAAGTATAACTTCCTTGTTCTCATGAACCACAGTCCCAGGAAATGTGATAATAATATTTCATACGCAATAGGACATGCTTTTTTTTAATGGCAGAGAGTTTTATTTAAAAGTTTCATATGTAATATATAGAAGAGGCAATAAAATATGGATGTCCTCCTGAAATTATGTAAGCCTTTAATAAAGCAATTGCCTAAATAGCTTATTAAAAGATAGAGGGGCCAGCATTCAAACTGATTATTAGTCACTTTAAATGTGTGGTGGCATGTTGTATATGCCAGGGGTGCTTCTGAATATCAATACTAAATTTCAAAACCACAGCAGGAGGATAAAAATGGCATGTTTTCAGTGGCTGATGTATCATCAGAAAAAAAGTGTATCTGATAAAACATGAAAAGGAATTTGAGATTTACACTCTAGGATTAAAGGTTATCCCATATATGCTTTATATGTGCTAATGTTTGTGTGAAATCGGAAATCCACAATAAACTCCTGCATCTGTCTAAACAGAATTAAATCCCATTGAATGCATTGTATCTTTGCACATCTGAACTGTGGAACTGAAAGCAAGTACTGGCTTTGAATCATATATATATATATATATATATATATATATATATATATATATATATATATATATATATATATATATATATATATATATATATATATATATATATATATATATATATATATATATATATATATATATATATATAAAATCAATTTCTCAATTGATCCTTTTGGCAAATCTAAAGTTAGATTTTTTTTTATCCATTTTGTTTTGTGTTTCCCAGCCTAGAAGTGGATATTTTAAATCAACTGAAGAATCCAGTTCATTATGTAAAAGGTATGTAAGACTACATTCTAAGACCAATTATTCAACTGTAAAGTCTTTATAGGCACAACATACATGAACAGTATTTGTTTTGCATGTGCACAGCTTGGATGTCAAAAAAGAAATTCACAGTAAGACTTCCCTTTCTGGCACTTGAGGATATACAGTACCTGTATGATGTTACCTTATATTGGCTGAATATTATTTGACCTCCTTTGTTGGTTCTGATTGGACATTTAAGAATTTAGGACTCTTGAATACAAAGTATATCCAATGCCCATATACTATCATCTCTCCCCTAATTTCATTGGGAAGCAGATCAGACTTGAACAAATATGGTTTTATCTAATCCCACACCTGTTTGAGTCTGCAAAGTATGCAGATTAAACATTATGACAAAGCTGCAGAGCAATTCAAGTTGCTTAAAAAATGATCTGCATTCCAGATTCATCTGTCTCCCACATACACATCCGTACACATTGCCACATGCTCATACTTCTCTTTATGATTTCTTATATAACATATAAATGCCACTTTTAATTAACGTGACCAAAATGTCATCAAGTAGTTTAATGCTCTTTAATGTTCTTGCATCATTTACATTTTCTGAACGGTGTGGAAATGAATTCCATGTGTGGGCTCCCTAACATCAAAAAAACCTTGACAGGCTATTTAGAGGTGCTCCTTCATATTCCATTAGTGTGTACAATGTCAGGTTGGCAGGACTCAAAACTAGGCTACTCAGCACTTTGTCTTTGCTCCAGCCACTGCCAAATGCAACAGTTCACTCACCTCCAAAAATCCAAGTCAATGTTGGCATATCTTGGCCTGGACAGAAGCCTGAAGGTCCAGAAGAAGTGTCAAACCTAAATAGATTCCCAGACATGAACTGGTGGAAGGAAGAAGAAGGAAAAAAAATCCAAAACTTTTCCCATTATGTAGGACAACCACTTTCTTCTTTCTTTCTGGCAGGCCATCTGAGTCCTATATTAATAATTGCACTATGCACGGACACACATGCATCTATGGCTCAAGGACGTTTTGAAATTTGTAGCATATAAACTATGATTAGTAAACACATGTTCTGTATGATGCATATGGTCTTAGTTCTCTTTTGTCCAGCAGTTCTGTTCTTAACATCAAGCTGATTTAGCTATCTTAGCCTTAAACAACCTGGTAAAATGCCATATGTGCAAGAATACAATTCTTATGTCCAGAATTCTACATCAAATTTTTCTGCCACTATTTATTTATTTCATTAAATTTACTGTAGTTGCCCAGATTCTGGGCAGCTTACAAAATATTGTGGATTACTAACTTAAAACAATTAAAACATAGGCAAAACAAAACAAGACAGCTTGGACTAAAAACAGACCATTGAAAAACAAACAAACCACCCAGCACATTTGCTTCAGAGAGCAAATGGGATCCTGGGCAGTTTTGAAAGCCTTTTTAGAACAAAAGGCACCATCTGTATCTTCAAGATCCCTTGTAACAGAAAGGGAATTGTGACACTTGCTCAAAAACATGGGCTAACACAACTGAGTTTCCCCACTGACTTATTTTTCTCATAGAAAGATCAAAAGTAATGACCAAACTCATTCCTTCATTCTTTGAATTTTATGCCGCCAACTCTTTACAGACTCACGGTGGCTGACAGCAGAATTAAAACACTGATTATAGAACATAAATATAAAATAATAAAATGGGCACAATAGTTTTAAAACATTAACTCCACAACATGAAAACATCCACAGTAAGACAAATAACACCAACCTCATACAATAAAAACAAATTAATTTGTAATTAATAGCTTCTCACCCATCACATACAATAGCATAAAAGAAAAGAGCACAATTAAAAATCAGCAACACCAGCAAGACATCAACTACCAAAGACCCTCCCAAATAATTCAATTTTTAATACTTTCCAGAAGGCCACCACACTAGGGCCAAGACTGGCATTCAAGGGAAGGCTGCTTCATAATCTTGGCACCATTACAGGAAGACATATTTTTGTGGCTTCGCCCTCTGATCCCATGAAAAGATACGATCCCCAAGGGCTTCTCCCACAATGAGCATAGTAGACAAATTCCATTCTAGTTAGAGAAGGTGGTCTTAGAGGTTGTTTGGCACCGAGCCAGTAAGGGCTTTATAGGTCCAGGTGTTAGGAAGCCTACTTTCTTTTGCAGGGCTTCCTGTGATGTGCTCCCAGGAAGTTAACACTTGCCATTAGAGTAGACATTGCGTTTTGTACCAATTGGAACTTCTGGGTGATCCTGAAAGATGGTCCCTCTATGTGCTCCCAGGAGCTCATAGTAGTAGTGTAACTGTGTGGCGATGATGACATAAGCTACTGCTGTGAAGTTTATCAGAAACCATGAATGTCCTTGCTGGTCTTTTAAAATTTGCCAGAAACCAAATTGACTGAAACCCCAGGACTGACTTAGGCATCCTACTGTAAGAGAATAAATAGTTCAGAGAGGTGGTAAGACTATCTAGCCATCCCCTGCTAATGAATAATAACTAAAAACAAAGTATGGAAAGTAGACAGAGCAGAGGTTCTAAAATTATTTTCAACCCTTTAATAATATTCCTGCTCTGGGCCAGATAATTGGGAATAAAGAGGAAGGTCTGGTATAGTTGCCAATGCTACCCCTACAGGGATGTACTGGGGAAAATTTTTACATATAGAACTGAAGACTGCAGCATCTAAAGAAATTTGATATCCAAAGGATAACTGTATTTGTACATAGAGCTGGCTTTTGAACTGCAAATCAGCTTTTAAATATGAACCAAGGAAAAACAGAGAACACTCTGCCATATGGGTGATAAAACAACCACAACAACTGACTTCAACATATAGGAACACAGGAAACCTAACATCAAGGGAGGTGATACTACTGCTCTATACTGCACTGGTGAGGCCATATTTGGAATACTGCATCCAGTTCTGGTCACCACAATACAAAAAAGAGCTGAGGTGCTACAACAGGGGTCCCCAACCCCTGGTCTGTGGACTGGCACTGGGTTGTGGCATGCCAGAAACCAGTCTGCACAAAGCAAAGTCCCATCTGCAGGATGCAAGCAGTATATGAAATCACGCCCCCTCTAGTCTGCGGAAAAACCTCTCTCCACAGAACTGGTTCCGGGTGCCCAAAAGGTTGGGATCCTCTGCTCTAGAAAGAGTGCAGAGAAGAGCAACAAAGATGACAAGAGGTCTAGAAGTTAGATCCTATGAATAACAGCTAAAGGAAGTTGACATGTTTTCATTAATGGAGAAGATTCAGAAAAGACAGAGGTGAAACATGATATCAGTCTTCCAATATTGAAAGGCTGCCCCAAGGAAGAGATTTATTCTCCATAGTACTGAAAAATAGGACAAAAAACAATGGGCATAAGCTTGTCAGAAGGAGATCCAATCTGGAAATAATGAAGAATTTTCTGACAGTGAGGACTGTTAAGCAGTGGAATAGCTTTCCTTTTAAAGTTGTGGGTGCTCCATTACAGGAGGTTTTCAAGAAAAGATTGGACAGCCATTTGTCCGACATGATGATATTTATTTAATTAATTAATTAGGTTGCCCAAATCACTCTCAGTGACTCCGGGCAGCTTACAAAGATAAAAAAACCAGTATAAAACAATAAAAAGCAATAACACCACACAACCCTGGCAACAATGTCAGTCAATCAAATAAGCCACTGGACTCGTGCCTTGGGGCGGTAGGGGAGATTGAACTAGAAGACTTCCAAGATCCCTTTCAATAGATTCTATGATTCTAAGATTATTCTATGAATCTGTGATACATTGTATCTTTGGCTTTGCTGGCCTTGCCAATACTGGATGGCCAAGTTCATTTCCTTCATCCACAAAATTGTCTTGTAAAAAGCAGCAGACAAACTTTCAAGGACTACAAGATTATTCTTTCAAAACAATGGAGCGGTAGAATGGATAAACTAGAGATTATCTGTTGAGGCCAGTGAGCACACAAAGTGGGTGGACTGGGGTTTTTAGGATGTCTGTTCTCAAGATAGGATAAAAGTAAATGAAAGCTTACATGCTGATTTGGTGTTTTTGTAGAAATAGTCAGCATTTATGAGAAATTGTGCTTTCATTTTTTGATAGGTTGAAATTCTGTGGCATAGTTTCTGGGTGACTTATGAACTATTGCAAAAACTGAGTTTACGAAGCACCCTTGCAGGCCGCAGAACTTTTAATTAATTTTTGTAGGAATAGATTTTTGTTAAGCAAATTTCTTATTTTATTGTCAGAAAAAAACACACGAACTAGGATAACTTTTCTCAATTTGTAGACTAACAACTTTATGAAAGACTGTAAATAATAGTATTTTTTCATCTGTGATAACTGTCTATCATTATTTAATTATGCATTATATTTTGTCAACATATTTAAATTGCAATTTTGCTTCATTTTTCTTACATTTAGTAATGTATTAAATGTCTTACAGACTTGCAAAATATGCACTGATTAATCAGATTATATCAATCAAACCATTACTGAATCAGTTATAATACCTCCGTTTCCAAACAGAGGTGCCAGTTGCTTTTACAATATTCATGTACTGATAATATGATAACATGCTAGTGCTACACTTCTTGAGTGGTTGAGAGGGGTGGGGGATATAGATTTTTTTCTTAATCAGACAGAGAGCCCCATTGCTAGTCCCAGATTTATGATGGTTGACAGAGAGATAGAGTAGCTTCATCTCTGTTGTTAGGGCAATTTTTGCAAAAAACATTTTGTCATCTTTATCTGCAAAGCTTTGCTGGAGCACAAACAGTGGTGGGATTCAGCCAGTTCGCATCACTTCGGCAGAACCAATAGCTAATTTTTTGTTCCCCAGGCCCAGAATGGACTTCCAGAAGTTGCATCCACACAGAGAACTGGTTGTTCACATATTTGAATCCTGCCACTGAGCACAAAGCCAGTCCTATCATTAGGCAGACTGAAGAAGCAACTCAGGAAGCAGATGCTGGCAATGATGGCCGACTCTATGAAGACAAGAGTGATTCATACAGCTTGTCCTATGTCACCTAAACCATCCTGCTACACTTAGGATGCACTTTTTGGCTAACAAATCATAACTGAATTGCCAGTTGAAACAGCTGATGTAAAAGAAGAGGGGGGAATTCTTATTTTGTCCTCCACAGGCAGCAAATCATATTAGGGCGGACCTGCTGAAGATAATAATTTCACCCGCTTCACGGCCTGATGGACTCTGATATCGAGGACCCTTCTCACACCAATTCTTATTAAACTCCCCATCAAAGGCAGATGTACATTATCAGCTAGTGTGGTCTTTCTTCCAAGCATTTACATTCACAAAACTACTCCATTTTGAAAAGCAGTGAATTGGTACCACATTGGTTTTACTGGCTGAAGCATCATGTTGTGCCTTTAATATGTTTCTCAGATATGGTCTTGGTTCAGAGAATCATTACGTTAGACATTGAACAATGGAAATAGGAAATTGTTCTTTAAGTAGCCCTGATAACATTTCTCACCCAAGGCTTGTTATAGACACTGCAAACTTGAGATTTTGTTTAGCAGCTTACAATGAAAAGGAAAATAACATTTTGTTGCAAATAGGGACAGGACGAGACCTCTCTTTCCATAGAAAAATGTAATGTAACAGTAAAGTATCTTCTTCAACTTAATGAAATATTTTAGGTCTTCCTATTATGTATGTCTGAAGATAGTACTAGTACTATTCCAGTCACTAAAGAATGAAGAAATTAAGAGTTTATTTTTGGGCACTTTATTGTTAAATTGGCTTCCTTCAGTCTGTCTCTCCCTTTCTCTCTCTCTCTTTCTCTCTCACAACACACATACACAAACATACACAGCCACTACATTAGAGATTTTAATATTAATTTTCCTTTTTGTCACCATCCCTTTTTTGTCTCTTCTCTTCCATACATTTTCTAGGTTCCTCACCATTTTTCACTCTCATTGCATCTCCAGAATCATGCTGTACCTCATACTACCATGGACCACTTATGATGAGCTCCCTATCATAAGCAAAGCACAGCCAAGGCAAGGCAAGGCAAAGCAAATTACGTGCTTCTCAGAAAATTCTGCATGGAGGAGTTTATGCAAAGTTTTATGCCAATTACAAAGAATAATTAAATATAGCTTTTATACATATTTTTCAAAAATAGCATCTTCCTCAGATATATTGATATGAACTCACACCATAAAGTTACTGGACAGTGAAGCAGTACTCATAATTGCTAATATCAGTATAGAATGACTATTTCATCTAGATTTGGCTATTTACAGCAAAGAACAATGCCATATAGAGTCCATTGTGGTGCATACTGATGGAAACTTTCCATCCGCTTCCATGAAAGATGTGTTTCACAAGTAGACATACAGGATGCTTCCTAAAAAACAGCAAGCACCATTCATAACAGACCCCTTTGTGTTCTCTGTTGGAAGCCAGCCAAACAATCCACATAGCCTAAACTGACCCAGTCATCAGATTTGGGGAATAAAGGTTGGTGATGTTTGTTAAAAGCCTGAACATCTGAACGGTAATGATTTAAGGTTCTGAAACAGTACACAATTAAACTGGATAAATTGGGACTGTCGAGATGCACCTAGTATGAAACCAAGCATAGCTTCACTCCTGTTTTTCAAACTCAGTGGTCCTGGGCAACTGTGTGATTAATGGAAAACTGGACACAAAACAAATATATAATGGCTGGGAGTTAACTCTTTCCCTGAAAGAGACGTTTTGAAAAATATACGTAGGTTCTGAACGCATCCTTAAATGAAATTTATGTTGGCAGTGAATGAAAATGAATGCATTTTCATTTGTCATGTTGGCTGCATTATATTTGAGATGGGAGGGGAGTGCAAGAGCTGCTTTTTTCTCTCTTTTGTTTCTTTTAGTTCTGCAGAAGCAATATGAGACTGCTTTGTCCATATAGGAATGGGAGATGCTATTACTGAGTTTCATTCTGTATTAACCATACTGGTCCTGGAAGAAGTTCCAGACCAATTTTAACTCTAATAAGTTCTCAGCATTTGTTAAAATCTCAGTAAATTGGGGACCAAAAAATGTGATAGCTTTATTAACGTACACAATTCTCAAAGCCTCCTATATATCAAAGATTTTAAAATTTTCATTCAAGAAAGTCCCTGTGCCAAATTTTAGAGTAAGCTCATCCCTTATCACCTTACTTTTCCCCATCTCCATTCAGGAATTCCTCCCCCTGATCCTGAGATACTGCCCCTTCTCCTAAAAGAATTCCAATAACATTCTTAGGGTCCTAAGTAGTGACATTGAGAAGCAGGACTTAAATACTTTAGGGGGGGGATGTCCATGCCATCAGTTTTGGATATTGGGTTCTGTTGCTTCTTAAAAGTGAGATGTTAATTTTCATTTAAAAATAATAAGTTTCCTGACCTGTCTCTCTTGCTTTCCCCATCCCCAAAAGCTTAACACAACAGAAGTCTTACTGTTTTTTTAAACGATGTTTGCATCTCAATTAACTGTTCAGAAAATGTTGGAATACATTTAATTTTTCCTCCCTTAAGATCATAAGGTGAGCCCTCTTACAGTACCCATTTTGTTTAAATACAAACCCTGTACTGTGGGCCCTTTGGTACTTAAAAAGGCAAGTTACATTCATGCAAAGCCAAGCTGATGAATTTCGGAAAGGTGCAGTCGCTGAAAGAAATACCTGTGTTTTAAACTTATAAGAGTTATTGCCCATGAACACCACAGTACATTCACTCAAGGATTTAATTTCAAAAAAACTTTCCTTCACTGGAGAAATGGCCAAGCTTTTCAATAATATGTTGTGAGGATGAAAAAAAAAGCACAAAGTTGGTAGTATTGGAAAAGTCAGACACTCCACAAAGCAGAACATTAAGACTGTGAAGGAACTAGTTATTCTGGCACTATCGCTCATTTCGTTTAGAATTCATTAAGCATAAATTTGAATTCATAAACTGCAGAAAAGTTTTGTCTCAAATCTTTTAGCCAGGCAATTCTATTTCTCTCAAAATAAAATTGTAAAGATTCTTAACATACTTCCAAAAATTACTATGTTATCAGATAAGAATAGAGGTCAAAAGTTGAAATAACTAAGTTAAAACATTTAGATTTTAACCCTCTGTCTTACACTGATTATTTTATTTTAATATTAGGGAATTCTTGCTTCTTCGTTATTTTTTCAAAGCTACTTTTTGCTCATATTCTGGTAGTTTATATATTCAGAACAGCTATTTAGCAGAAGAATATACCTTCACTTTCTGTGGACAAGCCCTTGTATTTCAAATGTTGAACTTTCCTTCATAAAAGTGAGTTAGTTAAAGTAAAATTAAATCACTGTCACATACTTACATGTAGTTACATTTAAAGGGCCTTTAAAAACTTCAGTTTATCTAGATAGAATATATAATATTAGTGAATATTTGGCCATAAGCTCATTGTATCAATAGCATTAATTCTTACTTTATTCAAAGTACAATTCAGTACCTTAATTCTAGGATGCATTCAGATTCATATAAATCTGTCTGTCTGTCTGTTTATCTATTTACCCACCAACCATCTTTGGAAGATGCTTTTCTCTATGTTCCAACAAGGATGAAAGGACATTTGAATGTCTACTGGATGGGCAAGTTTTAAAAAAGAGAGATTTTTTTAAAAATCCCATTTATATCCCGCCCTTCTCCAAAGACTCAGGGCGGCTTACAATCTAAGCACAAATCAATGTGCTTAGCAATAGCCTTCATTCTATGTATATGCCTGCTTATTAGGGCTTTCACCCCCCCCCCAAGCGGCATTATTACAAAGTCAGCTTATTGCCCCCAACAATCTGGGTCCTCATTTACCTACCTCGGAAGGATGGAAGGCTGAGTCAACCTTGAGCCTGGTGGGATGCGAACCTGCACTAATTGCAGGCAGCTGGTGTTACTTAAGGAGGCATTAGCCCACTGCTCCACCAAGGCTCTTTATTTATTTCATATGTGTACATGAACGGTATATGTAATAATCCCAGCCCAATAAATTTGTGGAACTCCTAAAGAATGTGGTTGGGATTAGCATCTCTCAACACAAACATGGTTTAGAATGTCCAAATTTAGTTCAAATTAAATTTGGCCCCTCTTAAAACATTCTGACTAAATCAAGATCGTCCAAGATCAGGACATTTAAATTTTTAATAATAAAATATGACCTCTTTTATATCAATAAAGTAAAAACTTATTTTGTGCATGTGCGTCTTCAAGTCACTGTTGACTCCTGGAGATTATATACACAAGTCCCTGTAGTGTTCTTGGCAAAATTCCAGATGCCATTGCATTGTTTTCATAGGGGTTAAACTGGTCCAAAGTCACTCAGCTGGCTTCATGCTGAGACAGAAGTAGAAGTCATGGTCTCCCAATTTCTAACCTTATGTCTTAACTACTATGCCAAACTGACTCTTTCTTATTGTAAAGAGGTTCCCCCCCCACCGGCACTTCACTTTTTAAATAAGAATTGGCCATTAAAGACCATCCATTTGCCCTTCAACACAGTTGGCTTCCCCCCAAAAATTAGTACCTTATTTTTTATATGATGACAGAAATAAAAAAAACACTTTAAAACTTTAGTAAGGTTTAAATCATTTATCAATGTAAAAGAAACGAAAGCCAACTTTTTGCATCCTTAATATCTTGCTGCGGCTATTTATATATCTTAATTTGCTTTGGACAACTGCCCTCTGAAATTCATCAAAGTTTCTCTTTTATTGGCTCATTTGTGATTCTAAGGTGTAATTAAGCAAAGTACAAAGATCCGTAGTTTGAAACATGCTGACATGAAATACCAAGTAGCATTGTTCACAGATTATCAATTGGCAGGGATTGATAAACTGGGAAACCTTCTATATCAAAACAATAAAATTAAGTGATGGCTTCCTGGATGTAATACTAAAGAGCCTAAATCAACATTAAAGCCCTTGGGAACTGTTAAGATGAACAAAAACTATTTTCTTTGGACAGTTTTTATGGTATTTGGAGGTCATCACTTGTCTTGGATTGAAAACTACTTAGAATATAGCTCAAATAGTCAACTTATTTGAATAGCCTGTTACCAGAAAGAGCAATAGATGTATAGAGACAGGGTGCACTGAAACTGAGCATTTGGGTTCAAATTAATTCTTTTAAAATGAATATTTTGCTCCTTAAATGGCAAGGTTTTACAATGTGAACTTTATGAACCACTTTTAAATCAGCATATCACACATCTCTTATAAATTCAAGACACTAGAAAACATGGAATTCATCCTCTGTTTGCATTACATTAGCTGTCAATGAAATACCATGTCAATTCCTATTTGATCTATAGAGAACATAGGTGAAATGTGAGATGTATAGTTCAGATCAGCTAACAGGGCCAGACAATGAAATTTTGCTGTTTGAGAAATAGCAAGTAGGAATCATTTCTCCAAATGTGCTGAGTAACAGTATTTCCACTTAAAACAATGTATACCCTGCCACTTTAAATGCTCCAAAGTCTGCTTCACTTAAAGCAAATTGAAAAGTTTGTTGAGTACCATCTACCCTACACTGACCCTAAACCACGGGTCTTCAAACTTGGCCCTTTTATGACTTGTGGACTTCAACTCCCAGAATTCCTCACCCAGTGTGCCTGGCTGAGGAATTCTGGGAGTTGAAGTCCACAAGTCATAAAAGGGCCAAGTTTGAAGACCCCTGCCCTAAACCAATATGTAATATATTTAGCCTTTATTTATTCAGTATATGGACATTTTTTCCTGTACTTCATCATTTTAAAAAATGTTTTTTTTTAAAAAAAAGAATATGGATCACAT
Source organism: Vipera berus (assembly GCF_964194415.1). Classification (NCBI taxonomy): domain Eukaryota; kingdom Metazoa; phylum Chordata; class Lepidosauria; order Squamata; family Viperidae; genus Vipera; species Vipera berus. The sequence goes on along the minus strand of NC_138202.1, from coordinate 103,290,205 downwards.
AAATTTGACAATTATTCCATACCATAGCACTAACTATATCAGGGGTCGGCAACCTTGGCTCTTTTATGACTCGCGGACTTCAACTCCCAGAATTCCTGAGCCAGCTATGCTGGCTCAGGAATTCTGGGAGTTGAAGTCCGCGAGTCATAAAAGAGCCAAGGTTGCCGACCCCTGAACTATATGGACTAGCCAAATAATGAAACATGGAAATATTTTGTAATTTTCATCTAAGCTGCAATGTTTAATTCTGGGCAATTTTGAATAAAAAAAGGTTGACTGTTATTTTTTAAAATAGACCCATGCTTTTACCTATTAGTGTTCTCTGTCTATACATTAGTTACTTATTTCAGTCTAAGCCATTGCACTCAACATAAGGTGCAGTATTCAAATAAACTATGAATTTTCAAAGAAGGAAAAGAAAAAGGAGACATCAAAATGGGAGGAGGGGAAGATTCCAAGATTCCAAATATAGCAAAACTGCTTATTTTATATGGTTTTTTAAAATAACAGCTTTATTATATATTAGGTAAAAATTAACTTATTGAAACTGAATACTTCCTGGGGAAAAATAGACACATCTCAATAAAAACATTTGAAATTAAGGAATGTGCAGGGAAGGGAAGGGAAGGGAAGGGAAGGGAAGGGAAGGGAAGGGAAGGAAGGAAGGAAGGAAGGAAGGAAGGAAGGAAGGAAGGAAGGAAGGAAGGAAGGAAGGAAGGAAGGAAGGAAGGAAAATTCTGATGGTCCCTACCAGATTTCCATTAAAAAAAAAACCTCAATGGGGAAGCTGGCAGGAAGTCGGGAGTTGCACTTACTACCACTGCTTTTGTTGTTGTTGTTGTTGGCTTCCCCTTGGTCATTCTGTTTCTCTCTTTAAAGAAAGAAAGGCATTGAAATCTGAAAGTCACCAATTTAAAGCTTAGTATTTTAATAAGTGTATTTGAAAATATATTGTAGCAATAATTCAATGTTTGGGAGAAAAACTACAAGACTGTTCTCTTGAAGTCCTTAACGGAATGGTTCTGAGCATTTTCAAAAAGACAATTTAGCAGAGTTTTAATGACCTGGGATAAAAACAAATACTTCAATAATCAAAAGCTAGACAATAATGGAATAAGGAGAAAAACTGCTGAAACCTTTCATTTGTGTCACTTTTCAAAATTGAAAATATTTTGACAACCTGACCTCCCCAGACAAAAGGTGAGATCTAAATAGGAAATAAATGTGAAATACTAATACTTTCAAAATTAATGCAAACCATTTATGCAACTCCGAGTTATTCTTTGATATAAGGTTCTCATTCAGTCTCTAGATTTAGTTAACACATACTTCTTCCCACTGTTGATTACTTCCTTGTAACAAAAAGCTGCTAAGATAAAGCTTATGAATAATTAGGGCCCATATGATTGTATTGTAATATCAGACCAACTATGAGCAAACAGAAGTGGAAGCAAATTAATCAGAGGCAAAGGAAAGGAAATAGGAAGGAGATAAACACACTCTTGGATTCTCTCACAAGTAAGCTTAATGGACTGGCAATGTTTCTTATGAGTCCCACACAGTCTATGCCACAAAATACAATTTTAGGATAGAAAACATTTGCTTTTGATTTCTGGAATTAAGTCTCCAGTGACTTCTACACTGTGGAATCTCTCAGTAAATTTAACAAGGGAAAGTACTGGTGGACTGGATTTAATATTTCATATCATTCTTATACAAAATATTGGTCTATCTCTGGAGATAGGTTTACTTCTTCCAGAACTTCTGTATAGGCAGTTCCAATAAGATAAAGGTATTTGAAATTGGAAATGTTTCTTTGAATTGAAATGTTTTAAAAGGTATTTGAAATTGGAAATGTTTCTCTGAATTGAATATTTTGTATGGCAACAGGCCAGCAAGTCAACTCTTTAAAAGAAGATCTGTAAGACAAAAAATAGTTACATTTCCAGACAATCTAGTTGATGCTTTAAACATAAAGCAAAACTCAATCACAAACATACTCTTCTTCCTATTGTAGGCTTAGATGCAGAGGCTTGGATTACCTAATGTTATATAATTCAGCACTGCATGAAAAGACCATGTTTTCATTTGAAGACTTGGTATTTATAAAGTGTTTTTACTTTTAAGCAGGGCTTTTTTTGTCATAGAACTCCCAGAACGGAGTTCCGGCACCTTTTTTGGATGGAACCTTGTAGGGTAGGCAAGGTGGGTTGAATTACATGTGTGAGTTCCAGCACCTTTTTTTTAAAAAGAAAAAAAGCACCGCTTTCAAGAATGATGGTATCATAGTAGCTTGTTTGCATGCAGCCTGCAACAAACCATTTTGGTAATAGGCAAGTACAGAATGCTTTTGATCTTGGTAAGCAAAACTGCTTAAAAAGAGAATTTTCATTACAGCTACTCCAATAGGTTCAATTGAGCACTTTGTTCACAGGTAGAATAGCTAACTTCAGGTTATGATCTGGACTTATTTTCAAGAAAATAAAAATTGAGTATTATGGAAAGAATGATCCACTATTATATGAACCAAAGCAATGGAGATACCAGGAAAAGCTTCTTTATTGATGATGAAACCTAAAACAGCAGTCATTGAGTTCCCAGCCAATTATATCAAGACTCCTAAATAGAGGGAAAGAGACATGATCTACTCTACTCTACTCTACTCTACTCTACTCTACTCTACTCTACTCTACTCTACTCTACTCTACTCTACTCTACTCTACTCTACTCTACTCTACTCCATTCTGCATTCTATTCTATTCTATTCTATTCTATTCTATTCTATTCTATTCTATTCTATTCTATTCTATTCTATTCTATTCTATTCTATTCTATTCTATTCTATTCTATTCTATTCTATTCTATTCTATTCCACAATTAGTGGGGAAAGCCTCAAACTAAATTATAAGTCTGAGTTCTTCTAGCTTCCTGGTATTTTTACAGAGTTATATTCTTACTGCCAGCACAGGAATATAGTTTTAAATAAAAAAAATCCATTCTTAACTAGGAACACTTAAAATCTGCCTTTACAGATATCTTTTCAACTTTCAGACTCCACAATGGCAGTGCTGTACTACATAATTACTTCACATAAAGGAATGCTGCATGATTGGGGAGGGGGAGACATTAGTTTTGAAAGACACTTTCAAGATCCCTCTATCCTTTCCACTTTCTTTCATTTTCTAAAAATACTGTAGTTTTGATTGGTGGTCTGAGTAGGTGGGAACATCATTTTCAATTTCCCTGCAGTGCTACACAGGACTGTTTCAGCCGTTCTTCTTTCCTATGTGCAAATCCCTCTTGCAGGCATTCCCTTACGCTCCTTCACTCACAATATACTCGTCCTAAATAGCATTTATAATTCCAGCCTCTACTTTGAGAATATATTTCTTCCAAATATCTCCCAATCAACAAGCTTCTGTCACTTCATTCCAATTGCAGGTATGTATAGCTATTTCCATCAAGACAACCGTCTAGACAATCTGTATTCTATACTGCTGGCAAAACTCTTTTCTTATGAGTTTTACCCTTGTAGCATGGTAAGGCAGTGTACCTTGACATTGTGAAAACATTATTAGTTGGGTTGGTTTTAGCCTTTTCAACCTATACAAGCACACCTGTGCTAGGCTTGTTTTTTATACTAGATATAAAAGGAGTGACATATGATGGATTCACTGTCTAGTAGATGTATCATTTTCAAAGCTATTTCTTAAGCTAGGTTGGTTCCACTGAGACACAGCCAACTCATCACTTATTTTTCCTTGAAGTGTGTAACACCTTGCACAGGGAGTTGTGGAGGTTGAATATATAAGATGCATTGCTCAGTATGGCTGAGTTGTATTAATCACCACCCTATTATTTTCTTTAATATTCCTGCCCACATAGCAATTTGTTTTAAAAATGAAAGATCTTGGATTTTACATAGCTGAATAAAAACATAACCAGATAGTATGATGGCAGGGCTCTAATTTTTCTCCTGCCTTAATTTTGTTGCACATCAGTGGTTTGCCCTGCACAATATAGATTAGAGAGAAGAAACTGATTTACTGAAGAGTAACTTGCCATACTTGTTCTATGTGTGGCTTGACTTTCTCACCTGAATTTCTGAAAATTTATGCCATGTGCTGCACAGCCAGAGCTTTCTCTGCTTCCAAAATCCTAAAAAACATTTCTCTGGAAAATCCTAAAAAGATTTATCTTGAAAACTAGGCATTCTATGTACAGGAAATGAAATTTGAAGGATTATTTGGCTTTTCCAGGTTCATAATGGTGCAGCTCCCAGACTGTTTTTCTTAAAATTCTCACTCCATACCTTGATTTACAAGACTAGCTCAATCATTTAGTACAGGAATTATGTGGGAAGGCTTCCGGAGGTTCAAATAAGTCTCAAATTAGAATCATTCCAACAGGAAGATGTTCATTAGGTTCATAATGAGATTCTTGCATCATTATATTATTTCTCTATGCATGTTCTTTCTATACAATATAGCCTGCATATGTAACTCACAATAGTGATAGTTGTGGCTGGGAAAAAGAAGAGGGAATAATATAGCAAATTCCAGTGGTAAGAATGATATCTATACCCCTTTAATCTAATTTTTGCTTCGCATTTTCAAATCTGTTCATAATTAGAGTTCACAATGTGACTCTGATTTTATATTCACCATGGTATCTTATGCCTCCATTTGTTCCACAGTTTCATTTTGGCTAATATTAAATAAAAGAATATGGTCTTAGATTAGCTGAAGGTTTGCAACTGCTACTATGTATTATTAGAAGAAAACTTCCCATAGTTTATGCTACGCACAATCCAACTGTTTGAAAACACTCATATTAGGAAGCATTAACCCAGGTTTGGTAAAGAGTTTTCCCCTTGTTTCTGGAACATTTTGCAGTAAATTCAGAACAGAAGGGCAACTCCTCTGAAATAAAAATGTGTGCTTTGTTGGCTACCAAAGTATGTTTGCTAGTTTCCTACTTCAGAATGAGATGATGGACATTCAGTAGATATTGGACAGCCTAAAGTAAAACCCCATAATTTAAAACATTCCACTTTGCTGCATTCCAAGAAAAACATGAAGTAGTGAACAAAAGCAGCAGTATTATAATAAGAAAACAACTAGGTACATTTCTCTCAAAATTTAGAAACTGTCTAAACATCCCATTTCATGTTTTACTTTTTTATTGGGTTGGGCGACAAAATTTAAACCTAGCTTGTTAACCTAAATATATGAGTGTTATATATTTTTAGATCAAGATTGAATGTAGCTTGAAAAGACCTACAGAGAAATTATTTTCAAGTTGGCTTTTTTTAAAAGCTTACCATCTGCAGATTGTTATATGATAGACATGAAAATGAAAACTCCTTTCCTTTCCATTCCATCTGAATGGCAAGAAAACTGTTTAAATTCATTTGGAGTTGACAGCCTCAGTCTCATTTGGGAGCAAATTAATTCATGTAAACATTTTTATGGAGTTTGATATATGGGTATACCTCACCTTTCACCAAAAAGCTGCAGGGGATGTAAACATTACAGTGCTTCTTCTCCTGAGGTACACCAATATTGTAACCTATAGATACAACAATGAAACATCTTTCATTATTACACACACTCAGTCCAACTTACCTCACAAAATGGTGGTTGCGGAGAAACACAGGAAGTGGAATTGCTTTATGCTAGTTTGAGCTCCTGGATGAAAACATTGGAATATAAATCTAACAAATAAATAAATGGTGGATGTGTTTGGTAAAGTATGGATTAGAAAACATGCTCATTTTCTGTTGGGCATATATTGTAGAAACATTATCAGAAATGAAGCCACTTTGGAAGACTCTGAACACTAGCTGCAGGTTAGGTTTGCAGCAACAGTCTATCACAACTAATAGTTCCAAAACACAGTGTGTCAAATGTATCTCCCAGAGGAAATTCAGTGTGACAACTCCAATATACGCTCTGACCTTCATTGCCTAAAGGACTGTAGCTTTGTTTCTGTTTTTCCACCTTGGCGTTCTGTTTTGGCCTATTCAAGAACTCTTTTTATTTTGATTTCTATCTGTTTATGATGAATATTTTGCAGCCATAGACAAATGTGGCCATTTAACTACCGTATTTACCTCAGTGTCTACCCAGCACTTTATCGTAATTACTCTTTAAGATCCCTGAAAGAGGGATTGTTTAGCTTTTGTATTTCCTTACTTTTACCAATTTAAAATGTTATTCATCTTACCTTTATGCCTTCTTCTCATACCAAGTGGATGCTATTTACTTTATGCTTATAGATTATGAAATTAAAAGATATTACATCCTATCATGTGTGAGATAGTCACCTCCTAGTGGAGATAGTCTGCTTTGCCCTTATTACTCCTCTTGCTGTCCTCTGTTAGAGCAATTCTCCAATATTAATAATTATAAGGCTTTCTTAGATTACATACACGAGGAACCAGGACTGTGATCTTCCTGTTTGGATTTTCTATTGGTAAACTCCTTCATATAATAAAATAATTTGGCTGCTTTAGGTGAGCTGGGGCTGACCACAACAAGGTATATATAATACAGCTCTAACAATCATCTTTATGGAAAATGAACTGTAGTAGTTTTTAACAGCCTATCTTTCATTTTAGGCTCTGAATGAATGAATGAACCTTTATTGTCAAAGTACAACCATGTATACATTGAGACTGGCTGAGCCTCCCTTCGTGCCCCCCCCTCACATGTTAGCTCTTTAGGAATTTAAAAGAATGAAGAGTGAATTGGAGAACACCAACCTCTATTTGGTTGTTACTGAAAATCTAAGTCATGATCACTTGAAATCCACGATCTCTTGAAATTCTTCCTCTTCCTCCTCCTCCTCCCTCCTCCTCCTCCACAAAACTTATTTCTTTTAGAATGTTGTTTAAATGTTTATATAAAAGGAGGGGGCGGAAAGTAAATGTGATTTAAACAGCAAAAACAAACAGACAATACATTACAAAATGTTCTGTTTTTCTCTTTTGCTGAGTAGCTTTTGTTGTTAATATTGAACTCACAGCACATTCTTCTCTGTGCAGATTTGGCAATTCCATATTTAAATCCACAAACTTGCTTCTGTTTCACCTTAAGGGCTTTAAATGGTCCTTCTGTTTGTATTTCATTCTTACATTGGATTGGAACTGATGGTTATGCTGTTGTACCAAACGGAATGCTAATTGTTCAAGGATGCAACAATGAAATTGAAAGATAATGCACAACAGTTTGTAATCTTGATTTAGTTCTGTACGTTTACATTCAAAAGTGTGTATGAGTGGGAAAACTTAGGTAGTAGTATAAACTACTCTATCTCAGATTTACAAAGTTCTTTTGATGCAATGAGAAAGTCTTATTTGTATTTTGTTAATTTTGTAGTCTGTTTGGGAGCTGAAGATACCTTGCATAGAAGATACCTTGCATAGATACCTTCCATCTTTCTTAAACATTCTGGAATGTTTGTGTAATTTTTTTCTAGTTCTTACAGCTTTTCAGAACCCTTTTGAGTTTAATAATTCTTTTACAAATGTAGAAATTTTCCTTAAGATAATGCAATAGGCCTAGCTATAAAGCAAGTATCATAATTTGTTCATACGGAATATATATGTTAAGTCTTTGAGTGATATTCTAAAAGAGTGATAAGGCTGGTATAAATCTGACTGAAATAAAATTACTTCAAATAATTATAAATTCTACATAAACAATTTCATTTAAATTTACAATTTGGGATATATTTTAAAGTTACTCCTCCAAGAACTGTATCTGAAATTTTTGAGGGAGATATCCCAAAGATGCTTTTTCACAGGGCAACTGGACTTTCTTGTTTTTCTTTGAAGATGTTTCGCTTCTCATCCGAGAAGCTTCTTCAACTCTGACTGGATGGTGGGGAATGGAGCTCCATCCAGTCAGAGTGGAATAAGCTTCTTGGATCTTCAAAGAAAAACAAGAAAGTCCAGTTCCCTCAGGAAAAAGCACCTTTGGGATAACTATGACCTGGACAATTGAGAATCTCCATAGACATTTGAGGAAGATACTTACATCACAAGATTGTTGATCTGAGGGGGGAAAAAAAGACGTTTTAGGAGCACTGAGCAAATGATGAAATGGGGGATGTAGAAATATTTATGTATGGCTGGGCAGACAGTTTTGTTCCTAGAGTCCTATTGATGTGGTTTTAATAGAGAGTGTGTGTTTGTGTATAAGGCATTGTCTGAAGATTGAGTTCTTTTAAAAAAGATATGAGTCTGAACCTTCTTTCCAGACATTAAACACTTGAACAATTCTACAGAAATCAGGGGCTCCCAATGCAATCATATGTTTACATATCTAAATAGTTATCATTTGACCTCAGTTTCACTTCATACTTCTAAATCTATAAATAGTTAAGTGCACTCAAACTGTCAATTAAATCCCTCAGAATTATTAACTACAGTTTTAAGCATGTTATATTTTATTTCCTAGTTCAGTGACCGGACACCATTGTGCTGTTATATGCAAATTCAAATTTTACAATTGTGGCATCTGATACAAAAATGTAACCGAATTTGTTCTGAGCTTCGAATATGTTTTGGTTATATTAATCTCTTTTCCTTAAACCTGTAGATGGGTTGGAGCTCATGAATTCTAAAAGTCTTTTTAAACATATGAACTGGAAAAAGTTAAAATTTCCCTGAAATCTGATGAACTGAAACTATTCTATGATGAGTTCCTATTGACATCAATGGAAATCAAGCATGCTGCTCCACTTTTACTTGTTGCATCTGTCAAAATAATACAACCTGAGTTTGAGTCAGGAGGGGGAAGGGTAACCTGGGCAGCATGGCCAAGTCTGAATGCCTATGAAATGTTTTCCTCCTAGACGTTGCTAAAGACAAAACACTGTACTGTCTGCAAAGAATAACTCAAGCAGAGAAAATCGACATGTCTAATGAAGGCAGAACTTTTACAGCAGACCTCACAAAGGCCTCTGGGTCCTGCTTAAAGCAATAGCTGCTAAGATCCTATTTATGTGGCAAAGCTCAGCCATTATATGTAGCAGTGGTCCTTGAACCCAACATTACATGAAATTTATACAGATGAAATCAAAGCATTACCTTTGTCCTTAAATATTTAATGGCTTCACCAAGAACATATGCATATGTGTGTGTGTGTGTTTAAGAGAAGAAGACAGCTGGACATGCCATTCTTAGTGGGCCATTACCACCAGAAGACCCCCATCAGGCTCTTTCATGATGCCACAGGGTGCTTTTTCCTTCTGTTGTTCTTAGTCCAGAGACGAGACAAGGCCCAGAGGGAGAAAGCAAGCAAATGGCCCAAGAAGATACAGGAGCAACTTTCTTGCTTCTGTGACTTTCTTGCTTCTATTTTCTGAGAAGCTTCCTTAATGACTCCATGAAAGACCTACGATCCCTTTTTATAGCAACTCCAGCTTTCTGAGATAGTGTGGCTTGGCAAATGGCCAAACCATGGTGGCAGATTTCCCCCCCACATATTTTAGTAGGAATGACATTGAAATAAAAAAACAAAAACTGATTCAAAAATAAATGAAAAATGTTGGGTTTCCCCCCACATCTACTGAAAATGTTGTGTTACCATCTTTTTCAATCCATATTTTAAACACTTTTTTTTAAAAAAAAGAGTGATTTTTTTTTAAAAAAAAAAACAGAATGTTGTATCCTTCTTTGTTTACTTATTAGAATACCATCTTTGCTTGTGAATCTTGAAGTAGAATACAGTATTTTTCTACTAACTGGCCCAAAGCCACACAGGGAGTTTCTAAGGTTGAGAGAAAAATTGAATCTAGTTCCCTGTCTTAACCACTGCATCTCTGACACTATGATGAAATCAGAGGACATCAGTAAGAGATGCCACCTTCAATCATAGTCATTCCCTAGAACCAAGTCCTAAGAAGGGAAGAAACAAATGATGTGACTAAATCACAAAACACAATATACAAGATGTTTGGCTGAATGTCCATTGGATAAGGATCCCACTGCTGCAATGCGACAAATGCACAAAGTTCTATCGCTGCATTTCTAATTAGCCACAGTACTTTTTCAGCTTAGCAATTCTTTGCAAACTGCACTGCAGAAGCATTAAGAGCTGCCAGATAATCTATTCTTTTTTCCCCTACCTACTGAAATAGATCACTATGAAATAACACAATCCATTTTTCCCCAGAAATAGTGTACTATAGTTGTCTGTTCATACAAAAGCACATGGGGACATATCATCTTACCAGATCTATTATTTGGGATAGTTTCAATGTCACACATGCAACATCCTTTCTTTACCTTAGTTTCTTACAAGGCTTCACAATATGCTCTAGAGCAGGTGTCCCCAACCCCTGGTCCATGGACCAGTACCAGACTGTAGCATGCCAGCAACTGATCTGCACAAACAAGCAAAGCCCCATCTGTGGGATGCAGGCTGCACACAAAACCACATCCCCTCCGGTTCATGGAAAAATCTCTCTCCACAGAAGGTTGGGGGCCACTGCTTTAGAGAGTTTCCATCAGCTGAACAACAGGGAACCCAATTCAGTAGCAGAGATCATTCTGTGAGTCGACATCACTGGATTCCATCTTTTGAATTTAAACCTGAAATACAACTGTGTGGCATTTGCTGAATCATTCCCTTCAGACTGTTGAAATAAAAGCAGTATTATAAGGAGATCTTTCAAGCTGATAATAGTCCTGATATTGCTTTATCTATTAAAAACATAGAAGAGAGATTACCCTGGTATTCTCTCAACCAGTGTTTGTCAACCTTGGCAACTTTAAGATATGTGGACTTCAACTCCCAGAATTCCCCAGCCGGTATGCTGGCTGACTTGAAGCCCACACATCTTAAAGTTGCCAAGATTGAGAAACACTCATCTGGATCATTCACTTAAGAAATTCCTTTATTTCCATTCCAACAGCCTTCCACTTTTGAATTTGTCTGTTTGTGGTATTAAACCTCCCCTTCAGGGTCTCAGTTTAACGAAATCTCGATCATCCAAATAGATCTCACTTTTCCTTCAACACATGTTTCTAATTCATTTTGTTATATATTGTCAAGAAACAACCCAGTCTCCCCCTCCTGGCTGTTTTCTGGGAATCCTAAGCAGGAACCGTAGACAGGAATTCTCTCTTTCTTTGACTTTTTTTGTTTTAAAGAACAGTCAAGGCAAACAGATTTAAGTAAACAAATAATCCTGTGGAGCCCACAAAAGGTCCCAGTGCCTAGGCTACTGTTTTATGTCTCTCAAGAGAATTAGGCATGTTGCCAGCATAGAGTAAATCTATTCCATATTAAACCTACTACCAATTGTATTAAGCATAATACCAATGTCAGCCATTTGGTTCTGGGATTTCTTAATCACATTATACTCATCCTCATACACTTTTCCAGGGGGACATCAAAATAAACATCAGAGACTTTCTCCTGACCAGAATATGTGAAAAAGAGAGAGAGAGAGAGAGAGAGAGAGAGAGAGAGAGAGAGAGAGAGGGAGGGAGGGAGGGAGGGAGGGAGGGAGGGAGGGAGAGAGAGAGAGAGAGAGAGAGAGAGAGAGAGAGAGAGAGAGAGAGAGAGAGAGAGAGAGAGAGAGAGAGAGAGAGAGAGAGAGAGAGAGAGAGAGATATTGCCTGCTTACAACACCTGCCTTAATTAGGGTTGACAGAATGGCAGCCCAGAGCCTCACAAGGCCTTTAATGCAGCTGCAGATAGAAGTGGTAAAATGAGAGAAGTAGCAAGTGCAGGGGTCTTCAATCTTGGCGCTCTTATGACTTAACTCCCCCAGCATGGTGGCTGAAGAATTCTGGGAGCTGAAGTCCACAAGTCATAAAAGGGCCAAGTTTGAAGACCCCTGAGCTAGTGGCTCCCTATGAAAGCAAGTGATGGCAATGCAAGACAGGGCTAAGGGGTTCTATCTTCAGGACAGGTGAAGGATTGTTCTTGAAGTCCTACCGTTGATATTTTCCCCTCTCCTAACGCCAAACAAAACAACATTGTATTTTGTGATATAAAAACTCAGATTATGGCAAACTCTGAAGGATATCTGAGAAGTGTGATAAGCTTTGGCTGACTATGAAATATGTGCCAGAGGAAAACTTCAGACAGCTCAGATATGTCATTATCAAGACCAAGGAAGTAGAGACAATTTGGATTTCCATATGACTATTTAATGATATAAATACAGGTTCTTGAAAAAATTCAGTTACAGAACTTGTCTCCACCTTTCTTAGCACCTGGACTGAATTGTCTTTTTTGAGAGACATATTTAACTGAATCACAGTTTTTTTTCCCACATAATCTTGTACAATAACCAACATAACAGTTCTTAAATGCCTAAGGCTGATATTATGACTGCATAACTTATTGCATATTCTGTGGAGGTTTGGATCCTGAAGAGGTTACATGTTTTCAGTTAGTTCTTCTTGCAGGGAACTAGGAATCTAGAAGAGCCTCCTGTTCAGCTGATGAATGTGGAATAGCTAGTAGTGAGGAATGAGCTGGACATTGAAAGACATATTTTCCTTGTTGCTCATAGGGAAGCAGCACAAGAGAAGATTATATGAGGGGGATCCCTTTCCTGCTTTTAGTCTCTGTATGAAGTTACCAGATAGGTAAAAATAAATGAGCAGTTTTGGAAATTATGTTTTTTGAGAAGGATACAGCATAGAAAGGGCCAGGGAAAATGAGCAGCAAAAAGTGAGAAACAATGGAATATGCACACTTTTTGTCTTTATCTCCATACTGATGGTATGTCACCCTAATCATTGTCTCAGGAAGGGAATGTGGAGTCTAGAAGGAGGTGCAGTGGGAATCATATCACAATTGTGATATTGTAATGTATATAAACACACATGTACAAGGTTATTAACAAGTTATAATCGTTTAATACTATGAGGTAAACACCACTGACAGGGAAACACGCGGGAACTTGACAGCTGTCAAAGTTCCCCGCCACAGCGCAGGCGCAGCCATTTTGACAGCTCGCGGCTGTCAAAATACAGAAGCCGACTCACCACGCGGAGAGAAGAGCTGTCAAGACGCGACGGCGGTGATTGGATCAACAAGACGCGGCGCCAAAAGAAACGAACCTGATTGGACTACACTGACAGCCGCCGGCTATAAAAGCCGGACAAGTTATACTGTTCTTTGCCTTGCTCTAAAATAAATCCTAGTTGATTAATCTGTCGTCCAGAGTGGTCCTTCAGCCACATCAGATATGGAGACTAAAGGCCAGCCCAACCCAATTGAAATATGCAAAAATAGGTAGCAGGAGATCTCTCTCTCTCTCTCTCTCTCTCTCTCTCTCTCTCTCTCTCTCTCTCTCGTCCTCCAGTTGTTACCTGCAAATTAATTTTGTGCTATTGTTACTTCGAGGGAACTCTAACATTTTCTAGAATGTAGATATTTGGGTAAGATATTTGGTGGAAAAAAAATCTGGTGGTCATAAATGCTTTGATTTATCTTGAAAACACTTTTGTTTTATTCACACTGTTCTATTATTACCCCACCTGACATATATTAGTGTATTAACTAGTAGTCAGCTTGATGAAATAAATGGCACCCACGCTCCTGCATTTTTTTTATATATACCTGAAAATGAATTACTCTTCTGCTAATGCTAAGCACATATATTTAATATCTTCAGCAGGTCAAAATCATGCATTTAGCACTTTGTCAGTATAGCTCCTTGATATACATCATTACAGTCAACTGTCAGTCATTTTACCTGCTAATGATCTGATATAAAAGAAGAGATCAAAATTAATGACAGCATAAGAAAGCTCTAGGTTAATTTTTCTGAGCTACAATACTTGATATTTTCCCACATGCAGCATGTTATTAAAAGTTTATTTTTTACTAAAAGCAATTTAATATAAATGAGAGAAAAGGACATTTAGGTCAACATTATTTAAAGTTCATTGGTATGCATTGATTTTTCTGACTAAGACTGTTAATTGAACAGAAAATGCTGAACAAAAAACATATTTTGAAGCCCATAAGGTGTTTCCCTGAAATATGTCATTTCTTGCAATGTCTGAAAGTTTCTTCCAGGCAGAAACCATAGAAGCTGAACATCTGTCTTGTCATGTAGGCAGATATTAGGATTAAATTAACTAGAAATGAATAGAATGATACATGACAGGGTGCAGATGTCCCAGCCACAGTGTGATAATTTCATTGCAAAACTATGTAATGAATTCCATACATTACAGAAATACAAACGTACCACTTTAGGTAATTGTGATGAAAAGGTATAATATGCAGTGCATAAACAGACGGCAAACCCAAGGGCATTTTTTTTCAATGTTCACTATGCCTCTTCAGTCATTTCAAAATGATTTTATTCGGTTTAATGTAAGCCTATTATCGAACCCTGGCTGGGTACTTTCCCCCTTCCTTCTGCATTTCAGAATCTGGATTTCATCGTGACATTAGAAAGCTTATTGCACGCGTACTTTTCCAATAGATTCGTTTGTTTCCTTTTCCTCTGCCTATATTTGCCTTAATGTCCTACACTGAAATTCTCTGGATCTGGAAAGGTACTTTAAAATCTCTGCGGCTTTGTGCAGCTTCTAAGTGAAGTCTGTACACAGCAGAGCTTAACAGCAATTGTTCCCATTTTTATTACAGGTTATTATAAACCCAGGAGCTTGCTTCTTTGTTCATGATTTTTAGGCAATCAGTACCTCTTTTTTGCCAGATCTTTACAGGGTTTTAGCTGAATGATCATTTTGATAGCTGATTGGCCTTCATTTTTGTATGCATCTTTCTTAATATAGATCTTTGGAGGTATATTTTCTCTGTGTATACATTTCTGTGCAGTTTGAGTTATGTACCATAACACAATATACAGAAAAGTGAAGATTTCAGCAGAAATGTGCATTACTCTAATATATTATAGGCATGGTAACTGGAAAACTCTGATATGCCAAATTTCTCATGTATCCATGCAACTCACATCTTTGACACTAGCAAATATTGTTGTAAGAACGTAGACTTTTATAGACATCATTAGGTCACAAAATAAAAGCTCAGGTTACAGTTTTAAAAATTTCAGTTCTGAACTGGCTTCCTCGTGCTTTGAAAAGATATTTAATTAATCTATGGGGTATATTTTGTGATACTGAAGCATATTTTAGATATTAACAATGCAAAAGAAAATTCTCCTTTATTAGCCAATGACTGACTTGTCAGTTTTTAAAATTAATCCCTGTTCAACCTCCTCCTGCTCCATATGTCCACCAAATTTGATCTTCCTCCGGGTATTTACTTTCAGCTTTCTGAAAGTAGAGGTTAAAAGATTTATTCAGAGGCATACTGTATTTCCATAGCTCCCATTAAACACTACTTAAGGAAAGAATTAAGAAATGCCTCCAATTGTACAGTATGTGGATTGCAATGTTTTGGCAATCCAGAGTATAATTGTTTTTGCAAGAATTAAATTTATTTATTTGTTTATTTATTTATAAAATGGTGAGGGAGGGTAGGGGCAGGGTGGGGGAAAAGTGGTATCTGTTGTTAATGGATCAACCACCTCCGCTGTGATGCTCCCCCATTGGGGCCCCAAGCTAATTATCAGAGCCAGGTCTTTAGCTCTTAGGAAAGGTCAGGAAAGTTGGGGGCTGATCTCACATTGGGGGGCAAGACGTTCCACAGGGCAGGTGCAACAGCAGAGAGGGCCCTTCTCCTGGACCCCATCAGCCACAATAATTGGGCCTACAGGCTGTAGCATGCCTCCAAAAATTGGATTTAAGAGGGAAAAACACTTTTATTAAAAACCTGTTTGTTTGATTGATTTAGGTGTCTTGCAGAAAAGTAGTTCCAAAACTTATCACTGAAAGTTTCTTACTGTGTCTTTAACATTTATTTTTTAAAAGCACACATCCTAGAAAAGTATGGATGAGTATGAAATGCATTTTTGGATGAGTACATGTTAGGCTAGCAGGTATGGGTGCATCTGAAATAGGAATCCATAGTATGTTATACAGCAGTGAGTGCTGTTAATGAAAGAACCATATATATATATATATATATATATATATATATATATATAAATAAAACCATGTTTTGAATCAGCGTGATGCAGAGGGGAGAAAATGCTGTTGAATGAATGTATATGAATACATCAGTAGGAATAAGAATATATAAATGGGTGAATCATTTGGAATGAATCAAAATAGAAAGTGGTGAATATCTCCTAAGAAAGCATCCACTTGTTTCAAATACGTGGTTTAAATATAAGTGTGTTGATACATTCATATATGTGGCAAATAAATAAATAAATCTGAAAGCACGACTGATTTCAATGATGATGAATTAATGAAGAATAGAAGGATAAAATGAAATTATGAATGTGAAGTAGTCCAATTTTAGTAGTGCCAGGAGTCTTAGGAAAAATTGGATTATATATTGACAAGCTCACAATATTTTGAAACAGTTTTTCTTAATAAGTCAGGGGAAAGGATGATGGTCCTATGCACCTAAGATACAAAACTAAATAATTCAGGTTTTACTCTGTTTTATGAGAAACAAATTTATTTAATTAATGAAGTAACATTCATGAAATAATAAACTAGCAACCAATGTTTTAGAGTAATGTTAGTCATAGAGGCAAATTCAGAGCAACTATAGGTCTACAGAAGAGATAATTGTTCATACAATAATTACAAATATTTTATTTAGAGATGACTGGTAAAATATATATTAATAGGAATTAAATATCTTTAGGGGTGAAATGACTTTGATTAATAAATGTTGAAATGTGTTGTGGAACAATAAATTAGTAAACAATAACTTTAAAAAAATGATAATTAAATACTTTAATAATTATATTTCATTTATTCAGCCCTATTAATGACCATCCAGATATTTTCAGTAAATATGTTGAATATATTTTAATTTAACTATAAATTATAAACTTATTGCCGGATAGTTTAATCAAGTTTTAGAATTTTTGTTGATTTTTCTGGATGTTGACCTTCTATAAAAAAATGCTACATGCTCATAATTTAATACATATATGTATTAATAAATCTTTCAAGGCAAGAATATACTTTTTTTCAATTCTACATCAGACTGATTACTTCTTACTATCTTGACCTACACTTAATCAATAAGAGTTGTATTTATATATAGGTTTTTTCTTAATATCTTGAACCTTAATATCTTGTTGTTCTCCTTTTGCCAGATATTACTTAAAGACATACTGCAGCAATTGAAAAGGTTACATTTTGTAAAGCAAAGGAAATAAACTTTGAAGATTTTTTAAAAATGCTTTTTAATACAGACACATGTAAACATAATGGTTGAGATACTATTATGGCATGGATTTGTGGTAGTATCATTGCTTGTGTTTTGTGGAAAAAGAGTCCAATATCTGTACAAGACAATGTATCAAATTAAGTTAAAGAACATTTGAGTAAATAGGTCAGGCAAACTATATGTCAAATCCTCGTCTTCGCCGGGAAAAACAAGCACACAGGAAAAACCACGACGAAGCACGGATGACTGCAGAGAGTACCTTTAATAGTAGGATCTCCAAGCATTAATAAAGTCAGCGTTGGGAACCACTCGTCCCAACGCTTCTTTTAAATGTTGCTACTAATTGATTAACAGCCCCACCCGTTAGCCCCACCCTTCCCCACGCAGACCAGCATCCGCCTGAACCACGTAAAACCCCTCCCCTCTATCCTGTCGCCCCACGCCCCGCTTCTTCCCCTGATGCCGAGGTCCATACAGCGTGAAGGAAAGTGTAAGCCCAATATCCCCCTCTCTCATACCCTGGAATCCCTATTGTGCTCCCTTCCACCAACCCGGTGTTCCGTGTCACACCCGCAGCCCTTTGGCAAGCCCCACCACCCGATTGTAGCTGTAGAACGCCCTGCATCCCCGCCGGTATGCCATCACCCGAAACAGCCGTAGGTCCCGTCTCCGACCGCGTAAGACTTGCGCGATGGCTGGGGTTCGCCCCTCGCTGTTGCCGCCCCACAGTTGCTTCCCCTTGCTTGCCGGGACCTGTTTCAAGCCGCCGCACAGCTGCTAAGGCTGGCGCGGCTTCCCCATGTTCGGTAAGACCCATTTCCGGCCGCCAAACAGCCGTTCGGGCAGGGGCGGGTCCTTTACTACGCGCCCTTGGCTGCCGATCAGCTGTTCGAGCAGGCGCGGCCTCGGCGTTGACACCCGAGGTCCTTGTCGGCTGCCGAGCAGCTGTCCGAGATGATATGGCCCCAGCGCGGGCGCCCGGGGTCTTCATCGGCCGCCGATCAGCTGTCAGGCGCGGCTGCGGCTGCGGGACGCCAGGGGTCTTTGACGGCCGCTGAGCAGCTGTTTGAAAAGATCCGGGCCCAGCGTGGGCGCCCGGGGTCTCCATCAACTGCCGATCAGCTGTCAGGCGCGGCTGCGGCTGTAGCTGCGGGCTGCGGGCTGCGGCTGGATCCCTCTCCCGGTGAGTATGTCGAGCCCGAGGGGCTCGACACTATACAGGAACAATATAAAGCTTTCATATCTGCTAAATTGGAATTTAATTCCCTTTACTTACTTGATATACAGTACATAGTATTTCTTAAACTGCATAAGCAAAGCTGTATGGGACTAAGGAGGAAAGACCTAGTAAATTATTTGTGTTTTGAAGGTTACTAAGAAAAAAATTGTTTTTTAAGTAGTTTTTTTTAAAGATTGCACATGATCAAGCTCTTTATAGAATTATCCTTTTATAATGGGTAATATTAAAATTATGGAAACAGGAAACTCTCATAGTTCTGAAGGCTATCTTACTGGGTGATAAAAGATAAAAGAACTTTTTGCTCCTACATCCTTGGAAGTTTACAATTACGTTTTTTAGAATGAAGTCTTTCCAAACCTCCTTTAATGAGGTTTAGAAAACATTGATTTTGAAGGATAGTAAACATTCTGCTGATTCTGTAAGCCACCATCAAGTTCCTTCCATGTTACGTCAAAATATTCACAGCAACCCAGGCACATCAATTATAGGTATTACCTTTGTTTATTGTGCATATGCAGTTTCATCAAAGGGCAAAAATCCACAGATAATATCAAACTACTGATTGACATTTTATGTATACATTCAGAAAAATTGGAATCATTGATGTTGACCTTATAAGATGTGGAAAAGATACTGTATTGTGCAATTCAAATTTTGGAATATGCTTTGACCAAATATGGATTTTGCTTTCATTAATTGGATGAAAATGTGTTACTATGATTCTTCATGGATTTATTTTCTTATCTATTAAAATGTCATATAATTCAAGGCAGTCCTTTTTGTCATGTTTTATTTAATATTAGATTTGAATTATTGCCTTTCTTATCAAGAAATCAAAACCTATTCTGGACATAAAATGTACCCAACTTGCTATTAGATGCTAATGATTCATTATGTCTTATTACATCATTACAAATATTATCTATATACCTTTGACTTTTATTTATTTATTTACTATCAAAAATTTTCTTGGAGTAAACTCATACTTTTTGTAAGGCTCTAAGGGGTCTATGGATAACTGCAAAAATATCTTGATTTATTTAATATTGGAAATAATTATCACATGAAAAAAAATCCATACTTGTAAATTACATTTTTTTGCCACAAAAATCTTAGAAAAATATTAGGTTGGGAAATAAAGTTTGTTCAAAGATCGCATCACCATGAGGGGAAAAGGGTAGCTACTACTCTTTTCAGGCAGAAAAATGAGACTTTTCTGTCTGTACAAATCTGTTTTTCTCCTGCTTAGCTTGCCTGGAAGAGACAGGGGTCCACACTGTGCTATATGCTTGAAAGACAGAATGTGTAATTATTGCAGACTTTCTATGTTTACAGTCCTGCATCTGTGCTGTCAAAGAGGAAGTAATAAACAGAAGCTTGTGGTTTGTGTTTACATTCTTCAACATGGGCCAGGTATTTATTAACTTTCAGCGAAGCAAGGAAGTTGATTTTCATCCAAAAATAGGGTAATGAACAATGTTTGTATTTTTGTTGTACATACTATAGCCGTACAGCTGTAAGCGTGGGTGAATGCACAAATGTTGGGTAGGAGTCCAGTGCTGGAATTAACTGTGGACTATTCCAGATGCTGCCTCCAAAAGCCATCATTGTCTTTTATCTGACTCTGTGGGAGATACTGAACATAGGGATACATACATATTCATGGAGAGGCTATAAATTAATAGACATAAATAAGCCTAACAAATTTAAAATGAAGCAATTTTGCAATGTCACATTTTTATTCAATCTCAGTTGCAATGTATAGGTATGTAAATAATATTTTGATTTATTCTTTGTTCAATAAATCAAATGCTATTGCTCTTTGATTTCTTTACACAAACAACAATTGACATGAATTTAACACAAAATACTTGAATGCCAACCATTGCTTTAAAAATCAGCTGCTACAGCAGACATCCTATGAAAAGAAATAATAGTAATTTTTACCAAATTGCTTTGTCCATCTCAAACATTATTGCATGAAATAAATTTTATGTTTATGGGAAAACATGCTCTGGAGTCTGCTTATTTTTGTTTTAAAGTCTAAAATATTGGGCCTATAGAGGATATTGTGATTTCTAATTTTTGTATTACGCTTTCAGAACAGAAGTGCTTTCTTTGCAGCAATAGCCAGGACTTCCACTCTTTATTCATTTATTTATCACACTGAATTCCCTAAAAAGAAAAGACTTATTCTATGCAAAAACACTGCGCCAATGATAATCACAAATTCCATTTAAATATTTGATACATAAAATTGCTTTTGCTGTCTAGATCGCTCAGTCATGCGACAAAGATATGTTTTTAGCACTACTGTTTCTATTGAATACAATGAGGAATGGAGAAAAGTATTGGCAGCAGCTATTTTTTCAAAGCTCTTCTGTTTAACAGATAAAATTCAGCATATAGATAAATGCATTATTTCCCCTTTTTGCTTTTCAAAGAGCTGCAGAAGCCCAAAATGAATTAAAAACAATATTGTGGACATTTGACAAAAGTAGTACCCACAAGATTTCTGGATAATGCCGCTAAGATCTTCCTTTACATTCTGAAGTAAATTGAAATCTAATGGATATAACCCACAGAGAATAAAATTATAATCCACCAAAAAGATTGTGGATGTCACTATGCATGGCTTTCTTAATCATCCAGAGAATCATATCCGGTAGCACAGCGATATATGGTACTCTCAAATTTCCATTGTTAGTAAAGGATGGAGGTAAAAAGTTTTTCTATCAAAGATTTTATTTTGACAATAGCCAATACAGAAACTCTGTCTAGTGGTAGATAACCTTAATGAACCAACAGAGCTAACATCTCAGAGTTCACTGCAGCTACCAACTGGAACATTCATTCTTATCCAGGGACTATGAGATCCCCTAAATTTATGTGCAAACTTCGTACAGTAGATTTCTTCCCTTGCTCTGAGAATAGCCTAATAGCTTCTGTCACCTGGAAACTGGGTAAAAAAAATGTACTCTTATAATTCAGCCTCCTCCATTTATGCACATAATTAAGGCGTAACATTTATGAAAGTAACTCCTGAACAGTCCTGGAAGAATCTTAACTGGTCTTCAAACATGTCCATATATTCCACGTTTATATGTGAAACTACAGAATTCCTGGCTCTCTGCAGTTTGCCACATTACTCTGAAAATATTATTTAAATGACAACAATAGTCTATTCCACTTTAAAAGTAGCTGATCTTTTGAGCTATGATATTCCTTTCCCCACAAAATGCCAGGCAGCAATTTTTATGCCTCTTCAAAGCAGTTGGCTTATTTAGAATGAAAAAGTGCAGATGACCTGGTAGTGGGCAGTAAGGGGATTAGAAACCAGGAGCTAAAACATTACTTCTTGCTGTCAATGCAGTCTAACAATTTTAATTTCATTTCTGACTTAAAGATAATTCAGAATAACCGGCCCAGTGCCTATGTTTTTGAACTAACATTTTCAGATCAGATTGGGTAGTGAGCTTTCATTATTTTTCTTACTTAACTGTTAGAAACAAAGGGACGTGCTGGCTCAGTGGGTTAGGACACTGAGCTTGTCGATCTGAAGGTCGGCAGTTTGGCGGGTCGAATCCCGAGTGCCTGTTACTCGTCCCAGCTTCTGCCAACCTAGCAGTTCAAAAGCACATAAAAATGCAAGTAGAAAAATAGGGACCACTACGGTGGGAAGGTAACAGTGTTCCATGCGCCTTTGGCATCTAGTCATGCCGGCCACATGACCATGAAGACGTCCTCGGACAAGCGCTGGCTCTTCAGCTTTGAAACGGAGATGAGCACCAGCCCCTAGAGTTGGAAACGACTAGCACGCATGTGCGGGGGAACCTTTACCTTTACCTTAACTGTTAGAAAAAAATACATTGAATCACTAACAGTTGCCGTTCTGGTAAAACAAAACTAAAATAAACATATATTTAGGCAACATGAAAGAAGACCACATCTTGCAGGCTTGGAGTGAAAGTATAACTGCATCCTAACGTTGACTGGGGAACTCTAAAGAGAGCACATTATGTTAGTAGAGTGGCCTTGGGATGACCCAGGACATTCATGGATCCTCACATAAAAACCACTGGAGATCTGAATGAAGGTTAAATAAAAGTGACTATTGCTTTGTCTAAGAAAGCTCGACATTGCATGCCCAGAAATCACTTGAGATAAATGCCGAAAATTTAACATAGTCATTCCAGAATAAGTCAACTCTCTTTATTGAAAATTGCTATAATTGTTTTCCTTGGAACTCAAGGTGTCACATATGGAATCCACAGTGGTGTCCCATTCACAATTCACCAAATTCAGCCCTTCTTAGGTTCAGCAAGAAAGCATCATAATTTATTTTCCCTTTGGTACAGTAGATTGCCGCAGCTTTTTCTTCTCACTACTTATCTTAAATAACTTAATTGTTCTCTTTTTATTGTTATAAATGATTTTTAAAATCATCCTTTCCTGGGATGTATTAACATCAGACCCAGGAAAGGAAACCTAGTAAATACTTGTTCAAAAGTTGCAAAAGGTTTTGGGTATGCATCTTTGATGTTTGGATCGATGCTCATAGCCCCCAGGCAATCTTATGCCCTTGCACAGTTCATTTTTGAAATTAGTCCATGTACTTTCACTATTAAACCCCTGCTAAAATATTCAGGCACCATAACAGGAGGAAGTACAAGAAAATGAGTATTTTCCCAGAGTCACAACAGTAGTTTTATCATGCATCACAGCCTTTTTTGGCCTAGCGAAAGAGAGTTATGTAATACCATGTAACTTCCTGGCATGGAAATTACAGTTGCCCTCAGGGTCTTTTCAGCACTTCGCTTTTTGTACAACATTCAAGTTTTGTTCTGCAGGATATGCATATTTCGCAAACACGATCTAATGGAAAGTGTTACATGTTTGGCTGATTGTGCAGTTTTCTTCTGGAGCGGCAAATGCTTGCAATTTTGCTTTTGGAAAGCAAGCAGCTGAACTTGTTGGGAGAGAAAAGAGTCAGTTCATACAACCATATGTTTGGTGGTGTTGAATTACAGAAGCAACTACAACAGGACTTATTTGTCAAACTTCATTTTGGAGGCACTTGTTTCAATGTACATTAAAATCAAGCATTCACCTGTTGGCACAACCTGCTCTTTTAAAGTTTTTTTTCCAACATAGAACCTAGTATCTTACAAGACAGTAAAGTCATTCACTGACAAGTGTTTTAAAGTTCATTTATAGCAGTTTATTTGAATAATAGCTACATTTGCAGAAATGCACATTTATATACTTGTATCCTTGCATACACACACACACACACACACACACACTTGTTATCCCACCAAATTTAAAAGACAGCACATATATAAGATGTATCAACATAGAAATTGTTGTGACTCAGGGCCAGCCTGTGGGTCCGACAGCCGGCTCCGATGTATCGGATGACTCAGATGAGGGGGAGGAGGGAGACGAACCGGCTGATGATGGTTTGGAGGCTTTGCAGAGCCCTCAGCCGGGGACCTCTTCTCAGCTGCGTGAGCCCGATAGTGCGGAGGATGATGACCCACAGCTGGCCCTGTTCAAGGACGCCCGACGCAGGAGGCAGTCGAGCAGGAACAAACAAAGAAAGGCTGTGGGACTCCTCGGGAGGAGGCACAGGGAGACCACGCCCTGAGCTCTCAATAAAAGGAGTGTTTGGGGAGGGGCTGGTTGCTGAAAGCAACTCTTCCGCTTGAGGAGTCAAGCTCTAGTGTTTTTGTTAATTGAGTAATAAATCTTGGCAGATGCCTTTTAGCCTTGGACGCTCTCCAGTCTCTTCTTTCTGAATAGGGGTTTGCCTTACTACAAGGCCAGAAGAGGGCTGGTTCAGAACAGAAATTTTCATTCATCTGTCATTATTTATTTATTTATTTTTATTTTTATTTATTTATTTAGATTTATATACCGCCCTTTCCCGAAGGACTCAGGGCGGTTTACAGGGCATTTAAAAGAAAATCAATACAAACGTTAAAACAAATTAAAAAAGATTAAATAAAACCCTGAGAAAAATAAAAAACCCAGTTAAAATTAAAATTAAGAAATTCTCAGCCTGGGCCAGAGAGCTTGAAGAGCCAGGTCTTCAGGTCCCGGCGGAATGAACGGAGGTCGGGGGCAGTCCTAAGCTCCGTAGGCAGCTGGTTCCACAGGGCAGGCGCACCCACTGAGAAGGCCCTAACCCTGGGTGTTACCCGCCGGCAATCTTTAACCGGCGGCACCCTGAGACGACCCTCCCTGTGGGAGCGCACTGGGTTATGATTATGATTTTTTCTAACCAAAAAAGCATTAGCCTTAGAAATTCATAACATGATCAAAGTCAATGGCTAATGATAAAGTACAGTAAAATATTTTACTGTTTTTAAAAATTATTTTCTGAAGAAAATGTTTTGAAATTGTCCTATTGTCAAAATACTATAAGGCCTTGTGGCAACCCATAAAATTCAATAGCTCTTATTTACTGTACCTACAAGACAGAAAGCAGGGCATCAAGCATCAGATATGGTTTATAAATCACAATGACTAAGTTCACACATCATGCAATGCTAAAATTGAAATGAGGAAGGAGCCCTGGTGGTGCATAGTTAGAATGCAGTATTGCAGGCTAATGCACTGCTCACTGCCAGGAGTTTCATTCTGACTGGTTCAAGGTTGACTCAGCCTTCCACTCTTATGAGGTCAATAAAATGAGGGCCCAGATTGTTGGGGGCAACCTGACTTTGTAAACCACTTAGAGAGGCTATAAAGCACTGTGGAGTGGTATAGAATTTGAAGTGCTATTGCTATTTCTATTGTAACACAAACAGTGAGATTCTCAGGGATGTAAAAAGATCAGGCAGATTTCTTTTATGTATTGTGTCTTCATGTAGGGTTTGGAAAGTTGGTCATAATTCAAGGTTAACCAGTACAAAATTGTTCTTTCCATAAGCCTATAGGATGCAGGAAGCAGAAAGAGGAAGCAGAAACAGAATTAAAAGCCTCAAATAAAGATATCCTTAGAGAAACCTGTGGTCTTAAGGGGAGACATAATGATTCTCAAAGGTAAAAAAAATAATATACTCCAGGGGCTAGAAATCTATCAGTTCACATTCTAAGGTTGGCAGCAACATAAATCTGTTTTTTTCAAATAATTGCAAAGACCTAAAATAAACTAAAAAAGCAAGGAAGGTAATATTTTAATGTCCGAAAAAGTGCACTTAGTAGTGTTTGAACAGCAAGTAGCCAAGTGGGTAGGGCAGTTGGGAATTCTTAATTTTTACAGAGCAGGACTTAGAATCTTTTGCAGTTTTAGGGTACTGAACAGAACTGCCATATAATTTTAGGGTATTGAACAGAACTGCCATATAATTTTACTTTAAAATCACATAAATTGCCTTGATAATTTTTGGCAATTACGCTGTTAAAATTCAGCAAAGTAGTGGGAACTTAAAAAAACTCTATGCCTTGAAATCATTTTTTTTTGGTATTTGTTCTTTATCCTTTTCTTTGGAAACCTTTTCTTTGGCATCCTATTAAAATGAGTTTCAAGATGAATGTTAAAATGCAAAGGCTTTGTTGTTCTGAGGTGGTTTGTTGAGTTTGGTCTATGTGTGCAACTCTGTCCCTGTTCTCGTGTCATTGTAATGTTACTATTAATAAATGCAGGTAGTCCTCGAAGTTACAACAGACCCGCCCCTCCCCCCAAAGTACTTCTGGCCCAAATACTATGTTTGGATGGCTGGAGCTCCCTATGGTCATGTGTTTGTACTTTGGGTGCTCAGCAACCAGCAGTCCTCTTCCTCATTACTGACTGACTACACCTGTGAGCTTTCCCCACCTGAAGCTTCAGGGCTGTCCTGCTGCTACTGTGCTTCAGCCAAATTCCTCTCAGGTGGCTTCTTGGAGCCCTTGACCAACTTGCCTCCAGACATGCCCAGAACTTGTTCATCATCCTCCAAAATGACATCTGGAGGGGTATCTGAGGAAGCATCCAGAGGAGTCATCACAGTCACAGTAGCACTATTAGGGAAGAGCAACAGACCTAATTAACTAAAAATACTTTTTCAGACAAAACTAAGAAGAGAACGATATGAATAATAGGCAGGAATCTGCATTATCTGCATATCTTCTACATCTCTCACAAGACATACAACTTTCTAGAGCTCCTATAATTAGTCAGTGCCAAAAGTCTCTTTCACACTATAAAGAAAACTGTTTGGCAGACATATATTCAAATTTCCATTTCATCAGCTTCCTGAACCTGAATGGCTCATCATAGTGAGATGTACATTGCATCTGGCACCAAGTCCCAATGCTTTTCTTAAGTCTGGTCCTTGGCCAGTGATTTGGTAACTGTATCTGTTATCATATCATCAGTTTAAAAGTATATCATTTTTACCTGTCCCTTTTCTTTAATCTAGGGACGCGGTGGCTCAGTGGGTTAGGACGCTGAACTTGTCGATTGGAAGGTCGGCAGTTTGGCGGGTCGAATCCCGAGTGCCGCGTAGCAGAGTGAGCGCCTGTTACTCGTCCCAGCTTCTGCCAACCTAGCAGTTCGAAAGCACGTAAAAATGCAAGTAGAAAAATAGGGACCACTACGGTGGTAAGGTAACGGTGTTCCGTGCGCCTTTGGTGTCTAGTCATGCTGGCCACATGACCACGGAGACATCCTCGGACAAGCGCTGGCTCTTCGGCTATGAAACGGAGATGAGCACCGGCCCCTAGAGTCGGAAACGACTAGCACGCATGTGCGGGGGAACCTTTACCTTTACCTTTACCTTTCTTTAATCTACATGCTTGCATTGGGTTGGTGTGCTTTATATCTGTGGTTTTTCACATAACCAAGGTTGATTTCCCATAACGTGGTTATTATTGGTTCCTTTATTGGTTTCTTTATTTTGAAACTACACCTTGTTTGTTCCATGGTGCAGTGTTCATCTTAAGAGATGATGGTCTACTGTGCTCTGCATGATGGATATAGCCCCATAAAAGAATATGTATCCTGTAGTTAATTTCGTATCAGATTTATCTCCAGCATACTAAATCTGTGTATGCCTTTGTTTTGGATCATCAAAATAATCCAGAGTTTCTTTTAAGCAGCTGCCTGACTTTTTATTGTTGTCCAGTTCTCTTTTGTTGGCTCACTGATGTTTCTCCCTAGAAATTCAACTGCATTTTGTTTGTCAGGTCTACTCACACTTGTTACGTATGGTAGCTTTTCAACAGCCCCCTGCACTGATCGTTACTTCCAATTTGTTTTGTTTATTTATTTTTGCTTAGGACCACTCACAGATTAGAAAAGGATGACCAGCAGCAAGGGGATGGACTTAGTTACAGTGGAGATGAATATGTCATTGGAAGAGCTGAAGAACCAGATTGGGGACAAAATATCAGGAAGAAAATCTATGTGGTTGCTAAAAACTGACATCAACTTGATGGCACACAATCAATGAGATCAGTTATAATCCATGTTTTGTTTTGTGCAAGAATCCCATTTCTTCCCATGCAGTTTTCCTCTGTTTTTGTACCTCAACTGCTGGCAGTCTCTGCACATTACTTGCTCTAGCTGTGTGACACACACCCTGTGCAGTTTGTTTTCTGCATAAACATAGTACTATTTAAGTTTCTCAAATACTCCACTCTTATAGGTTGAGAGATAGTGTGACAGTCTATGAATGTGATGAAATCTCTTTTTTTTCCATTTTGCTAAGCAAACATCTTAAAAAATAAGTTCTAATGACTGTCTGACCTCTTTGAATTTAAGCCTGGGACAAGTATTTCTCCTTTTTCCTTTAAATAATAGTTTGAGTGCCTTTGCTTCTTGAAGGACAAACTTTCAGTCCACTTGCTAAGTCGCTAGTCTTTATTTTCTTAGTGATAGACTCATCTCTATAACCAAACCTTCTATGCCATTATTAGAATGCATCCTGTATTCGCTTCTATTGCCTGAGTTCCAGCAATTTAGTTATACTGTGTATCCATTAAATTACATCATAGTTCTTTTTAACAGAACAGAGTCCATTATTAAGTACACTTTTATAACCACAAGGTAATACAGACTTGTAATTTGCATTCAGTTCAGGTACATAATATGCTTGTTGAAATATTCCTGTTTTCATTGTGATTCATCAATATTTCAGTCTAATACTGCTATTTCCACGTACACCCATCAACATCCCATTTGCTAAATTAATTTTTTTGTCTAAGATGCATCAAGGCTTATAACCACATCTTTGTTGCAGATATATTGACTTGTTGCACTGTTACCTAGCCAAAAAATCTATTTTTCTTTTCAAATTCAGAATCATGTTCAATTTCTAGTAAATTATATTTCCCAACATAAATACTGTTTCTCTTTATATAACTTTTGGAATATTTTATATTCTTGACTTTACCTTTAGGATATTTGATTCTATTATTTCTCTCTGTTGTGTGGATTTTAGCTCTCTAAAGTTTACATTCTCTCTTAATATGTTCATTTCTGTTGCAGATCACATATCCCCCCTTTTTTTTCTTATTTAGGGAATTCCCTTCCGTTGCATCATTCAAGACATGCCGGTATGCTTCTGAGTGAGTAATTACATTCTCAAAGCAAATTTCATCACGAAGTTTGATTTATTGAATTATATATTTATAGTTTTCTGATAACAAACGTAATAACAATTTCTTGATTAAATTCTCAGAAAGGTTCACATCATTTTGCTTTAATGTGCCCTGAATAGAGAGATACTCTGATACATGTTCCATTAAACTTTCCCTTCTCTGATAATTTCAGTTTACTAGTTTTCTGAGCATTGAAGCATTGTTGTTCATTCCTGAGGTGCATATGTCTGCCTGACCTCTTTTCCTAAAGCACAATTTTGAGCCAACTTCACATTATTTCATTTTAAGCAACTTATCTTTTTCTTGCAAGCTATCCTGGCTTGAGCTTCCTCTGGGCATGTGTTGCCAAATCTTTGGAGATGTCCAGTTTTTTCAAGCAGTGTCTCTATCTTCATGTCCCTGATCAGACCTGGGCATTTTATGGTACACAGACCATATCGGACCCTTTGGCTGCACCCAGGTCAGTTGATGTGAGGTCAATTGGAAATTAGAAATCAAATGTAAATAAGTGTACACCATACATTTATTTATTTATTTGTAAAATTTATTAGCCTTTCATCATACCACATGGTAACTTTGGGCCCCTGTCAGAATCCATTTATATCACATTTCATAATTGTATAGGTAGAACAACGTGCTATTTCTGGGGATTCTGCCATCTCTCCGAGGGGGGGGGGAGAGGATGGTTACTAAAGCGATTTTCAAACAACAGGGGATGTTTTACTGGGGAAGGGAGGGGGGACAGACAGGTCTGGATTGTATCTTCATTTACAACTGAAAAGGAAAGCAATAACCATAAAACCAAGTAGAGTTCCCTTTCCCATGGAAGGACCTGACACCTAGCAACTGACGACAGCCTGACCAAATGGATGAGGGGAGGGGCTGGAATGGGAATGGTTTATATAGGATTGAAATGTAACTTTTCTCAGATTCCGTCTTGTATTCCCACAATCGATTCCATCCTAGTAAACATTTTCCTTTTGGACTAAACTTGCATCCAAGAGTTCTTATTTCCTAAGATGTGGATTGAGGTGGGTCCTGACAGTAGACGGAATCTGCTTTAAGAGTCAACCTGGAAGGGAAAACCTTACCGGGGGACTTTGCAACAAATAAAATGTCTGGCAACGAAGCAAGAGAGGAGGGAAGCCCCATGGAGGGGGAGTCTTCCCCCCAAATGGAATCCCAGAGACAATGGGAAGCTGAAGCAGCATATTCCCCTGGGGAAGAAGCGGTGGAGCAGTACGACCGAAAACCCCGGTGGTCGATGGGCGTTGGAAGGAAAAGTGAGTGGGAAAAGGCTTCGGGAGAAACAACCCTGAGGCGTAGTAACCACCAACCGGAATGGAGGCAAGAGATGGAGAGTTCCCTGCACGCCAGCGAGGAGGAGCGGATCCTGGAAAAGGCCATTGATCTGATGAAAGCAACCCTGAGTTCACTGAGGGAGGAGAGAGCTGAAAATCGCAACCGAGGCAGCGCCTGGGGACGCAACTGGAAAGGTAACGGAGGGGATCCAACACCTGAAACCCCGGGGCCATCCAATGGAACAGGAATTGCTGCCTCAGCAGTACCCACCCCCCCCAGAACCACAGATGGGGACCAGGATGAGGAGCGATACCGGCCACGGCGCAGACAACGCTCCAGCCAAAGACTCCCGCCCCTGGAAGTCAAATTCAAGGGGGAGCCATCACGACTGGGATTTTTCCAAACCCAAGTCCTCAGCTACATGGAAGAGTACGGACGGGACATCCCCAGTGACAAAACACGCATCCGAATTGTGCAATCTGCCCTGGACGGGACGGCTGCAGACTGGGTGGTGAACTTGCATGGCTCCAACGCCCCAGAACTCAACGACTTCAACCGATTCATGTCATCTTTGAGGCGACGGTTCGAGGATCCTTTGGCTGACCGTAAGGCCCAGGAGAGAATCAAAACGGTGAGGCAGGGCAGGCGAGCAGTGGCTGATTATACCCAAGAATTCCGAGCCATTGCCAGCAAGCTGAACTGGCCAGAAGACATCCTCCTTAGCCACTTCAAAGACGGTCTGAACTACGACCTGTATGATGCTTGCCTGCCTCGAGGAGACCCACCCCACCTCGACGACTGGTACATCCTGGTGGAGGAAGTGGAAATAGACCTACTGAAGAGACACCGCAGAGGAAAACCATGGGGCCGCCTGCCACCCGAGCAAACACGCGAGGGGGAAAAACCACCAGCCACAGCCAAAAAATCAACAAGTTGCTTCAACTGCGGGAGAGAGGGCCACCGTGCTGAAGAATGTCGTTCAAAAGCCCCCCCACGAAAACCAGAGGCATCATCCTCCAAGAAGCCAGGGAAGCCCCAAGGCAACACAAAAGAATCTTCCATGAAGGGGACAGAGGCTGTAGAGTCCACAATTCCTGCCAGGAACTGGGACTGGACTCCGGCCTGCACCGCAGGGACGCTGGACAACTCGGAAGACAGCTCAGAGGGAGAACCATTGGTAAGTGGACCCCTTCCACCCATACTTAAGACAGTGACTATATTAGCTTCCCCTATGCCTGAAGCAGCCAAAATAAAAGCTCTGATAGACTCTGGGTGCATCCGCTGCCTTATCAGCCCAACGCTGGTGGAGAGATTGAGCATCCCAGTGAGGAGGCTAAAACAACCAATCTCTTTTAGTCAATTAGATGGGACAATAGCAGGGGGAGGACCAGCCAACCTAGCCACTTTACCAATCCACCTATCACTGGGGCCCCATGAGGAGGACATAACGTTTATAGTGGCCCCAGGCATGGAATGCCCAATGATCCTAGGACTGGAATGGCTGAAGAAATGGAACCCCGGGATAAACTGGAGGACAGCAGAACTCAATTTCCCAAAGGGGGGGCAGAAGAACTTAGACTCCAAAAGCACCCCCCCAACCCAGAGGGAGGAGACAGCAGCAGTGGGGAAAGAGAAGGGATTACCAGAGATACCGGAGGAATACAGGGACCTGACTGAGGTTTTCAGTGAGGAAAGAGCAGATGAGCTTCCCCCCCACCGCCCCACAGACTGCACCATAGAATTCAAACCTGGGGCAAAACTCCCAAAACCCAGGATGTATGCCATGAGCCCAAGGGAAATGGCAGAAATGGAGAGATTCATAAAGAAAAACTTAGAAAGAGGATTTATTGAGCCTGCCAAACCCAAAGTGGCCGCCCCGGTTCTGTTCAGGGAGAAGAAGGATGGGTCCTTTCGTTTGGTTGTGGACTATAGAAATTTGAACACAATTAGTGAATGTAATCTGTACCCCCTTCCCCTAATGAAGGATATGTTATCCCACCTATCGAAAGGAAAATTTTTTACCAAACTAGACCTGAGGGAAGCATACTACCGTATTAGGATTAAGGAAGGAGACGAATGGAGGACTGCATTCAACTGCCCAATGGGGTGCTATCAATTCAAAGTATTGCCATTCGGACTGCAAGGGGCCCCCGCAGTCTTTATGCAATTAATTAATGACGTGCTGAGAGAGCACCTATATAAGGGGGTCCTGGTTTACCTCGATGACATCCTTATCTTCACAGAAACCAAAGAGGAACATATCAAACTAGTCAGAGCAGTCCTGAAGAAGTTGCGAGCTGCCCACTTATATGCTAAATTATCGAAGTGTGAATTCCATCAGGAAAAAATCGACTACCTGGGATATCGCATATCTCCAGAGGGCATCAAAATGGACCCTGAGAAGGTCAGGGCAGTACTAGAGTGGGCACCCCCCCGCACACGGAAGCAATTGCAAAGTTTCCTGGGGTTTGCAAACTTCTACCGCCAATTCATCCCCGCATTTGGCCAAATAGCCATGCCCCTCACAAATTTGTTGAAAACGAAGGGGGGGTCACCCGTGAAACCCAGCCAGCCTCTGAAATGGTCAATGAAATGTCAAGCAGCATTTGAGAGGCTAAAGAGACTTTTTTCTGCTGAACCTGTCCTAAAACACCCAGATCCCGACAAACCTTTTGTAATACAGGCAGATGCGAGTGATGTAGCGGTAGGAGCCGTACTATTACAAGAAAATGATGGGGGGACATTGCAACCATGCACATACACATCCAGAAAACTCACAGAAACAGAACAACGCTGGCCAATATGGGAAAAAGAGGCATTCTCGTTGAGGTGGGCATTACTAACATGGCGCCAATTTTTAGAAGGAAATAAAATACCTTTCCAGGTCTGGACAGACCACAAAAATTTGGAAGCACTAAAAACACCCAGGAAGCTCACTCCTAAGCAAGCCCGCTGGTCCCAACATTTTCACCGATTCAATTTCACTCTCAAACACTTACCGGGGGGAAAGAACTTCCTGGCAGATGCATTATCCCGCATGCCCCAATATAACAGCACAAGAGTTACTGACTTTAAACCACTTGTACCGGAACAACAACTGGCAGCACCAGTCACCACCAGGGCACAAGAAAAAATGAAGCCGAAGGTAGATAGCCAAACTGGAATAGAATTCAGGAAATCTTTGGAAAGTGATGAATGGTTCCAGAAAAATAAACATGTGTGCACAATTAAAGATGGACTGCCGTGGGTGGGGGAGAAGCTATATATACCTGCCACACAGAGAATCAATTTCATGCAACTGTGCCATGATACAAAATCAGCAGGACACTTTGGCTTTGTAAAAACCTTACACTTAACTAAAAGGCAATTTTGGTGGCCATCTATGAAAAAGGACATAGAAAGCTATGTGGGTAGCTGTCAAATTTGTGCAATGGCCAAAAGACTGCAAGGGAAACCGCCAGGTCTGTTACAACCGGTGGCAAACCCCTCAGCCCCATGGAAAGAAATAGCCATGGATTTTATCGTAGAACTGCCAGAAAGTAATGGAAACACTGTAGTCTGGACTGTCACAGATCTGTTCTCTAAGCAAGTACATTTCATACCTTGCCAAAAAATCCCGACTGCAAAAGCATTAGCAAAACTTTTTGTACAGCATATTTACAGATTACACGGGGTACCACAACGCATCATATCTGACAGAGGGGTGCAATTTACGTCGGCATTTTGGAAAGAATTTTTATCCCTCTTAGGAACCACCCAAGGACTGTCATCTAGTCACCATCCTCAGACAGACGGAGCTTCTGAAAGACTTAATAATATACTTGAACAATATCTGAGATGCTATATTAATTTTCAGCAGTCCGACTGGACGGACCTACTGCCTTTTGCAGAAGTAGCATATAATAATGCAGTCCACTCAAGCACAGGTTACACTCCTTTTCAAGTAGCTACAGGCCAGAGTTTCAACCCAATACCAGAACTAACCCCAAAAGAACCGGTTATCCCTGATCTGAAGGAATGGATTGCTCAATTACAAAATACATGGCCAATCGTTAGGAAAGCGTTGGAAGATGCCAGAAAAGCATACAAGACACAGGCAGACAAAAAAAGAACCGATCCCACACCATTTAGGGTAGGAGAGATGGTATATTTATCCACAAAATACCTGAAATCACTCCAGCCCTGTAAAAAACTAGGACCAAAATATATTGGACCTTTTCCAATTAAAAGAATCATAAACCCAGTAACAGTTGAATTAGAACTACCCAAAAATCTTAGACGAATACACCCAACCTTCCACTGCAGTCTATTAAAGAGAGAACAACAATCACCACTACGAGAAAAAATCCCACCACCACCACCCCCCATCATGGTGGAAGGAGAACAACATTTTGAAGTGAAAGAAATCTTAGATTCCAGAAAACACCATGGAACGATACAATATTTAGTGGCATGGAAACACCTCCCCTCCTCAGAAAATGAGTGGGTTAACAAACTCCATGTTAAAGCACCTAAGCTGCTTAAGAGGTTTCATACAGAATATCCAAACAAACCAGGCTAACATTTATATGTTTTCTTTCCCCACAGATGGACTCATCTTTTTTCTGAAAGGAGAGCCGAATGTCAGAATCCATTTATATCACATTTCATAATTGTATAGGTAGAACAACGTGCTATTTCTGGGGATTCTGCCATCTCTACGAGGGGGGGGAGAGGATGGTTACTAAAGCGATTTTCAAACAACAGGGGATGTTTTACTGGGGAAGGGAGGGGGGACAGACAGGTCTGGATTGTATCTTCATTTACAACTGAAAAGGAAAGCAATAACCATAAAACCAAGGAGAGTTCCCTTTCCCATGGAAGGACCTGACACCTAGCAACTGACGACAGCCTGACCAAATGGATGAGGGGAGGGGCTGGAATGGGAATGGTTTATATAGGATTGAAATGTAACTTTTCTCAGATTCCGTCTTGTATTCCCACAATCGATTCCATCCTAGTAAACATTTTCCTTTTGGACTAAACTTGCATCCAAGAGTTCTTATTTCCTAAGATGTGGATTGAGGTGTATAAAACCTAATGATATGAATGCAATACTATATATATAAAAAATCAACCTAGCCAGGGAGGGACTATGATGAAAAGGGAAGGGGGTGGGTGGGATCTGTTGTTAATCTATCAACCATCCCTAATGTGAAGCTCTTCCATTGGAGCCTCAAGCCAATCGGCATACAGTAGAACTGCATGGCTTTTATTTTGAAGGCAACTGGGTTTTTTTTCCAGTTTATGTATGTGCATGCATGTGTGTTTTGATAACTTCACAGTAATCAAAAATATAATTAACTGCTTTTATAAAGTGATAAAATTAATATTTAGCATAATTAAATTCAGCCTATGGGTTTGGCCCTGCACAACAATCCCAGGTACTCACGTGTCCCCTTGGGAAAATTAATTGCTCATCCCTGTTCTAGACACTGCATTATTTACCATTTTCATGTGTGAGAGTTTTCTATTTCTGATGGACTTTTCAAAAACATGATGCTGTATGTATGACCAAGTGTCTGGAAATGGATTTGACTTGACTTGAATTCATTAGAGTGATTTGGGGTGCTCTGGGTGTCAGGGTTTAATTCTGGGCTGAGCCTATAACCCTTGCGTTGCCAAATTATTACGGGCAATTTCCAGCGGAATCTGCACCACCCAGACAACAACTCCAATATCCAGATCAGAGCAAGCAGGTAGTTTGGTTAGCAAAAATATGACTTGATGTTCATTCATTAAATATTAATAACCATAAAAACCCAGTTAACTGGCAAAATTGAGACAGAAGGTGGGAAGAAACAGGGGAAAAAACAAAACACGAACAACAGGCAAGAATTCACTTTCTGAAACTTTCCAGAGCCATTGGAAACAATACTGTGGGCTGTTTCAAAGGGAGGGGCCTTTAGTTGTTTTTTTTTTTAGGTTTAACCATGTGTGTATATACTGTTAGCAAAATAGAAATGGAAGGTAGAACAGCAAGTGACCCTCCCCTTTTCTGCACCCTTAAGGAAAGTGTCTGATGGATGGAGATGTTCTCTTCCACAGAAACAACAGCATAGGGCAGGGTTGTTGAACCTTGGCAACTTTAAGACTTTGGACTTAAACTTTCAGCATTTCCCAGCCAGCCATGCTTGCTGGGGAATTCTGAGTGTTGAAGTCTTCAATTCTTGAAGTTGCCAAGGTTCAACATCCCAGGTCTAGGGGGATTATTGGCTACTTATTTTTTCCTATGCAATTTTAATGCAAAATTCACTTCACGAATTTTAACATTTTCACTGTCTGCAAAATAAAGACAATCTTCCCTCGTTAGCCTTTTCCTGTCAAACTTTATATGTATTTTCTTCTAGTCACTGAATAGATTCAGTAACTCTTCTTTAAAATATTTTTTTCAGAGTTTTTACTTTTTATTATTTTTGTTCAGAAATTTGTACATACAACTTATTCCTCTTTCTGTGTTCCAATTATTACCTTTTTATATTTGGCATTCTCTTGCACTGTCTTTAAATGTCCTCTTTGTTTTTATAGCTGATGTTGCCCATATTTTTAAAAGCTAGCTTTTTTTTCTTGCTTATCTATCCAAAAGACTCCTAGGGAGAGTAAAACAAGTCCCTTAGACAGTAAGAATCCATTCATAGAAACCTTTCCAATTTCTTGCTCTAAATAATTTATAATTGATTATTCTTTAATGAGAGAGAGCCACACACACTCATGTCAGTTTCATTATTTAGAAGTCATAGTGTCTGAAATGTTAAGGTTGTGTCAGAAATATAATGGAAGATAAAAGACTTAATGTTTCTCCAGAAATTCATCACCAGTCCTAACATTTTAGTTTTTTAAAATTTGGCTGATCGGAGTTTGTGAAAGTTAAACAAACATTTTTTTTAAAAAAAATAGTCTAACAGGATTCGTCTCAATCCTGACAAGACTGAGTGGCTGTTCATACCGGCATCTCGGGCTGACCAGCCTTCTCCATTATTAACAATAGGGGATGAGGTATTACCCCCCGTTGATAGGGCTCGCAACTTGGGAGTCCTCCTGGATTCACGGCTCAGTTTGGAAGATCATATAGGAGCCGTGACCAGGGGGGCTTTTGCCCAGATTCGCCTGGTGCGCCAGTTGCGTCCCTATCTGGACCGAGATGCTCTACGTACAGTCACTCATGCGCTCGTGACCTCCCGGTTAGACTACTGCAATGCCCTCTACATGGGGCTGCCCTTGAGGACCACCCAAAGGTTTCAACTGGTGCAGAATTCAGCCGCACGAGTTTTGATGGGAGCTTCCCGATACTCCCATGTAACACCTCTTCTCCGTGAGCTGCATTGGCTTCCGGTTGCCCGCCGGGTGAGATTCAAGGTGCTGGTAATGACCTATAAAGCCCTAAATGGCTTGGGTCCGGACTATCTAAGGGAACACCTGCTGCCGGCATCATCTTCCCATCATCCTGTGCGCCCCCACAGGGAGGGCCTTCTCAGGGTACCGCCAGTTAATGAATGCTGGCGGGTTATTCCCAGGGGAAGGGCGTTCTCTGTGGGTGTGCCTGCCCTATGGAACCAACTACCCACAGAACTTAGGACTGCCCCCGACCTTCGCTCATTTTGCCGGGACGTGAAAACTTGGCTCTTCGATCTGTTTGGTCCAGACTGTGGGGTTGTTAATTTAACTGGGTTTTAGATTTACTCCTGGGGCTTGAATTTAATTTAATTGTTTTATTTGTTTTTAATTTTTTGTATTCATGGTTTTAACTGCCCTGTAAACCGCCCTGAGTCCTACGGGAATAGGGCGGTATACAAATCCAATAAAATAAATAAATAAATAAATAAATAACGTTATTTATTTCAGTCTTTATATGAATGGTTTATTACAAATTGTTTTTAAAATGTAACTCAATAAAATGCAACTAAAATAAATTGCACAGATGTGTGGAATAGTTGTAAGGCGATCAGGGACAACAAGGAGATATCTTACAAAATGAGATGCATGTTAATATGATATAGAAATGCATGCCCCTTTAAACTGGTTCTATGTGTATGCATGTTTTATTTAGAAATCAATCCCCAAGAATGGGGCATAGGCAACAATGCTTTGATAAAGGCAGAATACTAGAAATAAGAAAGATTAGCTGTAGTTTATTTTTTGTTCCAGCACAGTGAGTGAGGAGTCCTTGTTTTTCACGTTCCTGGCTTGCAGTGGTAAAAATGAAATGTTTGGGGTATAATAGCCTGGAGTGGAGTGAACAACATGTCTCCTCTGGAGTTACTACATGAGTTGGTGGAACTAGGCCTATCATAAAACTCTTTTAAGATGAGCCCCTTTAAATTGTCAGAGGGAAGTGCAAGTTTGTGTCAATAACTCCCTTGTGTTTCTTGCTTGCCAAAAGGGATGCTGCTCATGTGGGATATCTCTCAGTGACAGATCCTGGTGATTTTTTTTGCTATGACTAGTCTACAAGTGAGCTCATATCCTTCCATGATTAATTTCCTAACATTTCTGGCACTCAATTGCTTGCCAGAAGACTAGGCTATTGTCTATTCTTCCTCCCTCCCTTTGGTGGGTGCTCCATCACTGGAGGTTTTTAAGACAAGATTGGAAGCCATTTGTCTGAAATGGTATAGGATGTCAGTCCTGCCCCAATTTGGTCTCTTAAGCAAGAATGACCCCCAACTCCATTCACTGCAAAAGATTTATGTTACTAAAGGCCAAATGGATTACAGTATAGCAAAACCAGAACCGAAGTTTACGTCTTTCTCAGAAAGTTTTTAAATTAATTCAGAAAAGAATAGGTGTCCTTCTTCTAAATCCAGTCAGCAGCATAGGTGCATGACCCAAATAATTGGTTCTTTTGTGTTATATAATGTCTTCATCATCTGCCAGTTAGGCTGTCTTTTCCAGATCAGAACTGAAGTTCTGATTCTGAAATTCTGAATTACAAAACCAAGTTTTATAAACAAAGGTGCAAAACAACAAAAGTCATATGAGCTACTCAGTAAGTCCCAGCAATCACCATTTTCTAATGAGAAGATTAGAAAGGTACAAGTAAAGAAAAATCTTGCAGAGAAGCATTTTTCTACATTATGAAGCCGAAGTGGGAGGATGTCCAGCAAATCACTGTGTATTCCTGGCAAGTGATGCTTCATTAGCACTTCTGAATTGTTTTAACTCCCACTTGATATCCTGGATATAAATGTTTAGGATCATGTAGGGACTAAGGGAAACAATTAGTCAAGGCACAAATTACTGCTAGGGTGCCTTCAACCATTCACATTCAAAGAAGAGAAGCAGCTATCTGCCATTTGTGACTTGGAAGGTCTCAGCGTGGTGTCCAATAAAGATAAACAAAGTCTAATTTTATGACTTTTCATCTACCTCCTCCAATTAGATCTGTTTAATCCAATTTCACAGAAGTTCATGTTCTCTCACATTTTAAATGATTACCATTAGAGACTTGGGACAGTGAAAAGCAAGAAAAAACCCATTATAAACTACAGCTCATTGTAATTTAATGCAGAACATAAATGGATGCATTTTAAAATATATTTATGATATCTGACCTGAATTATCAAAGAATCTCCTGATTCACTTGAATAGAATAGAATAGAACAGAACAGAATGCCTTTATTGTCATTGTGTAACTCACAATGAAATTACGTGCTGTCTACAGTGCACACTACTCACAAGTAAAAACACATTTATATGTGTATTTATTGTGAAACAGGGAAGAAAGCCAAAAGGAATTGA
Source organism: Vipera berus (assembly GCF_964194415.1). NCBI lineage: Eukaryota > Metazoa > Chordata > Lepidosauria > Squamata > Viperidae > Vipera > Vipera berus. Next base: position 103,250,029 of record NC_138202.1, on the reverse strand, counting down.
TAGTTAAGCTAAGTGTTGCCATCACTTTGGCAATGGAGGGGAAAAAGTTTAAATTACTGCATTCAGTCCTCAGGTTAATTAGAACTAAACTACGTTGTCATTTACAGCTGCATAGATGTAGCAGCATATTATGGCCTTACAATCTGAGTCAAAACAGAAATCCCTGGAGATGTTCCCTCTGATGCAGAGAAACTGATGTGTTGCAACTCAGTGCCTTCCAGATGTAATGGATTAAGCCTCTCATCTTCTCAAGACAGTAAGGGTAATGACCAAACTATTTGGGGGAGATTGGAGACACCAAGTGGCTCAAATTGCTGGGCATAATGAAAATGGCATATACGGTATATGGAACTATTTCCACTGCTGCAAGTCTAGCTTCTATTTTGTTACAATGAGGTGCCAGCTGCTGCATAAGTCACAACTCATAAAATTGAACTGGCTTATTTATTTTATTAAGTTACAATGAGTAGATGATCTGAGCCAACAAGAGAATCCTGGATAACACATACCAAGTACATTCAAATTAGAAACAGGCATCTAAAGTTTAACAGCATTTTCTCCCCTCTGAAACCTCAACACATGAAAATGATAGAAAAACCACAAGCCTTTCAGGGCAACAAAAGAGCACCAGTATGGAAGACAAAATGTCTTTAACTATGGTGGACTGGTGAAATATTGGTGTTGTGCATTGAACTAACATGAAGTTTGATAACAAGGATTTCAGCATCTGTAAGTGATAAAGGTTTAAGGATATTATTGGAAAAGGTTTGGGGCTTAGAAACAACCAACATATGACAATGTAGGCTAAGTGTTGAATAGATTCCTTGTTCTTCAAAAGGTGCTTTTTTCCAAAGACAACTGAACTTTCTTGGTTTTTTTCTTTCATTGAAAACATTCCACTTTTCATCCAAGAAGCTTCTTCAGTTCTTTTTGGATGGGAACTAAAATATTCTCAAAGAAAAAAAAACCCATGAAAGTCCAGTTGCCTTTTGGAAAAAATACCTTTGGGCCAATCATGATCTGGATGATTGAGAATCTCCATAGGAATTCTTTATTTTTGTGATGATCTGTTTCGTTATATATAGTATGGCAGATAGAAGAAGATACAGCCAGATTATTATTATTATTTTATGATATTAATGCATCAAACTCAATCATACAAGAGTTAACAGAGGATTTAGGATGCTAAAGTAATAACTAGATTTTGCATATCCACAAGGCAAGCAGATCTTGGATGAGAGTGACCACGTCACATTGGAATTTAATCTAATGCAAACACAAGCAATAGAACATAATCTGGCCAGTGTCTTAAACTTTAAAAGAGCTGATTTTAACAAATCAGCCTAAAAATTTTATGGATAAAATCCTAAAGGGGAAAATAAGAAGCATGGGAGACTCTGGAAAATATGATCATAAAAGTCCAGTCCAGCACAATACCACTGAAAAAGAAAAACAAGAAATCCAAGAAGAAACTAGCATGGTCGCATAAAGATCTCTCTGACAAACTGAAAGACATTCTTTTTGTCTTTCAGTTTGTCAGAGAGATCTTTATGCAACCATAAGTACAAAAAAAAGAAAGCAAAGGCTCAGAATGAACAAAGAGCTTCAACCAAAGTCAAAGATAATAAAAAAGGTTCTTTCAACATATAAATAACAAGAAAAAAGTCAATGAAACAGTCGGTCCACTAAAGAGAGAAGATGGCAAGGAAGTAACAGGCAGCAGAGGGAAAGCAGAACTGTTTAACTCATTCTTTCCATCAGTCTTCAAGCAAAAAGAAACTATAGCCCAACCTACCAAAAAAACTACCGTATTTTCCAGCGTATAAGATGACTGGGCGTATAAGACGACCCCCTACATTTCCTGTTAAATTATAGGGTTTGGGCTATACTCGCTGTATAAGACTACCCCTCTTCCAACGCACACCAAATAAAAATTAAAAAAACATCAGATTTGATTTTAATATGGTAATTTTAATTCAAATGCTTATGACATGCAGGTGCTTAGTAGGAAAATGAGCAAGATGACTTATACCCACCAACTATCAAAATAATTATTTAATAATAATAATAATAATAATAATAATAATAATAATAATAATAATAATAATAATAATAATAATAATAATAATAAGTTGGAAGGGACCTTGGAGGTCATCTACTCCAACCCCCTGCTAACGCAGGAAACCCTATACCATTTCAGACAAATGGCTGTCCAGTCTCTTCTTAAAAACTTCCAGTGTTGGAGCATTCACCACTTCTGGAGGCAGGTTGTTCCACTGGTTAATTGTTCTAACTGTCAGGAAGTTTCTCCTTAGTTCTAGGTTGCTTCTCTCCTTGACTAGTTTCCATCCATTGCTTCTTGTCCTGCTTTCAGGTGCTTTGGAGAATAGCTTGGCTCCCTCTTCTTTGTGGCAGCCCCTGAGATATTGGATCACTGCTATCATGTCACCCCTCACCCTTCTCTTCGTTAAACTACACATACCCAATTCCAGCAACCGTTCCCTATTTTCCTAATTCACTTTTTCACTTTTCCTAATTCACTCTAAAGCTTTCCCTGCGCAGAGCCTTAAGTAACACCAGCTGCCTGCAATTAGTGCAGGTTTGCATCCCACCAGGCTCAAGGTTGACTCAGGCTTCCATCCTTCCGAGGTAGGTAAAATGAGGACCCAGATTGTTGGGGGCAATAAGCTGACTTTGTAATAATGCTGGGGTTGGTAAAAGCCCTAATAAGCAGGCATATACATATAATGAAGGCTATTGCTAAGCACATTGATTTGTGCTTTAAATTGTAAGCCACCCTGAGTCTTCGGAGAAGGGCAGGATATAAATGGGATTTTAAAAAAAAAGACCAAATGGGAGATCCGCTCCAGGTTTTCCAGCCAGCCCACCCAGTTCCTGAGTCAAATGTGTCCTTAGAGCTAAGCCGCTGCTCTGACTGCTGCCTTCCCCACCTGCCTTTCAAGTTGGGATATACTACAGCTGTTCTTCGACTTTAGAAGGAAAGACGCCCAGACCCCAGCCTGTAAAAAATCACAGACTGCAGCTTCTTCTCCAATTGGTCCCGCTTTCCCTGCGCAGACTAAATGGGAGTTCTTCTCCAGGTTTTCCAGCCAGCCCTGTCCCTAAATTTTCAGCACCTGGCGTATAAGACGACCCCTGACTTTTGAGAAGATTTTCGTGGGTTAAAAAGTCATCTTATACGCCGGAAACTATGGTAACTGTAAAAGACAGACTAGAAATAAAAATTAAAAGAAGCAAGAAAATGGTTAGAGAACACGTATCTGATCCTGATGAATATAAATCACATGGAGATGATAGATTACACTCCAAAGTTCTGAAGGAGCTGGCAGATGTTATCTCAGAACCATTGTATCATATCTTTCAAAAATCCTGGAACACCAGGGAACTACCTGAGGAATGGGAAAGATGGTTCCCATCTTCAAAAAAACAAAAACAAAAAACCCAGACCCAGACCCAGGAAACCCAAGACCAATCAGTCTAACACCTGGGAAGATACTGGAAAAGATAATCAAAAAACAGATCTTCAAACATCTAGAAACAAATAAAGTTACAACTAAAAACCAGCACGGCTTTGTTAAAAACAGATCATGCCAAACCAATCTTATTTCATTCTTTGACAAAGTGACTAAATTAGTAGACCAGCAAAATGCTGTGGACATAGTATACTTAGACTTCAGCAAAGCATTCAACAAAGTAGACTACAACTTACATCTTGGTAAGCTAGAAAAAATGTGAGATAGACAGCATCACCACCAAATGGATTTGTAACTGGCTGACAAACTGTACTCAATGAGTAGTCTTTAATGGTACTACATCTACATGGAGGGAAGTAAGTGGGGTACCACACCTATACGTTATATCAAAGGTATAAGTACAGATTAGGTGAGACATGGCTTATACTGTACTTAGACCTTTGATTTTTCCTGCCTAAATGTACAACTTTGCTTTTCTCCACATTAAATTTCATTTTGCGGGATAGGGTCCATTGTTCAAGTTTGTCAAGTTCTTTTTGGATCCTGAACTTTTTTTAAAATCCCATTTATATCCCGCCCTTCTCCGAAGACTCAGGGCAGCTTACAATCTAAAGCACAAATCAATGTGCTTAGCAATAGCCTTCATTCTATGTATATGCCTGCTTATTAGGGCTTTCACCCCTCCCCCAAGCAGCATTATTACAAAGTCAGCTTATTGCCCCCAACAATCTGGGTCCTCATTTTACCTACCTCGGAAGGATGGAAGGCTGAGTCAACCTTGAGCCTGGTGGGACTCGAACCTGCACTAATTGCAGGCAGCTGGTGTTACTTAAGGAGGCATTAGCCCACTGCTCCACCAAGGCTCAATTAACTTGTCTTCTGGAGCATTGCTATTCCTGCCAGTTTAGTGTCATCTGCAAATTTGATGAGTTCCCTTTCTATTCCCTCATCTAAGTCATTTATGAAAATATTGAAGAGTACTGGGCCTAACATGGAGCCTTGTGGTACCCCACTGCTTACTTCTCTCCATGTGGATGTAGTGCCATTGAGGACTACTTGTTGAGTACAGTTTGCTAGCCAGCTACAGATCCATTTGGTGGTGATGTTATCTATTCCACCTTTTTCTAGCTTACCAAGGAGTAGGTTGTGATCTACTTTATCAAATCCCTTACTGAAATCTAAGTATACTATGTCCACAGCAATTTGCTGGTCTACTAATTTAGTCACTTTATCAAAGAATGAAATAAGATTGGTTTGGCATGATCTGTTTTTGACAAACCCGGATGGCTACTAGTTATAACTTTGGTTTGCTTCTAGTTGTTTGCAGATCTGTTTTTTGATTATCTTTTCCAGGATCTTCACAGCTATTCATGTTACACTGATTTAATGTGGAGAAAAGCAAGATTTTACACTTAGACAGGAAAAATCAAGTACAAGTACAGATTAGGTGAAACCTGGCTCAAAAACAGTAACTATGAGAGGGACTTTGGAGTCCTAGTGGATAATCACTTAAATATGAGCCAGCAGTGGGCAGCAGCAGCTAAAAAGCTAATATAATCCTTGGTTGTATAAACAGAGGTATAGAATAAAAATTATGTGAAATATTATTACTGCTTTATAAAGCCTTAGTAATGACACGCCTGGAATACTGCATCCAGTTTTGGTCACCACATTACAAAAATGTTGTAGAGACTTTGGAAAAAGTGCAAAGAAGAACAACTAAGATGATCAAAGGCCTGGAGTCTAAAACATATGAAGACCAGTTACAGGATTTTGCTTTGGCTAGTTTTAGAGAAATGAAGGTCTAAGGGAGACATGATAGCAATATTCCAGTATTTGAGAGGTTGCCACAAAGAGGAGGGTGTCAACTTATTTTCCAAAGCACCAGAGGTCAGGAGAAGAAAAAATGGATGGAAACTAATCAAGGAGAGAAGTAACCTGGAATTAAGGAGAAACTTTCTAACAGCATGGACAATTAACCAGTGGAAGAGTTTGCCATCAGAGGTTTGTGGGTGCTTCATCACTGGAGGTTTTTAAGAAAGACTGGATAGCCACCTGTCTTAAATGGTATAGGTTCTCTTGCTTGAGGGAGGGTTGGACTGGAAGACCTCCAAGGTCCTTTTCATCTCTATTCTGATTGCTTGATCTCTAATATTTCATCTTATCTATTTGCTTCATTAACACATTTTGTCTTAGGTGTTCCCCTATTAATCTGCTGTCCATACAAATGATCATTGGCATAATTGCATTCAATATGGGGAATTTATTGTTTTTGTTTAAATGTCATGGGGCCACAGTAAAAATGTATGGTTGATGCTTTTTCACATGGTCCTTTGAGAAGACCAGGCGAACAATTCATTAGTTGGGCCAACAGGTTGCTGGAACCCTGACTAACTAGAGCAACAATGAGTCTACATAGGAGAGCTTCACAAAAAGATGTGATCACACCTCCTAATGTGACTCCATGGCTCTGTTACTTACAGCTAAATTACATTATTATGACTTTATTGTTGAATCCCAATTCTCCTAATTATAACCTAGAGATCTATTATTTGATTTTGTAACACCAAGTGCTTCTTTTCTAAATCATGTAATCTCTTGTAGCTTATTAATGTCAGGTTTGCATACACACAGGGACTTGGTTGTTTGCCAGGCAGAATCAAATTTTCAAATTTTCACTGTGTTAGTTGCAGAGATTTGCTTGTTACAATCTAATTATATTGGCACTGAAAGCAAAATTATATTATAAAGCACTTTAACTCTTTCACTGGAAACATTTGCATATGTTAAGTGTCCTCTTTGCCATTGGTTTATTAGCCTTTTCATTTGAAACTCTACGTAAAAGATAATTATTTGTATAATGTTAACTCTTTCTATGCATTGGAATATGATTTTCATTTCATTAAAATGTTCGCTGGGCCTTGTATAGCACCTGAAAGATTAAGAATGTGTTTGAGATACGGATGGTGACAGACTAAAATTCAGACTGCAAACTAGGATGTGCATTAGTTACTTCACTGTGCTTGTAAGATTATAACCACATGCCTTATGCCAAAGGCCCTCACTACAGTTCTTCAGTCTAGAGCAGACATGTCAAACTCGTGATGTCATGTAATGTTGCACAATATATCGGGACGGTTTTGCCATTGCTGGCAATGGGGTGGGCACGGCTTCTGGATGACACATCTGGCCCGTGGGCTGGCAGTTTCATACCCCTGGTCTAGAGCAATTTAAAAAGGTAAAGAGTCCCTCAAGTAAAGCAAAACTCCTGATAACCACATGGTCACAAATATGTAGTTTTCTTGGCACACTATGAAGGCTGTATGTCACTGCCTGGGAGAATTTTCAATTGAGCCATAACTCTGGGATTGCCTGTTGATCTGTCATCCAAGTATTATGAAGTCCAATTGCACTTTAGACTGGCTGAATGCTGGCACTTGGCTGATACAATATGAATACTAGAGTAACAGAATAACAAACTTGGAAGGTACCTTGGAGGTCTTCTAGGTCTTCCCTGCTCAAACAGGAAACCCTAAACCATTTCAGACAAATGGTTGCCCAATTTGCCCCAAAGGTGTTTTTTCAACTATGACCTGGATGACTGAGAATCTCCATAGACATTTGTCCAATCTCTTCTTAAAAACCTCCAGTGAGAAGTGAATGCGATCAGTTGTTAATATCAAGTACAAGTTAAACTGCTTCCCCAGAGATGACAGGGTACAGTTTTATATCGCCAATAGAGTTAATAACCCTAAGCAATTTTTCCAGACATTCTGATCAATTTTACTTTCATTTTTTACTTTCATATATTAATGACCTTGTTATTCTAAGTGTGATAAATTTTGCTACATCGTGTTGTGCTTTACAGTATTAATTTTTAACACGGATTTGTATATTTTTATATCTATCATTTTTATATGGGTGGCTGTTGTGACTAGACTTTGGTGGCTGTTGTGACTAGACTCCTGACTAGATTTTGGTGAGACGGGGGCTATGTAAATTTGAGAAATAAATAAAATATGCAAACATGCAGCCAATTAACTAACATGGGCAGATAGTTTTAGAATTTTTATATGAAACCAGTTTTATATGATTGTGTTTTATGCTGTGCTGATCTTTGACAACAAGAAAGGCTTGTTCTTCAGGTGCAGCCTAGCCAATAACTTGACTGTATGGGCTGAAGCTCATGAGATGGAAATCTCTGATTCTCACAGTGGAGAAGCCCATTTTATTAACATGGGACTATGTTCAGATCCTCCAAGCAGCTACCTGGCCACTGATGTGAAAAGGCAAGAAAGACTCCCAGGATTTAAACCTGAGGACTAAATGTGTAAATGACAGGACTCTAGGATGCAGTTAGAAAGAACTTCATACCTGTAGCTAACAGGAGGCTACTTAACTTTCTTGTTTTTATTGGAGAATGCAGAATAGAGATGGAATTCGATTGCTGTACCTGGCATGAAGCTTTGATGTTTACTATGCAGCAGCTTTCACAACTTGAGAGTTTCTAAGTATGTTCACTTATAATTCAAACAACTTCTAAATCATATGGAGCTTCACAGTGCTCCATATAGAAAATGATCAAAATCTCACTACAAAGATCATCATTTTCTTATATTTAATCCACATTTTCCCAGGAACGTATTAGGAAGTTCTTATAGACTCTAGTGTCTCTCTTCCTGGGTAAAGAACATTACCTAAAGATATTGCTATCAATTTCTGTGCTAATAAGTATTAAATTTGGCCTCCAAAACTAAACTATAATATATTACAGGTAGTCCTTGTCTTACGATCATAATGGAGTCCGATATTTCAGTTGTTAAGTGAATTTTGCCCCGTTTTACAATCTTGTCATAGTTGTTAAGCGAATCACTGCACTGCAGACATACCAGTGTCAAGCAAATTTGGCTTCCCTCATTAACTTTGCTTGTCGGAAGCTGACTGGGAAGGTTACAGTAGTGATCACATGAGCCCAGGATAGTGCAACTGTCATAAATACAAGTCAGTTGCCAAACACCTGAATTTTGATCACATGACAATGGGGATGCTGCAACAGTTGTTAGTGTGAAAAACAGTCATAAGTCACTTTTTTCAACTTTGAATTAAACAAATGGTTATAAGGAAATGATTACCTGTATGCTTATTCTCCAAAACCATTAGACTATCATACATTGTTCTTTCCCATTCTGCATTCTCATAACAGTGCAGTGACATGCAATGTTGTGTTTGTGTGACTGATCCAAGGTCAGCCAATGAGCTTATGACCTGGGGCACTTGAACTTTTCCTTTGCACTCACAAAAATTAGCTTGTCAACTTTGAAAATGAGCATGGCTGTGGCTATTTTCCCTATTCATTTTTGGTTGACACAATGAAGGAGGGAGGGGGGATTGTCAGGTGCTTCGCTAGTCAAAACATCTTTTGTCCCATGGGAGCCAATGTCATCGGCTGCTCCCGAGACTGCTGGCTGGGCATTTCCTTCAAAGCCCACCAAGATGATGTATTTGGGAATGTAGTTGCTTGCATAGCTTTAGAGGTCGGACTTCTTAACTTTGTATTGGGGAATTGTTATGTATGTCTTCAGACTCGGTTTCGCTTTTGACGTGCCGATATTTTGTAACTAATAAACATGTTCTTTGAGGAATTTCCAAGCCTTGGAGTTCTGCTTTATTTGTCTCTGTCTGTTGGAACCATGACATTGCTCATTATCGGCTTTAATTTTTTTCTGCAATACCCATTTTTAACGCAGTAGATGAAGACTCAAAGGAGATCTAGATCTATTTAAGCAAAAACCCTTAGCATATTCAGAACCTTTAGCAGTGGCATTTTTAAAGCTGGATTTACTAGCTGATTTTAAGGCATTTCATTTTTCCTATTATTACTCTGCGGCACTTAAAAACTGTGCTGTTTCAGCTGAATTTAAAGTTATTCGTGTTCCAGTTATATATTCTTTTTTCCCTGGGAAAATATTGAATATAAAATCAATGGCTAATAAAAGGAAATCCGAACCCAAAGGAGTTTCCTACAGAAAACCAATTTTCAGTGGCAATGTGACCCATTAATGAGATGTGCTCGGTGCCACCATTGTGCTGAGTACCTCTTAATGAAATACAGCAGGTTAATGGTTGTGGTACAGTGGACTTAAATATGAAACACAGCAGGTGCACACCTTAATGAGGTGTTAATAGTGCGACAGGTGCATGTAAATAAGCAACACTGAGGATAGTAATGGGTTCCTCTGAACCTAGAAGCACAGTATAAATAATTATTCAGTCACGCTCCAACTATTTGCCTGGTAATATTTGTTCCTCACAAAATGAATTGGAAAACAATTTTAAATTAATTGCCCTTGTAACATTCCTTTTAGAAGGTATTTCAGGACATTTCTAGATTGCCTTATTCATCAAGAATGCAAAACCCAGTTCTGTTTAACTTGAATACCCTTCCACCCTCAAAGCTACAGCATCTTCCATCCATGCCAACTTCCAGCAATGGCCATGGCTGCTAAAAATCCCAGCAATTTGAACTCTACAAATCTGGACAAAACTGATAGCGCTGAATTAACCCAATCGTTAGCATGAATACTCTCCATTTGTATGAAAAGGACCTGGGTCTGAGAAATGTCTGGAATGCTAAGTTCACTGTCTAATGAACAGATGCAAAAGATTGGTTTGATGAACATATGCAACATTTTCCTCTATCTGAAGAGGTCGGCCTGCTTGCTATTTCATAGGAACATCATTCCCCTTCATGGATTACTGCCTTGTCGTGGTGAAGGGGCTTGCGTAATTCAATGAAGCTATGAGCTATGCTGTGCAGGGCCACCCAAGATGGAAACGTCATAGCAGAGAGTTCTGACAAAACCTGATCCACTGGAGAAGGAAATGGCAACCCACTCCAGTATCTTTGCCATGAAAACCCTATGGACAGTACCAAAAGGCAAAACAATATGACGCTGGAAGATGAGCCCCTCAGGTCAGAAGGCATCCAATATGCTACTGGGGAAGAGCAGAGGGCTAGTACTAGTAGCGCCAGAAAGAATGAAGCGATTGGGCCAAAGCTCAGCTGTGGATGTGTCTGGTGGTGAAAGGAAAGTCCGATGCTGTAAAGATTTTTTTCTCCATAGGAACCTGGAATGTAATCAAGGCAAGCTGGACGTGGTCAAACAAGAGATGACAAGACTGAACATTGACATCTTAGGTATCAGTGAACTAAAATGGACAGGAATGGGTGAATTTAATTCAGATGACCATCAAGTATACTACTGCAGGCAAGAATCCCTCAGAAGAAATGGAGTAGCCTTCACAGTCAATAAAAGAGTAGGAAAAGCAATACTGGGATACAATCCTCAAAATGACAGAATGATCTCAGTTCGAATCCAAGGCAAACCATTCAATATCACAGTAGTCCAAGTCTATGCCCCAACCACCAGTGCTGAAGAGGATGAAATTGACCGGTTCTATGAAGCCCTACAGCACCTTATAGAACTAACACCAAAAAATGATGTCCTTATCATCATGGGGGATTGGAATGCTAAAGTAGGAAGCCAAAAGATAACCGGAATAACAGGCAAGTTTGGCCTTGGAGTACAAAATGAAGCAGGGCACAGGCTGATAGAATTTTGTCAAAAGAATACGATGGTCATAGCAAACACTCTTTTCCAACAACCCAAGAGACGGCTCTACACATGGACATCACCAGACGGTCAACACAGAAATCAGATTGACTATGTGCTCTGCAGCCAAAGATGGAGAAGCTCTATACAGTCAGTAAAAACAAGACCAGGAGCTGTCTGTGGCTCAGACCATGAGCTTCTTGTTGCAAAGTTTAGGCTTAAACTGAAGAAAGTAAGGAAAAGCGCTAGGTCACTCAGGTATGAATTAAATCATATCCCTGTTGAATATACAGTAGAGGTGACAAATAGATTTAAGGAATTAGATCTGATAGACAGAGTGCCTGAAGAACTATGGACAGAGGTTCACAACATTGTACAAGAGGTAGCAACTAAAACCATCCCAAAGAAAAAGAAATGCAAGAAAGCAAAATGGCTGTCTGAGGAAGCTTTGCAAATAGCTGAGGAAAGGAGGGAAGCGAAAGGCAAGGGAGAAAAAGAAAGATACGCCCAATTGAATGCAGAATTCCAGAGAATAGCTAGAAGAGATAAGAATGCCTTCTTAAATGAACAGTGCAAAGAAATAGAAGAAAACAATAGAATAGGGAGGACCAGAGATCTTTTCAAGAAAATTGGAGAGATGAAAGGAACGTTTCATGCAAAAATGGGCATGATAAAGGACCAAAATGGCAGGGACCTAACAGAGGCAGAAGAGATTAAGAAGAGGTGGCAAAATTACACAGAGGAACTATACAAGAATGAGCTTTATGTCCCTGATAATCACAATGAGGTGGTCACTGACCTCGAGCCAGACATCCTAGAATGTGAAGTGAAGTGGGCCTTAGAAAAGCTGAGCAACAACAAAGCTAGTGGAGGTGATAGTATTCCAGCTGAGCTATTCAAAATCTTAAAAGACAATGCAGTAAAAGTGCTACACTCAATTTGCCAGCAAATTTGGAAAACTCAACAGTGGCCACAGGATTGGAAATGATCAGTTTACATTCCAATTCCAAAGAAAGGCAGTGCCAAAGAATGTTCAAACTATCGCACCATTGCACTCATTTCTCATGCTAGTAAAGTCATGCTTAAAATCCTACAAGCTAGACTTCAGCAGTATGTGGATCGAGAACTACCAGAAGTACAGGCAGGATTTCGAAGAGGCAGAGGAACTAAAGATCAAATTGCCAACATACGCTGGATCATGGAGAAAGCTAGGAAGTTCCATAAAAACATCTACTTCTGCTTCATTGACTATGCTAAAGCCTTTGATTGTGTGGATCATAACAAACTGTGGCAAGTTCTTAAAGAGATGGGAGTACCAGACCATCTTATTTGTCTCTTGAGAAACCTATATGTGGGCCAAGAAGCAACAGTGAGAACTGGACACAGAACCACTGATTGGTTCAAAATTGGGAAAGGAGTCCAGCAAGGCTGTATACTGTCGCCCTACCTATTTAACTTATATGCAGAGCACATCATGAGAAAGGCAGGGCTAGATGAATCAAAAGTTGGAATTAAGATTGCCGGAAGAAATATCAACAACCTAAGATATGCAGATGATACCACTCTAATGGCAGAAAGTGAAGAAGAACTAAAGAGCCTCTTGTTGCGGGTGAAGAAGGAGAGTGCAAAACTTGGGTTGAAACTTAACATTAAGAAAACCAAGATCATGGCATCCGGCCCTCTCAATTCCTGGCAAATAGATGGGGAAGAAATGGAGGTAGTGACAGATTTTATTTTCCTGAGCTCCAAGATCACTGCAGATGGGGACTGTAGCCAAGAAATTAAAAGACGCTTGCTCCTGGGGAGGAAAGCCATGGCAAATCTAGACACCACACTAAAAAGCAGAGACATCACCCTGTCAACAAAAGTGCGTATAGTCAAGTCTATGGTCTTCCCAGTTGCAATGTATGGCAGTGAAAGCTGGACCATAAGAAAGGCTGAGTGCCAAAGAATTGAAGCCTTTGAACTCTGGTGCTGGAGAAGACTCCTGCGAGTTCCTTGGACTGCAAGGCAATGAAACCGGTCAGTCCTAGAGGAGATCAACCCTGACTGCTCTTTAGAAGGCCAGATCCTGAAGCTAAAACTCAAATACTTTGGCCACCTAATGAGAAGGAAGGACTCACTGGAGAAGAGCCTAATGCTGGGAAAGATTGAGGGCAATAGAAGAAGGGGATGACAGAGAATGAGGTGGCTGGATGGAGTCACTGAAGCAGTAGGCGTGAGCTTAAATGGACTCCAGAAGATGGTAGAGGACAGGAAGGCCTGGAGGAATGTTGTCCATAGGGTCGCGATGGGTCAGACACGACTTCGCAGCTAACAACAAGAAAGGAAGATCATTAAGAGGAAACAGAATCAGTCTCCATCTTAGGACATTTCAGAGTATAAATAAACAACAATTTATTTGCTAAATTTCCTGTAACCTGATCCTTGTTAATAAAGAGTTTGTGAGATTTTGCTTTTAGTTTGAAGCAACTGTGAAAAGAATAACAAAATAACAAAGTTGGAAGGGACCTTGGAGGTCTTCTAGTCCAACCCCCTGCTCAGGCAGGAAACCCTTATTTCATTTCAGACATCTTCTTAAACACTTCCATTGTTGGAGTACTCACAACTTCTGGAGGCAAGTCATTCCATTGATTAATTGTTGTAACTGTCAGGAAATTTCTGCTTAGTTTCAGGTTGCTTCTCTCCTTGATTAGTTTCCAGCAAAGCACTAGCAATGAGGCACCATAACAATCATCCTTGGGCAAGTAAAAAGGGAATGCCCCAGAGCAATTCTAACTTCTAAACTCAGCAATCCCGTTTCCAAATGGTTCAAGTCTGCCAAAACCAATGGGGTCAAAATGCTGTCTACACCTGACTGAGATAATATAGTCAGTAAGGAAACTTGTACATTAAAATCTGGCTCAGTTTGCAAGCATATAGGTTTAAATAGTTTGAAAGAAAGGCATGATTACAACCTTACACTACAAAACATTTTGATATTTAAAACATATCTCTAATTAGAACTCTACTATGTATAAAAAGAGGGATTTTTCTTTTAAGTTTCAAATACTTTCTGAATGGATGAAAAAAAAATGTTTACTCAGTCTTGTCTTAAAATGAAAGCTTATCTTGCGAGCAAAGCTGACAGGCACTTTGGATAACTTATCATGACATATCATGCTGTAAAAGTGACACAGAGCTTCATTAACATGACATAGTGCTTCCATAACAACTCCCGATTGTAAAGCATCTTTCTCACTCCCCAAAGAAGACTATTTACTCCAAATGCAGATTGTTGAGATCAGTAGCTAATTTGGTATTTGCCCATGTTTAAGACACTTCTGAACACTTACACGCTATATACAATCATAACATTATGATCAGACTATAAGGCAAGCTAGAACTGACAGCACAATAAAATATAAAAGAAGAAGTTAACATTCCATTAAGAATACTGGTCAGGAAAGAAAACAATGTGAGGCAAGCTAAGATAAAGATGTCTTCTTGACAACAGTAAAACAACATATTGTATCTGTATCTGTTGATTTTTTTAAAAAATCCCATTTATATCCCGACCTTCTCCGAAGACTCAGGGCGGCTTACAATCTAAGAAGCACAAATCAATGTGCTTAGCAATAGCCTTCATTCTATGTATATGCCTGCTTATTAGGGCTTTCGCCCCCCCCCCAAGCGGCATTTTTACAAAGTCACCTTATTGCCCCCAACAATCTGGGTCCTCAGATTTGTGTTCCTCTTTGCAACAGATAAATCAAGTTAACACCAAGGTGAAATTTAGGTTTTTAGTAATCTATTACTATTCTTATTCTGTCCACTGCCAGGAGTTTGATCCTGACTGGTTCAAGGTTGACTCGGCATTTTATCCTTCCAAGATCGATAATGAGGACAGATTGTTGGGGGCAATATACTGACTCTGTAAACTGCTCAGAGTGCTGTATGAAGTGGTATATAAGTCTAAGTGCTATTGCTATTGTTATTTCATATTGTTAATGTTATGTATGGAGTGTGAACAGCAGCTCTGCAGGTACCACCAGGTGGCGCTGTGCTGTGGCTGGATTGGCTGAAAGGGTTTCGGCGGGAGATTCGGATGGATGGGTTGGCCAGAGTGTCACCTGGCTAGGTATATAAGGGGTCCAGGTAACCCCCTTTGTTCAGTACACGCCTACCACCAATAAAGAGCTGACATGCGGTACTCATCTGCCTCTTCATTGCCGTGTGGTCCACAACCCACTACACAATAGTGGCGACGAAGGTGGGATTGCTGTTTCGTGCAGAGCTGAATCACTAGCTGAAGTCACTAGCTGAAATCACTGGATCGGAGGAAAAGAATTCTTTTTCTCGATCCTTGCCGAAGCAGCATCCTTGGACCAGTTATACCATGGCAAAAATAATGCAGATCCGCAAGTTTGATATTCACCGGGCTGAGCGATGGGAATCGCACTTGGGCCAGGTTGAAGGCTACCTCCTGGACAACCAGATCATGGAGGATTGCATGAAGGCGGCGGTGCTACTGTACATCAGTGGGTCTGCCATCTACGATGTGGCTGTGGGTTTGTTCACACCCATGCCTATCGCATCTGTTCCCTACCGCGACCTCCTAAGCAAGCTGAATGGGCATTTTATGCCTAAGAGGTCAGAGATGTCTTGGAGATTCCAGTTTGTCCAGCGGATCCAGAGGCTGGGCGAGTAAACAACTGACTTCATTGTGGACGTGTGACAAGCCGCTCGTCTCTGCAAGTTCCCTGATCTAGAGGACCGCCTGCGAGATCGTATCACCTTCGGCCTGAGTGATAAGTGGCTACGGCAGAAACTGCTCGCGAAGCCGAAAATGAGCCTGCAAAAGGTCCTGGATGAGGTCCAAGCACATGAGGCAGCCAGCGGTGGTGGTCAAACAACCCACCGACCCTGCAGCAGATCCGGGGGATCAGCGCACCAGGAGAGTGCTGCATACAGCGGAACAGATGACGATGAGGTGGCAGAGATTGATGCTGTAGACTGGAGGGCAGTGCAACAACAATCAACGCGACCGCGGGTAGACCAGGGGCCTCAGCAGAGACCGATGGTGGCGCAGAGAGCTGCCGGTGGGCCCGGTACTGACGCCATTCCGGGAGCTGGAGCGACCAGTCCAAAGTGTGTCGGCTGCAGGGGAAACCATGCAAGAGTGACCTGCAGATTTCACTTGGCTAAGTGCCGAATCTTCAGGAAAACAGGCCACATCGCTGTGGTCTGCCGGAGCCATCAGAGGAACGAGGACGCATCGTCAAAAGGTACTGGGACACCCCAAAATGCGACCTCCAATGTCATAGTCAACCTTAAGGCCTTTTCCCATTTGGGGGTCCATCAGTTACTCACCCCCAAAATTATGCTACCCTGTAAGATGGAGTTAGACTCTGGCGCTACGGTCTCAATAATTTCGGAGGACACTTTTTTTTTTTATTGAAGAGTTTTAAAATACAGTTTTCCTTTAAGAATCCCCCCTTCCCCCTCCCTCCTCCCCCCTCCCTACCTCCCCCCTCCCCCCCTCCCCCCCCGACTTCCCAGAGCTAAATACAAGGTATATATATAAAAAGCAATCATAAACAATCATATACTAACAATTATAAACTCTAAAATCCATCACTCTCTAGCTTATATAAGATAAAACAAATAATAATAATATTGAATATGTATAAAAAGAAACTAAGATAATAAAAGAAAAAAAAAACGAAAGAAGACTTATTCAAATGCTACATAAAACTTCTTAACCCTATACTTGTTCTGGATAAAATCAATCCATTTTCTCCATTCCATAATATAGCGTTCTTGCGAATGATCTTTCAAATAGGCCGAAATCTTCGCCATCTCTGCCAGGTCGGAAACCTTTAAAGTCCACTCCTCTATGGTCGGCAGTTCCTCTTTCTTCCAGTATTGGCCTATCAAAAGTCTTGCCGCCGTAATTAAATTCAACATCAACTTGGTGTCCACAACTGTGGCATCTGTAATTATTCCCAACAAAAAAAATTGCGGACAAAACTTTAATCTCTGTTTAAAAATCTTCTGCATGTTCCACCAGACTTTTATCCAAAAAGCCTTAACCTTTTTACAAGTCCACCATATGTGAAAATATGTTGCATCTTCATCACCGCACCTCCAACATTTAGGCTGATAATTCGGATACATACTTGCAAGCTTTTTAGGATCTAAATGCCATCTATAAAACATTTTGTAAAAATTCTCTCTTAAATTTTGAGCTTGTGTAAATTTTACGTTCCTCACCCAAATCTTTTCCCACGTATCCATTGTGATGACTTCCTGGATATTTTGGGCCCATTTTATCATACAATCCTTAACAAGCTCTGTTTCTGAGTCAATCTCTATCAATGCAAGATATATCCGTTTGATATGTGCTGGTCCCTGATTCCTAATTTGCTTTATCAAATTTTCATCAGTCATTGTAAATCCATTTTTCTGGTCTTCTTTCCACCTGGCCCGTAACTGAGTATATTGAAACCAATTTTGAACAACCTTCTCTTCTCGCAAGAGGCTATATGATTTCAAACACCAAACATTTCTTTCCAAACTGAGAATCTCCTTGTACGTAGTCAAATCATGTTTAAAGCCAGCATGTATATTTTCTATTGCGTGTTTTGGAATTGCCCACAATGGTATCTTGCAACTTATCTTATGTCTGTACTTCTTCCAAACTCTCAACAGTGCCTGTCTTAAAATATGCACCCTAAACACGTTGTCTACCTTCTTATCATACAACAAATATGCATGCCAGCCAAACAACAAATCGTGGCCCTCAAGATTTAATAACCTCCCTTGCGTCAAATTAATCCAATCACTTATTCCTACTAATGCAGCAGCTTCATAATATAATTTAAGATTAGGCAATTTAAGGCCCCCTCTCTCACGAGTATCCTGCATAATCTTAAGTTTAACTCGTGGTTTTTTCCCTGCCCACACAAATTTATTGATACCTCGCTGCCATTCCTCCAGATTAGAATCTTTCTTATGAATCGGTATCATTTGAAATAAAAATAAAAATTTAGGCAGGACATTCATTTTTACTGCTGCAATCCGTCCCAACAAAGACAATTGCAATTTTTTCCAACTCTCCAATTCTTTTTGAATTTTCCCCCATAATTTTTCATAATTATTTTTATATAGCTTTGTATTAGAGGGCGACAAAATCACCCCCAAATATTTAACCCTTTTAACAATCTCAAATCCAGTTAATCCTTCTAAAAGGGCCTTTTGCGATGTTGTCATATTTTTGGCCAAAATTTTTGTTTTTTGTACATTAACCTTAAATCCAGAAACCTTCCCATATTGCGTTATTATCTCCATCAGGTCCACAACAGAGTTCTCTGGCTGGGTCACTGTAACAACCAGATCGTCTGCGAATGCTCTCAATCTGTAGTCCTGATCTCCAATTTGAATCCCCTTAATTTTTTCCGAATTCTGAATTTTAACCAATAATATCTCTAATGTTAACACAAATAACAAGGGTGATAACGGACACCCTTGCCTTGTGCCCTTCTCAATATTACATGCTTCTGTCAAGCTATTATTAACTATAATTCGGGCAGTTTGTTTTTGATATAATGCCCTAATCGGTTGTAAAAAAATTTCCCCAAAATCCATTTTATCTAAAACTTTCAACAAAAATTTCCAATTCAATTGATCAAAAGCTTTTTCAGCATCTAAAAAAATTAGCACCGCAGCAATCTGGTTGTTCCTTTCCAAAAACTCTAACACATCAACTATATGCCTCACATTATTTTTCATTTGCCTACCACTAATAAACCCTGTTTGATCCCCATGAATCACCTGTTGCAGAACCCTCATCAGTCTATTAGCCAAAACCTTAGCAAATATCTTGTAATCTGTGTTTAAAAGCGATATCGGTCTATAATTTTTAACTTGAGTAGCATCTTGGTCTTCCTTCGGAATCAAAGAGATAAAAGCTGTTCTCCAAGACGGTGGCACCTTTCCCCCCCTCTGGATTGTCTGGAACAGTTCCTTTAACGGTTTTATCATTTCTAATTGTAAATTTTTATAATAGGCCGCTGTCAAGCCATCCGTACCTGGTGCTTTATCCACCTTCAATTCCTTAATTGCTATAAAAATTTCTTCTTCTGTGATCAGTTGATTAATCCCTTCTTTTTGTACTTGCGTAAGAACCGGGATGCTAGCATTTTCCAAATATATATCAATGTCCTTTTCATTAATTTTCTCCTTAGCATATAATTTAGAGTAAAAATCCACAAAAGCGTCCTTAATAAGATCCTGTTGAAACACAACCCTTCCTTTATGCTCAATCTTGTCTATATTAGAAGCCCTTTGTTTTTTCCTCAATCTATAAGCTAACCATCTGCCTGGTTTGTTGGCGTTACAAAAAGTGTTATGCCTGGCAAACCGCAGATTGGTTGCCACTTGGTCAGCCATTAATTTATCAAATTGTCCTCTTAACAATTTAATAGCCTCCTTAGTCTTCACATCCTCTGAATTCAAAATCAAAGCCTTTTCTTTTTCCTTTATTTCATTCTCCAGTTCTTTCCTCCTAGCTTCCACAGCACGTCTATGTTTGTTGTTCATATATATCAACACCCCTCTCATGTATGCCTTGCTAGCATCCCACACCATGTCCATAGAAGTACCTTTGTTCATATTAATTTCAAAAAAATCCTTCATCCGCTGTTTGCATTCTTCCACATTTCTCTGATTTCTAAACAAATTCTCATTTACGCGCCAAGAGCGCCTGTCTCTTTTCTCCTTACCAATCTCTAACCACACTGGACTATGATCAGAAATAGTTCTTGCACAAATCTTCACCTTTTTAGTCCTCAAAAAAAAGTCATTAGTCACCAAAATAAAATCAATCCTCGAAAAAGATTTATGTCTATCAGAATAAAAAGTATAATCCTTTTCCTGCAGGTGTCTCTCACGCCAGATATCTCGCAATTCCAAGTCATCCTTCATTTCAAAAAAAGATTTAGGCATTCTAGCATGACTTGGAATGCGCTTAAAAGCTCCAGCCTTATCCATCTGTTCATCCATAACACCATTCCAGTCCCCCATAAAAATAAAAGATTTATAATCCAACTGGGTAAGCTTTGTATAAAGTAAACTAAAAAAGTCAGCCTGTTGTTGTTGTTGATTAGGGGCATACAGTCCAACTAGAAGCGTCTTTTTGCCTTCTAGCAACAAGTCTATCAGTACGTATCTTCCATGCTTATCTGCTTCAATTAAATCCGCTGTTATGGCACTTTTAATATAAACAACCACTCCATTTTTCTTATTCATTGCAGAGGCAACAAAATGCGTACCCAGTCTTGAGTTCAATAAAAACTTTTGGTCCATAGCCCTAATATGCGTTTCTTGCAAACATATAACATCTATCTTAAATTGTTTTAAATATTGAAAAACCTTCTTTCTCTTCTGTGGTGAATTTAGTCCATTAACGTTCCAAGTCAAAAATTTAGTTGCCATGCATATCCTCCCAAAGCTCTTGAAGCACTGCTTTGATAGGACTATCTTCTTTAGGCCGTGCTCCTCCCACTGCTTGGCTATGAGTACGTTGTGAAGATTCTGAAGACTTTTGCTGATCTTGTTCTTTTATTTTCTTTGCTCTTTTTAAAGCAGCACGCGTTACCCTTTGCTCTCTAGGATCATCCAAAGAGGTTGTAGCTTGATCTCCTCCAGCACCATTTTCCTCAGTTTCATCCTCTTTATGTTCTCCTTCTCCTTCTCCAGATCCCTTTGCAGCTTCCAGAAGTGTTAATGGAGTTGCTTTTAAAACAGTATTGTAGAAATCACGCGCTTGCTTCACAGTAATCAACCGGTACCTTTTGCCTTCATACATCACCATCAGCCCGTCTGGAATCTCCCATCTGAACCTTATATCTCGTTGCTTGAGCTCTTGCACAAGAAATGTAAAATCCTTCCTTCTCCTCAAAATCTTTGGAGGGATCTCTTTTAAAACCAAGACTTCTTGATCAGCAATCACAACTTTAGCATCATAGGCAGCTTGTATAACTTCATCTCTGATTTCTCTTTTTGTGAAGTAAACCACCACATCTCTAGGCAACTTTCTCTGTCTGGCAATCCATGAGTTTACACGGAACACTTTATCCATAGCTGCTCTTATTTCAGATGCTGGCTGATTCAATACCACTTCAAAAGCCTCAGAGACCAGCTGCTTTAAATCTTCCTTAATGTTCTCTTTTAAACCTCTGATTCTAACAGCAAACTGCATCTGGTAATATTGGGCAAGGCTTAACTCCCTTTCCATTTTGTCTCTTAAATTTTCATTCTCCCGTACTTTAACTTCTAATATTTCATTCTTTTGAGTCAAATCATCCAATTTTTCATCTAAATCTTCCACACATTCCGCCACTTTATGCACTGAAGACAAAATGTCTACCTTCATCACGCTGAGCTTCTGTTCCATCCTCTCTTCCATTCTCTCCTCCAGTTTCTCCAATTTCTCCTCCATCTGTGCAAATTTATCAGCCATTGATTGATTAATTGACTCCAAAAGTACCTGGGCATGTTTATCCAAAGCATCTCGTAAGTCCTTCGATGTCAGTACATCAGGAGGGTGCAACGCCTGTAATAATGATTGTTGCACCGGAGAAGATCCACCACTCCGAAGAGTTTTAGGGGGAGGTTTAGCCGCCATCTTTTACTTTTCAATTGTGACGCACTTTCACTAAAAGTTTAAAAAGTCCATCAAGCTCGAGAGTATAATAAAATAATCCTCTTCACCTTTTCCTCTTGTACCGCTCTGCCTGCTCCTTTAATCCATAGTCCTTTCTTCAGGCAGGGGTGGTCGCAGATGCCTGGCTCTGCTCCAAGAAGTCCGGAGCAGAGACGCCAGCCAGCTGGGAGCAACCCAGGCTTCGGGGGAGTTCAATCCTTCAGCCGCCCAAGCTCCAAGCTCAGGCGGCCCCGGAGAACTCTACCCCTACCTGGGGCCTCACCCCCTCCTCTTCTCCCAAGGAGGGGGCTTCAAATTCGCCCGAACAGCTGATCAGCGCTGTTTCGGGCGAAAAAACAACAGCTGAGCCGCGGGCAGCCCGGGAAGGCTGTCTCCGTCGCCGCGGAGCCACCGGAAGTCCAATCAATTTCGGAGGACACTTTTAAACTAGTGTGCGGCTGGAGCAACCGGTGGGCTACGTTAAGACCAACTAACCTAAGACTAACTGACCTCCAGCATGCTCCCGTAAAAATCAAGGGGGAGGCCGTGCTGTTGGTGGGGTTCAGAAGGTTCCATGGGGACTTGGATGTGTTGGTAGTTGATGGCTGCAGGACTAGCCTAGTGGGTCTGGACTGGTTCGGCCCGATGGGCATAGGCATCTCAGGGATCCATAGGGTCCAGGCCACAAGCCTCAAATCGGTCTGCAAAGCATTTGAAGACATATTCGGAGACAAGCTAGGCACATACACGGGGCCACCCATCAAGTTAAAGTTAAACCCCAATGTTATGCTCATTAGAATCAAACCCCACAGGGTTCCTTTCGCCCTTAAAAGTAAAATAGAGAGGGAGTTGGACAGGCTAGTGGACCAGGGGGTGTTAGAGCCCATGGAAGGGGGGTGAGTGGGAAACCCCTACAGTCACCCCACTAAAAACTAATGGGGAGGTGAGGATCT
The DNA here is from genome assembly GCF_964194415.1 of Vipera berus. Lineage (NCBI taxonomy): Eukaryota > Metazoa > Chordata > Lepidosauria > Squamata > Viperidae > Vipera > Vipera berus. The sequence goes on along the minus strand of NC_138202.1, from coordinate 103,227,282 downwards.
GCGCTGTACTGTAAACTGGGCCTTCAATTCGCATGCTTACCCGGTCCTGACGGTCAGCCACATCCTTGCCTCTCTTCAGGGTGGCGCCATTTTTGCAAAGCTAGATTTGGCGCAAGTGTATCAGCAGCTCCGGGGTGCCCCAGAGACTGCTGACGTGCAGACCATAGTAACGCACAGAGGAGCTTTCAGAGTTAACCATTTGCAGTTCGGTATCTCTTCAGCACCAGGGATCTTTCAAGAAGTGATGGAGAAAACACTGAAGGGCATTCCAGGAGTATGCCCTTACTTTGATGATGTCCTCATCACTGGAAGCTCTGAGGAAGTATTAGCTGAGAGACTGCAGGCTGTTTTAAACAGATTTCGCTCTACAGGGCTCAAACTCAAGAAAGACAAGTGCAGCATAGGGGTAACATCTACTGAGTTTCTAGTTTTCAGAATAGATGCCAAGGGGGTGCATCCTTCTGAACCCAAGGTGAGGGCAATAAAAATGGCCACCACTTCAAAGAACAAGGGGGAAGTACAAGCATTCCTGGGGCTCCTAAATTTTTACCACTCATTTCTTCCACACAAAGCTGCAATAGCTGAGCCTCTGCACAGGCTCCTAGACAAGCAAGCTGTGTGGAATTGGAATAAGCAGCATGAAAAAAGTTTTAGACAACTGAAAGAACTACTGTCTAGTAACTCCACTGTCACCCACTTCATAGAGTCAAAACCTATATGCACCGCATGTGATGCTTCCCCATACGGAGTGGGTGCTGTACTGAGCCATCTTGAAGACAATAGAGACCAAGTGCCCATTGCCTATTACTCATGCACATTGTCTAGGGCAGAAAGGAACTACACTCAAATCGATAAGGAAGCTCTGGCCATAGTGGCCGGGGTCAAGAAATTCCATGACTACCTCTATGGCAGGGAATTCACCATATTCACAGATCATAAGCCTCTACTGGGTTTGTTCACAACAGACAAACAGACACCTCAAATTTTATCAACCAGAATGCTTAGGTGGTCCATCTTCCTATCTGCATACTCTTGCAAGTTAGTTCACAAGCCAGGTAAAGAGATGGGCCATGTGGATGGGTTAAGCAGGTTGCCCTTAGACAAGGCTGAACCCGATCCAGCACCAGCAGCCCAGATACTGTCCATTCAAGATCTACCAGAGTGCCCCCTGCAGGCAAAAGACATAGCCACTGAAACAGCAGCAGACAGAGTCCTAAGCAGAGTTCAGTCTTGGGTAGTCACGGGGTGGCAAGAAAGGTCTCCAGGAACCGAATTCCAACCTTACTTCAACAGGAGGCATGAGTTGTCGGCACACAAGGGCTGCCTCTTATGGGGAAGTAGGGTCATCATTCCCCAAACACTGAGAAACACGGTCATTAAGTCATTACATGAAGGACATCCAGGAATAGTCAGAATGAAAAAAAATTTCAAACAATCAGCTTTGAGTAACAGTCAATAATGTTCAGGAGTTAAAGAGTATTGAATTCTGCCCTCAAGATCAAAAGGACCAAATTTGATGTAAGTCAAACTGCTGGCCCTCGGGCTGGATGCTTCATGCGGAAGCTGCGCCCATCCCATTGCCGGCAATGGCAAAACTGTCCCGATACGTTGCATGATGACATGTGATGTCATTAGTTTGACATGTCTGATGTAAGGAATTGGGACTTTGGCATCAGAATCCCATTCAAAATTTGAGAAAATTCCATTTCATTTGAAAGATGTGCTTCAAAATTCTGACTGATATGAACTGAGAATGCCATTAGAATTCAGATGGAGGAAAAAAAATGAGAGAAGGATTATCTATTAGATTAAAAAAAGAGAGGTTAGACATAGAGAACAAAGAGCCACCAAGCATGGCTTTTTCAACAGAGGACCCATATATCAGGGTATTCCACTAGAAGCCTTTTTCCTTTCAGTACAAACTCTGTAATTTTAACTGACCCTATCCAGATTTCTGATCAACTGTTAGGACCATAGCATACTCAGAGGTATTTTCTGACACAAAAACTACACAATTCTCTAGGCTAGGAGCTGAGCATGATCTGCTAGGCTGTACAGAATTCAGTTCAGTTGAAGATAGAAGCAAGATATCCTGAGGATTTTTGTTTCTTGGAAGAAGTTTTAAATTTCATTTTTAAAATGTTTCATTCTATTTCAAGACATGCATTCTATTTTTATTTTTTTATTTTTCCAGCCTCAAAATGTCTAGAAACCATGTCATCAGTTTTCAGCCACTCTGGTCAGAGACCATGCCAGAGGTTGCAAGAGAGAGATTTGACTTGTTCATTCCTGTTCTTGACTAGATCCAGAATCAGACAGATATTTTTCAGTGACTTTTGTAAGATTTTTCAGTTCCCCCAGTTTATTTATTTAATTTAGTAAGTCCTAAATTCATCTTGAGAGTATTAAAGTAACAAGTCCTGGGAGGAACTAGTGTCAACGCTGCTAACATCAGATGTTCTTGCTTTGACAACAGATGGAAATGCAGCCATTTTCCTCTATTGCTTTTAGAGTTAGTTGATGCTGGGAGGGGGAATGTGGATGACAGTCCAGCTAGTCATAACAATAATAACTCAGCCATGGGAACCCAAGGTCATTGGGCCCAGAGTCGATAGAGTTTTGGTGGGCTGGAGAGCTGGGGAAAAAGCCCGTGCTTTAAGCTAATTGGGGAATGTGATTTATGACTGTTTATTGGAGGAGGGAATTGTGCTTTGTTACTTTGTATCCAGGGGAGGAGAATTTAGTTTTTGGTTTCAATTATGTAGTGCCGATATTTTGTTTCTCGAATAAAAGATTCTTTAAGGTAAACAATGCCTTGAAGTTCTTTTAAAGAGTTTCATCTGTCGGAACAACAACAACTAGTCATTCTTTCCAGACTTGTCATCTGTACTCAATGAAAACTGGTGTCCTTTTTAATCAACAGACCTTTATGATTACTGTTTTTGGATAGTAGCTATGCTCTTTTTTTAAAAAACAACAACAACACTAACTGCAATTTGTGACTTTCCGTATTTGTCCTATACTTGATGGTATTTATATGTTGTATATTTTCATCAAGTGAGCGCCTGTTACTCGTCCTAGCTTCTGCCAACCTAGCAGTTCAAAAGCACGTAAAAATGCAAGTAGAAAAATAGGGACCACTACGGTGGGAAGGTAACAGCGTTCTGTGCGCCTTTGGTGTCTAGTCATGCTGGCCACATGACCACGGAGACGTCCTCGGACAAGTGCTGGCTCTTCGGCTTTGAAATGGAGATGAGCACCGGCCCCTAGAGTTGGAAACGACTAGCACGCATGTGCGGGGAAACCTATACCTTTACCTATATTTTCATCATGAATCTGATCATGATGTAAAAACTATATTTCATTTCTCCAGGTGGCTTTATAAATCCCCTGCTCCTTGCACAATGTGAAGAACTGAACACAATTTCACAATATTTTTGCTTGGACTTCTATTTCAACACAGCAGTACAGTAACATTTTGAAGATAAAACATCTTTTGACTAAAACAAAGAATAAGTATCTAAATAATTTCTGACAATTAAATACCATTTTATGTAAGCAAGAATACACATCACTAACATTCACAGAAATTGTCTTTTGCTGTTATAGCTCCCAGAAATGGATTAAAGAACTGGTGTGAACCAGAAGATATTACATTATGATCACTTTTTATTTCTGCTTATTTATTTTATCTTTTTCCACAAGATATAAACTGGTATGCTTAGTTATAAAAACATGCTTAATTGCATATTGCATATATCCTCATTTGAAAAGAAAAAATGTTTTTCAAGTAAAGTTTAAAATGTTTAAGAAAACATCTGGACATTTTTGTCAAAGGATATGAAAAGAATGTAGGACTCAGATTTTCTAAAAAGTCAGCATGTTAAAATATATTTAATACTAGGGGGAAAAACGTGTTCAGAGTGATCATTTCATTTTTAATGTTCTGCTGCTAAATAGGACTTTGATAGTGGCATCCATAAATGTTAACACCTAAAGCTGACATAAATCTGAAAATAAATTTAATTCTTTTTTTTAGATTTAACTTTTAGATTAACTGTTGTACTATTTTTAGAAGAAAAAGAAACTTTTGAATTTGACAGTTTTATATTAACTGAGATTTTGCAATCGTAACAAAAATGGGTGAACTCACATACTTTCTGATGTTGCTGAACCACAATTGTGATTGTTGCTGAAAATAGCTGGGTCCTGAAAAGAGGGAAGAAAGAGGGAGGGAGCCACAAACCAGAAGCAGCAGCAGTGGGAAGAGGGAATGGTTTTATACACATGCTTGTCACTTACACAAATGGAGCTTTGTGTTCTGTACCAGCCTGCTACCGGCCCTGCAGAAAAGGCAGGGACGACCCCTTTTACAGGAAGGCAAGAGGCTGGAATTACGCCTGCCAAATTTATTGCTACAAAAACAAATAGAACAAGACACGAACCAAGAAACAGGAGCTTTTCAAGCGGTTGCCTTCAGCAAACCAGCCCTCCCACGCATTCCCCCTTAAATACAGTTCAGGGCGTGGCTTCTCTCTGCCTCCTTCCGAGGAACCCCATTGCCTTCCTCTGTTTACTCCTGATTGACTGCCTCCTGCGTCGGGCGTCCTTGAACAGGGCCAGCTGTGGGTCATCTTCATCCACGCTGTCAGGCTCACACAGCTGGATCTGCGTCGTGACCAGATGAGAGGGGCCTGGCTGAGGGCTCTCATCAAGCTGTCCAACCCCCTCAGCAAGCTCTTCAACACCCCCCTCCTCCTCCTCCTCTGAGTCGTCCGACCCAACTGCCGAACCCACAGGCTGACCCTGAATCACAACACTTTGCGTACTCCCCCACCACTTGTGTGGACCGGTTCCCAACAGGCCACAAACCAGGACTGGTCCAGGGGCTGGGGATTGGGAATCTTTGGACTACAAGATGTAAATCACGTGTGGGGTAAAAGTTCCAGTTATGCATATCTGTCCCTTACTACTGCAGCATTGCCGGCTAAAAGCTTTTCATATCTGGATGGGAGAACAGTTTGATACCTGTGGAATTGATGCTATAACAGATAATAAAATTCTTTGCTTCTGACTCTGTGTGACTGAGATACTATACTGTATAGGCTTGCACAAAGATTCACAATTTTTTTTTAATCCTCATCCTCTTATGACTTGCCATATCCCTGCCCTCATATCTGTTGCAGGAAATCCATCAATCTTCCTGAATAGATCTGAGCACCACAAGGCACTTCAGGAAAAGGGAAAGGAAATGTGGCAGCCCCTGGCAAAGTACATCATACTTAGAAGTTGTTATTGTCATTTTAATGACCTCTTATTCCTCAGTAAACTCTTCTTCAAGTGAAGATCAACTCCAGCAGATTTAATACATATGTTGATGTTTGTTGGGGACTGCTGTTGTAGTCTATTGCTGGATTTTTTCATTAAGACTATTTTAGTACCTGAAATAAGCTTAACTTTTCAAGATCAGATTGTTGAATAATTCCTGCCCACAAAGTTTTTGGTTTTAAGATCAGCCAAGGAGAAACCTAATATACAGGAGAGAATGAAAGCTGAAATATAGTCTTCTATCTATCTATCTATCTATCTATCTATCTATCTATCTATCTATCTATCTATCTATCTATCTATCTATCTATCTATCTATCTATCTATCTATCTATCATCTATCTATCTATCTTCTATCATCTGTCTGTCTGTCTATCATCTCTCTCTCTCTCTCTCTCTCTCTCTCTCTCTCTCTCTCTCTCTCTCTCTCTCTCTCTCTCTCTCTCTCTCTCTCATATTTTGTATTTCTAAACTGCCCCTCTCCCTCAAAAGAGGGGCTCTGGGTGGTATCCAATAAAATATAACTGATGAACAAAACATATAAAATTAACATTAAAAATAAAAATTAAATTGGAGTTAAAAAAATAAAATTACAGAATAATGACAATTAAAATAAAAAAGGGCAGAATCCTATGATGACCATTTAAGTAACAAAATTTCATGGTCGCTATTATAGGATAAGCAAGACCAGACTTGGCAGCATTATCGATTGATTATGTTTAGCTAAGTTTGACACTAATTGAATTTGAGGTTGGTGTGTGCACAGAATGTGGTAAAAAAAAAATCAAGTTACCAATTACTGCAGTGAGATTGAAGTTCCATCTGTTTTTTTATATGCACAACACATAAAATATATGAATTGAACAAAGTTGCAGAGGTTTATTTTACCTTTTTGATCACGTGTACCTCCCTGCTTGAGATAATGGGTGATACTGAAAATGAACAAACTCTACAAGCAAAACATTCTGCTGCACAAACAATAGCAGAGCATCCAATAACATTTCACTTTAATTGGCCTTCTTATACCGCATTAGTACTGTAGAATTATCAGACCACATTTTAAAAACAAACTTTAATATGTTCAGAAAAAGGAAACTAGGAAAACAAGTTGTACAGAACCCCAAATCCTTTGAGAAATAATTGAAAAGGCCGGAATATTTAGCTAGAGACAAAAAGATCTTGGAGAGATGTGATTATTCTGTGGTATCAAAAAGGAATAATGCAGGCTATAGAGTCAGGTTGTCTCATGTCAGAGAGCAGGATTCAAACTAGCAGATAAAAATTTCAGGCAGTATATTTGACCTAAAAAAAGACAACGTAAAAACCCTTAACATGAGTGATTTCATATTTTAGCATGAAAATATGAGAAGGTGAGCATTTGGTTACCTGTGAGAGAAGTGGAAAACTCCCTAAGTACTCTTTGGAAACCAACTGGATCGATTGGACATCTGCAAAGGGCTCTCCAAATGGATCCCATCACCCTACAGACTCATCCATTAAAAGGAATAGACACAGCAGCGATATTATCTTTTGCCAAGAATATTTAGAAAACATCCTCTGGCTTGTACTATCAAGATACTGGATAATATTCTGTGTAAATATAATAGTTTTATGTCTTTTCTGAAGCTGAACAAGGATGTGTTACACTAAGCACATGGTGAATTTGTGATTAATATAATTAGAAGAAAATATCCTCAGCAGGAGTGGAGTATTTACAAGAAGATTCAATTAGGAGGTCATTCTGGGTAAATACAATAGATGGGGGAAAGTAGCAATTAAAATTTTCCATATAAAACAATTGCTCAGAAATTTCCCCTCCTTAATGTCATCCTGTTCAGCATTACACATCTATCTCTTAAACCTAAAAGCTTTATATTCTGTTCGAGATGGTTCAAAATTAGTATAAAACACATGCAAAAACACACCAACACTATTTGAAACATTGATAAAAACAAAAGGGACGTATATACTGATAGGTTTCATAAAAAAAAGATTTATCGTTTTCTGAAAAGATGTTCAGTGAAACAGCTTCAGGCGAAAACTGCACAACCTGGGCAAAGCCACAAAAGTCCTACCTGGCTGTCACTGTGACCCCTAAACTATAATTCTGTATTTTCAAGGGGAATAATAATCCTTTTTTTTTACACTTGTTGCTCTTTAGAACCTCTGGTATGAGAACACGGGCAATGACTAGAGCTATGGCTATAACACATGGAACTATCAGCAATCCACTTTTGACGACAGACACTCAGAGACAACTACATCCCCCAAAAGTGGATGCGCGACAACTCAAAGAAATACGGCTGACCTCAACAAACAGACTGGTGACACGCTCCAAGAGCAGAGTGCAGACACCAACAGTATAAACGCGATCTCCCCACACCAGCGTTTCCATCCTGATGATGTTGGCAGTTACCCAATGAAAGCTTGATCTTTTAGCAATAAAAATTGTTTTAGTTTTTCTTATTTCATCCCAGTGTTTGCTTAGTTTGTTAATTTTAATATGCCTGGGATTCGCATTTTTAATCTTATCAAGGAATATATATATATATATATATAGATAGATAGATAGATAGATAGATAGATAGATAGATAGATAGATAGATAGATATAGATATAGATATAGATATAGATATAGATATAGATATAGATATAGATATAGATATAGATATAGATATAGATATATATATATATATATATATATATAGATATAGATATAGATATAGATATAGATATAGATATAGATATAGATATAGATATAGATATAGATATAGATATAGATATAGATATAGATATATAGATATATATAGATATAGATATATAGATATAGATATATAGATATATAGATATAGATATAGATATAGATATAGATATAGATATAGATATAGATATAGATATATAGATATATAGATATAGATATATAGATATATAGATATATATGTATAGATATAGATATATCTATATATGTAAAAAGCTGTATATATATTTTAAAAAGATGTAAAAAGTTATATATATATGTAAAAAGCTATATATATATGTAAAAAAGATGTTTATATATATATATATATATATATATATATATATATATATATATATATATATATATATATATATATATATATATATATATATATATATATATATATATATATATATATATATATATATATAATTTTTATTTATTTTATTTTAATTCCATTTATATCCCGCCCTTCTCCGAAGACTCAGGGCGGCTTACAAGCTTAGCAGTAGCCTTCATTCTATGTGTATGCCTGCTTATTAGGGCTTTCACACACACCCCAAGCGGCATTATTACAAAGTCAGCTTAATTGCCCCCAACAATCTGGGTCCTCATTTTACCTACCTCGGAAGGATGGAAGGCTGAGTCAACCTTGAGCCTGGTGGGACTCGAACCTGCACTAATTGCAGGCAGCTGGTGTTACTTAAGGAGGCATTAGCCCACTGCTCCACCAAGGCTCTATATATGAGTCAAATGTTAACTATTTAGATTACCTTGCTAGGCCCCAAACATGGGGCAAATATTTATTTCCTGTTTTCAGCCTTATCTCAAAGGCCATCGAACAGGCTGTAGTCACACCGGACAGTTCATATATTTGTGTAAATTACTAACAAAGAATTAAGGGAGACTAAGATGCATTTCTGACTCTTTAGTCTTCATCAGTCAGTCATACCCTTCTGAGATTCGAACCTGGGCTGATTGCATATTAGGCAGTGTTTTTACCTCTTGAGCCATATCTCATATCTCCCCTTGCAGAAAGCTAACAGAGAGCGAGAGAGAATCTGTGGCTCAAGAGGTAAAAACACTGCCTAATATGCAATCAGCCCAGGTTCAAATATATATATATAAGACGATCCCTGACTTTTGAGAAGATTTTCATGGGTTAAAAAGTCATCTTATACGCCGGAAACTACGGTAACTGTAAAAGACAGACTAGAAATAAAAATTAAAAGAAGCAAGAAAATGGTTAGAGAACACGTATCTGATCCTGATGAATATAAATCACATGGAGATGATAGATTACACTCCAAAGTTCTGAAGGAGCTGGCAGATGTTATCTCAGAACCATTGTATCATATCTTTCAAAAATCCTGGAACACCAGGGAACTACCTGAGGAATGGGAAAGATGGTTCCCATCTTCAAAAAAACAAAAACAAAAAACCCAGACCTAGACCCAGGAAACCCAAGACCAATCAGTCTAACACCTGGGAAGATACTGGAAAAGATAATCAAAAAACAGATCTTCAAACATCTAGAAACAAATAAAGTTACAACTAAAAACCAGCACGGCTTTGTTAAAAACAGATCATGCCAAACCAATCTTATTTCATTCTTTGACAAAGTGACTAAATTAGTAGACCAGCAAAATGCTGTGGACATAGTATACTTAGACTTCAGCAAAGCATTCAACAAAGTAGACTACAACTTACATCTTGGTAAGCTAGAAAAAATGTGAGATAGACAGCATCACCACCAAATGGATTTGTAACTGGCTGACAAACTGTACTCAATGAGTAGTCTTTAATGGTACTACATCTACATGGAGGGAAGTAAGTGGGGTACCACACCTATACGTTATATCAAAGGTATAAGTACAGATTAGGTGAGACATGGCTTATACTGTACTTAGACCTTTGATTTTTCCTGCCTAAATGTACAACTTTGCTTTTCTCCACATTAAATTTCATTTTGCGGGATAGGGTCCATTGTTCAAGTTTGTCAAGTTCTTTTTGGATCCTGAACTTTTTTTAAAATCCCATTTATATCCCGCCCTTCTCCGAAGACTCAGGGCAGCTTACAATCTAAAGCACAAATCAATGTGCTTAGCAATAGCCTTCATTCTATGTATATGCCTGCTTATTAGGGCTTTCACCCCTCCCCCAAGCAGCATTATTACACAGTCAGCTTATTGCCCCCAACAATCTGGGTCCTCATTTTACCTACCTCGGAAGGATGGAAGGCTGAGTCAACCTTGAGCCTGGTGGGACTCGAACCTGCACTAATTGCAGGCAGCTGGTGTTACTTAAGGAGGCATTAGCCCACTGCTCCACCAAGGCTCTATATATGAGTCAAATGTTAACTATTTAGATTACCTTGCTAGGCCCCAAACATGGGGCAAATATTTATTTCCTGTTTTCAGCCTTATCTCAAAGGCCATCGAACAGGCTGTAGTCACACCGGACAGTTCATATATTTGTGTAAATTACTAACAAAGAATTAAGGGAGACTAAGATGCATTTCTGACTCTTTAGTCTTCATCAGTCAGTCATACCCTTCTGAGATTCGAACCTGGGCTGATTGCATATTAGGCAGTGTTTTTACCTCTTGAGCCATATCTCATATCTCCCCTTGCAGAAAGCTAACAGAGAGCGAGAGAGAATCTGTGGCTCAAGAGGTAAAAACACTGCCTAATATGCAATCAGCCCAGGTTCAAATATATATATATATATATATATATATATATATATATATATATATATATATATATATATATATATATATATATATATATATATATATATATATATATGGATCTTTGGTCATTCAGGTTTTTCCCCACGTAGAATTGAAGGTGTAAGAGCTCTTACACCTTCAATTCTACGTGGGAAAAAACCCGAATGACCAAAGATCCACATACAAACACCCGCGAAAACCTCAGAAAACATATATATATATTAATGCCTGGATTACTAAATTACTGCCGGGAATGCCTTTTGCTTTCCGCTGGAATATCATCTGGACCAGCGGGCGGACGCTTGTGAGAGAGGTTGTTTCTACCCCCTCCTCCAGAATGGCAGCAGTGGCTGGCGGCCCGAAGATCGGCCGCAGCCTGCCTTACTTCCTGTGCTGGCAGGCAGGTACTATGACCGTTTTAATGCCTGGCTGGAATCAAGACCTCCCCATTGACAGTCCGGTTTGGCCCTGGGACTTGACCGTGGTGGGAGGACGGTCTTGGATTGGTTATCAACCACCCCACTGGTGTGAGAGACCAGTTGGGGTAGGCTTGTCCTGGGACTCTTTGCTCTCTCCACCCCAAGTTGGACTCCTCAGCTGGAGTGAGAGAACGGCTGGGGCTTCCTTTCTGATCGCCAGCTCAGGTGAGAGCTGAGTTGGACTAGTGGACTGAGAGACATACCTACCGGACTCAATATTATTCCATCTGAATACCATCATTCCATCGAACCACCCATTGTAATATTTGTAATAACTGCCCTATGTGGACATTTTAGCGCTGCATGGATTGTTTCCATTACTCTGGAGCTGATCTGTATGCCCTCAGGGGGGTTCCTCCCTCCTGGGCATGGCCAGCTGCCTGTTTCCACACTCCCCTTAATGACGAGCCCAATTGTTGGGACTCCAAGAGGTGGCCAGGCTTAGATAGGGGCCTCGAGTTGAGACATGTTAAGAGGCCCCTGATACATTTTTAGCCAGTTATTTTAAGAGGTTAGGGAGGGGGAGGGATAGTAGGGTGGGGAGGGAATTATTAACCGGCGCTCAGTCTGGGCCTGTCAGGGGTCCTGACGAGACGGGGTTGGGGGAGGTGGTTCTTGGTTCTTTGAATGTTGGGGTGGGGCTTCAAATCCCCACGATGATAGGGAATGGCAGCAGGTGGTTGCACGGAGGGCCGCATCAACATCTGGGATCGCGCCCCCGCTGTCTGCGTGTGGTGGTGCGCTCCGACCCTCTGGTTAGCACCCTTTTGCCCGGGGATGAGGGTGATCAGGCCCCTGAGCTTAGGCTGGCTTATTTTAACACCAGATCCATCGTTAACAAGGCTCCCCTCATTCAGGATTTGATTGAGGAGGAATGTGCGTATCTGGCGTGCATCACGGAGACTTGGCTGGGCTCGGAAAGAGGGGTTCCTCTGACCGAGTTATGCCCTCCAGGTTTCCGTGTGCTACACCAGCCATGGGCTCAGGGTATGGGTGGTGGGGTGGCGGTGGTTGTCTGGGAGACTTTATGCCCACGGGAGACCACCATTGTCCAGATGGCCGGGAGTGAGTCCCTCCTCCTGAGATGTGGCCCTCGGGATCAGTTGGGCTTGTTGCTCACATACCTGGCACCCAGCTGTGTGGCAACAGCTCTGCCCGAGCTGCTCGACACCCTCTCAGGGTTGGCGGTGGAGTTCCCCAGGCTTATAGTTCTGGGGGACTTCAAATTGCCTTCACTGGGAGGGTCGTCTGAGTTAGCTCGGGAGCTCATGGCTTCCATGACGGCTATGGGCCTGACCCAAGTAATTCAGGGCCCGACTCATGTGGGGGGTCACACCCTCAACCTGGTGTTCCTGTCTGGACAGTGGTTGGATGATCTGGGAGGGGGTTCTCCAACCATTGTTCCCCTGTCATGGTCAGATCATCACCTCCTACGGCTGGTCTTCCGTTATGCCACCCCCCACCGCTGGGTGGTGGAACCGACCAGGTGGTCCTGCCCCAGGTGCCTAATGGACCCCGAACGGTTCCAGATGGCACTTGGTTCTATACCCATCACCCTCACCCACAGCCCAGTCGATGCCTTGGTGGATGCCTGGGAAAGGGCGGCCACCAGGGCACTTGACTGTGTGATACCCTCACAACCTCTGACCCTGCGCAGATCCCACTGGGCTCCATGGTTTTCTGCGGAGCTCCAGGAGATGAAGCGTCGGAGACGGGGTCTACAGAGCGGTTGGAGGTCCAGCCGATCCGAATCTGACCGATTGCAGCTAAGAACCTTTATAAGGTCTTATCTTGCGGCGATGAGGACAGCGAAGTCTAATTACTTTGCTGCCCTCTTCGCGTCCGCAGATAATCGCCCGGCTGCCCTGTTTAGGGTGACTCGCTCCCTCCTTAACTACAGGGACGGGCCAAGGAGTTTAGTCATCATCTGATGGACCAAATCGCTCAGATCCGGGCCAGCCTGGACTCTGACTGGGCAGAGTCTGATGTGGAGGAATCGGACGGTCTTGAGCATGTTATCTGGACTGAGTTCGATCCTGTTTCCCCTGATGATGTGGACAGGATCATGAGGAGGCTGAGCTTCACCACCTGTTTGTTGGATCCGTGCCCCTCCTGGCTGGTTTATGTGGCCCGGGAGTGGTTTATGTGGCCCGGGAGGAGACACAAGGCTGGTTCCAGGCAGTAATAACTGCTTCTTTGAAGGAGGGTGTCTTCCCCGCTGCCTTGAAGGAGGTGGTGGTGAGACCCCTCCTCAAAATGCCTGCCTTGGACCTGGCTGTTTTAAATAATTATCGTCCAGCCTCCAACCTTCGCTTTTTGGCGAAGGTTGTTGAGAGTGTGGTGGCGCATCAGCTTCCTCTGTTCCTGGAGGAAACTGATTATCTGGACCCATACCAATCGGGTTTCAGGCCCGGACACAGCACGGAGACGGCATTGGTCGCGCTGGTGAATGATCTCTGGCAGGCTCGGGACAGGGGTTGTTCCTCTGTCCTGGTCCTATTAGATCTCTCAGCGGCTTTTGATACCATCGACCATGGTATCCTACTGTGGCGTCTCAGGGGGTTGGGAGTGGGAGGCACCATTTTACGGTGGTTCTCCTCCTATCTCCTGGGCCGCTTGCAGTCGGTGTTGATGGGAGGGCAGAGATCCACCCCGAGGCCTCTTGTTTGTGGAGTTCCTCAGGGGTCGGTTCTCTCGCCCCTCCTGTTCAACATCTACATGAAGCCGCTGGGTGAGATCGGTTTCGGGGTGGGGTATCATCAGTACGCTGATGATACCCAACTTTTTCTTTCCACCCCGAACCAACCCAGCGATGCCCTCGCCGTGATGTCCCGTTGCCTGGAGGCGGTCCAGGTCTGGATGGGGAGAAACAGGCTTCGTCTCAATCCTGCCAAGACTGAGTGGCTGTGCATATCGGCATCTCGGGTTAAACAGACCACTCCACCTTTAACGATGGGGGGTGAGGTGTTACCCCCCGTTGATAGGGCTCGCAACTTGGGCATCCTCCTTGACTCCCGGCTCAATTTTGAAGATCATATAGGAGCCGTGACCAGGGGGGCTTTTGCCCAAGTTCGCCTGGTGCACCAGTTGCAACCCTACCTGGACCGAGATGCCCTATGCACAGTCACTCATGCGCTCGTGACCTCCCATTTTGATTACTGCAATGCTCTCTACATGGGGCTGCCCTTGAGGACCACTCAGAGGCTTCAGCTGGTGCAGAATGCGACCGCGCGAGTTGTGATGGGGGTTTCCCAATACTCTCATATAACACAGACTCCGCGAGCTGCATTTGCTTCCGGTTGCCCTCCGGGTGAGATTCAAGGTGCTGGTGATGACCTATAAAGCCCTAAATGGCTTGGGTCTGGGATATCTGAGGGAACACCTGCTGCCAGCATCAAGTTCCCTTCGTCCAGTGCGCTCCCACAGGGAGGGTCTTCTCAGGGTAAAAGATTGCCAGCGGGTAACACTCAGGGGGAGGGCCTTCTCAGTGGGTGCGCCTGCCCTCTGGAACCAGCTGCCTGTGGAGCTTAGGACTGCCCCCGACCTCTGTTCATTCCGCCGGGACCTGAAGACCTGGCTCTTCGAGCTCTCTGGCCCAGGCTGAGAATTTTAATTTTAATTATTTTAATTTTAATTTTAATAATTTTAATTTTAATTTTAATTTTAATTTTAATTTTAATTTTAATTTTAATTTTAATTTTAATTTTAATTTTAATTTTAATTTTAATTTTAATTTTAATTTTAATTTTAATTTTAATTGGGTTTTTTTTACTTTTTCAGGGACTTTTGTAATTATTTTAAATTGTTTTTAACTTTTGTATTTCTTGTTTTAAATACCCTGTAAACTGCCCTGAGTCATTCGGGAAAGGGCGGTATATAAATCCAATTATATATATACTCTAGGGGCCGGTGCTCATCTCCGTTTCAAAGCCGAAGAGCTAGCGCTTGTCCGAGGACATCTCCATGGTCATGTGGCCGGCATGACTAGACGCCAAAGGCGCACGGAACGCTGTTACCTTCCCACCGTAGTGATCCCTATTTTTCTACTTGCATTTTTACATGCTTTCGAACTGCTAGGTTGGCAGAAGCTGGGACGAGTAACAGGTGCTCACTCTGCTACGCGGCACTCGGGATTCGACCCGCCAAACTGCCGACCTTCTGATCGACAAGCTGAGCGTCCTAACCCACTGAGCCACCGCGTCCCATATATATATATATATATATATATATATATATATATATATATGTGTGTGTGTGTGTGTGTGTGTGTGTGTGTGTGTGTGTGTGTGTGTACATATGTATGTATGTATGTATGTATGTATGTATGTACATGTTTGATGGTATTACAGATATCGTCGCAGGAAGCAGTTCCTAGTAAGGCCGCCTTTTGCAATTGACTAATCACTAATTTGTCAGTGCCAATGGTGTTCAAGTGAGCGTGTAATAGGTCCATCAGTCCACTACCTAAATGGTAAGACATCATGAGCAATTGCGCAGGGGTCAGAAGGGGCAAATCGACAACCACCACTGCCGGCCATGTAATCACTCAAGTGATTACTTGGGATCCTGACTACACATCAATTGATATGCCAGTACAACTGGAAGCCATGATGATTGAGGAGATGGGAGAATGGACCAGACCAATTACGAGATTGAGGATGAGACAGCAAAATGGTCCGATTGATGAGGCAAGCATGATGGAGAACCACCTACTGGAGCAAACACATGAAGTGTTGAAGCATGTTGGACTGTGATGGTGGGGGGAGTGACCATGTGGGAACATCAGATGGTCTGATGCTATATGACAGGCATGTTCGGCCAGTGGTACAAGCAGCGGGAGGCAGAGTAGTGAGAGCCAGGTGAATGCCGGCCAACACAACTGAACTGAGATCAACACATCCAATCACATGTGGGTGGTGGACTGACGGACCTATTATGCGCTCAATGGCCAAATCATTGACACTTAAAGAGCTATGAAACAAAGTCTTTCCAATATATATATATGTAAATTTTTTGGATTGCTAACAAAGAATTAAAGGGAGACTGATATATATGTCAAACTTATTTGTTCTCATCAGTCTTTGTTAGCAATCCAATATATATATTGAGGACCGCTCAGAGGCTTCAACTGGTGCAGAATGCAGCTGCACGAGTTGTTATGGGAGTTTCCTGATACTCCCATGTAACACCTCTTCTCTGTGAGCTGCATTGGCTTCCGGTTGCCCTCCGGGTGAGATTCAAGGTGCTGGTAATGACCTATAGAGCTCTAAATGGCTTGAGTCTGGATTATCTAAGGGAACACCTGCTGCCGGCATCAACTTCCCATTGTCCTGTGCGCTCCCACAGGGAGGGCCTTCTTAGGGTACCGCCGGTCAAGGAATGCCGGCGGGTTATCCCCAGGGGAAGGGCGTTCTCTGTGGGCATGCCGGCCCTTTGGAACCAACTTCCCACGGAGCTTAGGACTGCCCCCAACCTTCGATCATTTCGCAGGGACTTGAAAACTTGGTTTTTTGAGCTGTCTGGCCCAGACTGACGGGTTTTAATTATTTATTAATGGGGTTTTAGTTTAAATTCAGGGACTTAATTTAATCTTAGTTTTAATCGATTTTAACTTTGTATGTTATGTATTTTTAATTTTTCCCTGTAAACCGCCCTGAGTCCTACGGGAATAGGGCAGTATACAAGTTTAAATAATAAATAAATAAATATATATACACGGCTGTGAAAGTTGGACCATAAGAAAGGCTGAGCACCAAAGAATTGAGGCCTTTGAACTATGGTGCTGGATAAGACTCCTGCGAGTCCCTTGGACTGCAAGGAGATCAAACTGGTCAGTCCTAGAGGAGATCAACCCTGACTGCTCTTTAGAAGGCCAGATCCTGAAGCTGAAACTCAAATACTGTGGCTACCTAATGAGAAGAAAGGACTCACTGGAGAAGAGCCTAATGCTAGGAAAGGTTGAGGGCGAAGAAGGGGACGATAGAAAATGAGGTGGCTGGATGGAGTCACTGAAGCAGTAGGAGTGAGCTTAAATGAACTCCAGAAGATGGTAGAGGACAGGAAGGCCTGGAGGAACATTGTCCAAGGGGTCGCGATGGGTCGGACACAACTTCGCAACTAACAACAACATATATATATTGTGTGTGTGTGTGTGTGTATATATATAAAGGTAAAGGTAAAGGTTCCCCCGCACATGCATGCTAGTCGTTTCCGACTCTAGGGGCCGGTGCTCATCTCCGTTTCAAAGCCGAAGAGCCAGCGCTTGTCCGAGGACGTCTCCGTGGTCATGTGGCCGGCATGACTAGACGCCAAAGGCGCACGGAACGCTGTTACCTTCCCACCGTAGTGGTCCCTATTTTTCTACTTGCATTTTTACGTGCTTTCGAACTGCTAGGTTGGCAGAAGCTGGGACGAGTAACAGGCGCTCACTCTGCTACACGGCACTCGGGATTCGACCCGCCAAACTGCCGACCTTCCGATCGACAAGCTCAGCGTCCTAACCCACTGAGCCACCGCGTCCCATATATATATATATATATATATATATATATATATATATATATATATATATATATATACACATATATATATATATATATATATATATATATATATATATATATATATATATATATATATATATATATATATATATATATTACATCAATTCATTATTATAATAAAATAGTGATATTATCTAAAGCTCAGAGTGTCTATACATACTGAGCTTTGTAGCTCTTTGACAGAAACAGAGAAGTATCCTTTTGATTAATTTGTATTCCTTCCATTCCTATATAGACGCCTTAGTTATATCTTCCCATTTTGTGGGTTTAAAAAATGTGAGCTTTTGGGAGGTTATCTTTTAATAGCAAGAGTTAATTGCCCCTTTTAATTGTTTGGGGGGAGAGTTTTGTCAATGAAAAGCAAATAAATACAATGCAAAGTATGAGAGTATATTTTATATTGGATTTCTTTAGATGAGAAGCCCCCTGCAGAATGCTGAGCATACATTCCTGGAGAGAGAATTCTCTTGCTGGACTGCTGGAAGACTTCATTAACTAAAATCACAGCTATGTCCTTTTAATATTTTCTGACTTACCTTTGATTTCAGTACTTGTGGACATCTAAGAAGGAAGTGAAATTACATATGCACTCTACTCCGGGGCCCATTGTTTAATACTCTTAAAAATGCAAGAGCTCCCATTTTGATCCTTTTCCTGCTTTTCATTTTTTTTTCTGCATGCCCCCCTGCTAATCTATGACAGGATATTTTCTGTAACATAAATAAATAGGAAATGACACAACATCAAATCCAACTGCTGCTAGTTAGCAGTGAGGAATTGTAAAGCACACAAAAATGGGGGTGGGGAAATGGACCTATGTAAATCATCTGTTTAAATTAATGACAAACAAAACTGAGTTCCCTTTGTGGTTGATTTTCATCTTAGCTGCACCCTGCAATAAAATAGTTATCAAAGAAAGCTACCAATTAGTTGTTAATTCAAAACATCTTTGGAAATAAGGCTTCAAATCTCAACTGATATCTTTCCAACAACCTCCTAATTGCAGCAAGTTGGTGGTAAAAAATGTTGCATGAAATAAAAAGATGTATTTCATTTGCTGGAGAATAGATACTACCATTCACTTAATTATTTCCAGAATTTTCTCATTATGCTGTGAGCTTTCTCAAAAGATTTGTTATGTATATGTCTATACTAAGATAGAAAAGAAAGATAAATGATTAGTCCTGAAATCATACACTTAATTTTCTCAGAAAATATTTGTGACCCTAGATTGAGTGGAGGGAAATTGTAAAATTTATCCACTGTTACTTACTTTCCTATGATTTTGTAGGGATGCAAGCTACACCAGCATTCTGGCTTCTTGTTACTAGAGTTCATTCCATTTCTGGCTTAATTAGAAGAAATCCTTCAATAAATTATGAAATTAGATATGCAGTGTGTCACAGTTTTCAGTTGTTTCAATTAATCTATGTTTCTTCATATATTATGACTATGTACATAATAATGCACACACAAACACATACCCACATCGATGGAATGAGGAGGTATAATTCCATTCTTTTAGTCTTTCTGAAAAAGAGACATACAAAACATTTGGTGTATGAATCTTTCCACTGATGGCACAACCAATTTGGGATGGTTTCTGTACAGGACAAAATATTCTTGATGGCTGGTTCTGGTTGGAATCCAAAATGGAGTTGACTTCTTCCAGATGGAACCCAGAATATGTTCCTAACAGGGGAAAATAGTTTCAAATGCTGTTTTTCACCTGTTCTGATGAGAAAGGTGTGATCAAGATGGAAGATTGAGACAAAGGAGCAAAAAAAATATGACTCAAAGAAGTCCTCTCTACTATTTCTCATTTGAGAAGACCAATAGTAGCAGACAATCCATCAAAAGCTAAAAGCTGTTACCATAGTTACTTGAACATAGTTTAAAACCCACCTCAGTATTATACCCTCAATCTTGACGTACTACATTAACTTTTTGTAGGCAAATTTGATAGATGAAGCCTGACTTCATTCATATACTGTACTTTTATTTCGTTACTTCACAGTGCGTTCTATTCATATACCAGTGAAAACTTTGGCACTTTCTAGAAGATGACAGGAGTTCTGTCTTCCTGTGTATAATTAAGAATTGAGTGTATACCCACACTCAATTGTTTGCTCTTTGCAGTAAAATGAGGAAAAAATGAGCTTGTTTTTAAAGATTCTTGACAGTAGTGAAACTGCAGAATATGTTTTCACTTAGAAGAAGCATCATGAATTCATTTGCGGCCTTGCCAAAAAAAAAAAAGAAAAGAAAAGAAGGAAAGCCATTGCTTGCTGTCAGTTGTAATTCCCTTGGTTATACCAGTACAAATGGATCTCACCTAGGTTAATGTGGAATTCTTCCAAAGGTGCTGCTCTTTAATCTTTCACCAGTTTATAACAACTTTTTAACGTAGAAAAAAGTTTTAAAATAAATGTTCTATGTCACACATGCACAACCTGTTTAAGT
Organism: Vipera berus; assembly: GCF_964194415.1. Lineage (NCBI taxonomy): Eukaryota > Metazoa > Chordata > Lepidosauria > Squamata > Viperidae > Vipera > Vipera berus. The sequence goes on along the minus strand of NC_138202.1, from coordinate 103,206,975 downwards.
TAAGATTGCTCTTGGAGTCATCCACTAAAACTGTTCTATATGATTATCTCATTCTGTAGGCAACCAAATATTGTATGTTTTCGCTATAATACAGGGGACATAGTGAATATACTAAGGACATAGTTTCTGGAATCTTTATTTACCATTTCCTATTTTTGCTCATCTGTAACTTCATAATTCTTCCCCTCCCTCTTTATATTTAGATACAGAGAATCCTATTACAGTATTAAAGCTTCTCGTGGAAATATACAGTTTATACTGCATTTTCACACTGAAGATTTGCTTTTTTTTTGTATTCTAGATAAGGTTACTCATGTCCACCACAATCTTGACTCAGAAGCTCTTGAAAATGAATATTTTAACTATGAAAGCCAATACTGTTGCAATTTCAATACTATGAAAACCAATACTATTGCATATTGTGCCAAATGGTTTGATATAACAGTATCTCTAATTTGGCCTTTTTTTGTTTTGTTTTTGTTTCGCACCTTTGAGTCAGTGTTGACTCTTGGCAACTGCGTGGACAAGTTGCTGCAGTTTTCTTGGCAAGGTTTTTCAGAAGTGGTTTGCCCATGCCTCCTTCCTAGGGCTGAGGGCTTAGTTGGCTTTATACCTAAACTCGTGGGACTAGAACTCACAGTCTCCTGATTTTTAATTGATGCCTTAACCACTACACCAAACTGGTTTTCAATTGGGTCCTAGGGGGCATTGCATATTAAATCAGGTCTCATCCCCTTTTTTCTATTGTTGGCTTCATGTTCAGCAGAATAATTTTTTAACATCAGAACCTCACATTCATAACAGAACAGCAAAGTGGACAATAGGAAAAGGTGGTTCTTGCTGTACTCTTTTACTGATTTATTTTTTCACTACAAAAATCTTTTGACACCTTACATTAATCTGTTACATTAGCTTTCACGGATCACCATCCAATTCATTATATGCATGGAATATATTGCTAGAAAAGGAGTAATACACACACACACACACACGCATATGCATAGACACACAGAGCTGTTTATATGTATATGTATATGAATGTATATAAACATATATACGTATATGCATACATATATACATAAATACACACACACACACACACATACACAGCTATTCTTGGGTTGGAGAAAATGAATAAAAGAAAGAAATAAGGGATACAAGACAAAATGGACAGTAATTACTGTATTAAAATTATTAATTACTGTATTAAAATTATTAAAAAGCAGTAGTTTGAAGTCACATCAACTTTCTTGTATTGATGTAAGATGATAAGAAATGTTGGACTTTGTTACAATTTATCTTGACTCAGGTATATGGAATTCAAGATCTGATGTCTTCCTATGAACTGTTAACTCTTTCTCCCTGGCCTTGGAATGAAAAAGAAAATGACTTAACCCACTTCTTCAGGCCTTGACCCATGGCACTGTATTATATAAAAACTGTCCCAAGAGAATTTATTTATCAGATAGTTGTATTACCCACTTAACTTGAATACAGCTGAAACTACCCACTATTGGCCAATATTCTTTTGTAGCTGTTGTCCAGATGACTTTCTAATAGCTGGGACAGACTTTGCTTTCCAGATTTCATTATTGAGTTCCTTAGCATGGTAGTCAAAACAATTCCAAATGGTCAATAGGAAGCAAGTTCTTTCATGTATATTCACAGGCATTTGCAAACAACAAATACAAGCCAGGTCACATGACATATTCACCAGCTTCCTTTGCAACACTTTCAGGAAGCAGCAGAGGAGCCATGATGAATTCCTCACCACGGCCAATCAATCAGCACATTAAACTTGCTGCAATGCTCCTTTGTTTCAGAGGGCAAATCTATAATCATTCCTAAGCAACGGCTAAGGCCTGTGAAGAACTGGGAATGGTATTCTGATTTCACATGATCGTCGGAAGGCATATTTTTATTTGCTTTTTCCCCCTCTCACTTGCAGTGGCCTCATTTATGAAAATGCAATGAAAACGCAGAGAGTGCTGTAAGGGGAGGGAGAAAAAAGAGAAGGACATAAATGGTATCTTTATCTACAGGGTTACATTGCGCTCTGCTTTTATGTTCAGACTCCATTTGTTCATCGTTTGCATAAAATGTCATTTCACAAATCTATAATTTAACCTTTTTTGTGGCATGTTATTGACTGTCCCTTTTGGAAGACAGGGAATTTATACATCTGATCAAGGTATGCACCCTCATTAATCAAAACAAATTTAAGGTTTTACCCTCAGCATGATTAAATATGGACATCAAACAGGCTTCGGCTAAAATGAAGGCTGTGATCTGTGGAAAAATTTGCTGGGTGAAGCTTGCCCATCACTCATCTTGTCAATATAATTATTCGTCAGTTTGGCTGCTTGTGTTCTGTCCGCTTGGCTGGAATAACCTTAGGATGAAGCCTGGGGTTTTGTTTATATATTTTTAATGGTACCTAAATTGCAACCGAGGGATGGAAAAAGCTGTAAACAGGTGAACAACAGAGCTTGGAAAGGCTTAGCAGAAAGGCTCATGGAACGTTTTGCCCTGCAAATAATGATGGACAAAAATGGTCTTATTTCCTTTGCAGGAGAGTAAAATACAGTTATAGAATATCAATAGCTGATTTGCTTATAATAGTGGCTAACCATATCAAAACATTTTGATCACAAAAGCACAGGCATCACAATAGAAAACCACAATCTCTGGTCAATTCTTGCTGACCCATAATAATTACTAAAATATAAGAATGTGATTAGGGTTAACGTGTGAAATGAGAGGTCTCATGTATAATCATTTTGGCGGCATTTATGGGCCAATAAAGAAGTCACTTTAGACTTCTATTTTCCTAACTGGAAAGGTGCCAGAGCAATGAAAAATACAGTAATTTTTGTTGATGACAAGGAGGGATGCAGAAGAGAATTGTACACATCAGGTTTGTTGGGTCACTAAATCTTTCATAAGAATGACTGGGGAAAGGTGCAACATGCCATATGAATTGAAATTGGCCTTGCATAATTGCTGTGCATTTTTTATTATAGAATGAATGATGGAAAATAAATAAATAGTTTCTGACACTTAATAAAGCCTTTGTCATGTATTTTTTTTTTAAATTTAGCGACAAGATGTCATTATGTAATTATTTTCAGTTTAGAATTATTTTCTGTATAAATTATTTTCTATATAAACCACTTTTTTGCATAAATATTTCCAGAAATATTTTTCAAGTGCCAAGCAGTGGCTTCTAGCAAAAACGTTTATCCACCCATTATAAGCATCTTGACTCTCAAATGCACAGGGCTGAAGCTGTTTGCTTCTCCAATACAACAAAAGAGTTACTGTCACAGAAAGCAAAGTAAAGAAACTTTTCCAAACATTTTCAAGTCATGAAAGAAAAAGCCCTGATCCTCACAGAAACCAGTCTCTGATCAACAAATATGTTGTGCAGGGAAAACCTTGATTATGGGTTTCTATGGAGGGATGTGCTCCCTAGACATTTGACAAGGAAAGAAGAGTTTTCAAGACTGACATAGTAACTGTCAAGTGGAAATAGAAATTAGCTGATAACAGAACTGTCACTCTAAAATTACTATAACTCAGTAATTTAATACTTCTATTCTATTCTATTCTATTCTATTCTATTCTATTCTATTCTATTCTATTCTATTCTATTCTATTCTATTCTATTCTATTCTGTAAGTGGTATATAAAAATATGTATAACCAAATAAATTTATAAAAAACATAATAAACTGAAACATAGGTCTTGAATTATAGAATATTTTGCACAAATAAGGAGTTGAAATATAGTATTGGTTATTGAATGAGATAATATATAGAAATAAAACCTGAGTGACAATAAATGGACTGGTTAACACCCCTGGCTTTAGCTCTGCGCAGGAAGTAAGCCAAGGATGTGTCATTCCCCTTGTTGCTTAATATATTCATGGAATATTTGTGCTGATGTTGGAGGTGTATTTTTTGGTGACAGGAATATACATGTGGTTTTACATGCTGATTGTTGTGTTTGACCAAGATCCAAATGTTTTGCAATGAATGATAAATACATTTTATGAAGTCATAAGGAGCATGGATTTATATATTAATATATCAAAGATCAAAGCAATTGACAGAGTAAATGAGTAAATGATTGCAAGTTATACATAAGAGCAACAAAGATGATTGGGGGACTGGAGGCTAAAACATATAGGGAACAGTTGCTGGAATTGGGTATGTGTAGTTTAACGAAGAGAAGGGTGAGGGCTGACATGATAGCAGTGTTCCAATATCTCAGGGGCTGCCACAAAGAAGAGGGAGTCAAGCTATTCTCCAAAGCACCTGAAAGCAGGACAAGAAGCAACGGATGGAAACTAGTCAAGGAGAGAAGCAACCTAGAACTAAGGAGAAACTTCCTGACAGTTAGAACAATTAACCAGTAGAACAACCTGCCTCCAGAAGTGGTGAATGCTCCAACACTGGAAGTTTTTAAGAAGAGACTGGCCAGCCATTTGTCTGAAATGGTATAGGGTTTCCTGCCTGAGCAGGGGGTTGGACTAGATGACCTCCAAGGTCCCTTTCTTCTTCTTCTTCTTCTTCTTCTTCTTCTTCTTCTTCTTCTTCTTCTTCTTCTTCTTCTTCTTCTTCTTCTTCTTCTTCTTCTTCTTCTTCTTATTATTATTATTATTATTATTATTATTATTATTATTATTATTATTATTATTATTATTATTATTATTATGTGGATGAATTTGTGTACAGTATCTTGGTAGCATGTTTGCTAAAGATGTGAAAAATGATGAGGAAACTTTGATAAAAGCAAATGTGAGTAGAAAAGTAGTAATATGTAGTCTGTTATAAGGATGGAATGGTTGTCAAAAAGAAGTTTAAATGATCTTCTTTTGTTACAATGAGATAAAAATTAGATACATCAGAAGAAACATTAAATTGAATGCAATGGGAAGGGGTTACTTAAGAAGTATGTATGGTAAAGCAAGAAAGGTTAAAAATAAATGAGTTGAATAAATGTGGATTTGAAGATGAAAATGAATGACCAGGTTAAAAGAAAAAAACATTGAGGTAGAGAATTAATGAAGATCAAATGGTAAGCAAATACACTGAAAGGGGACTGAATGGGTTGAGAGGAAGGGGAAGAACCACAAAGCTGTGGTTGAATGGAGTTCATGAAATCCTGAAAAAAGAGAGAAGTTCCAAAAACAACAGACAATGTATGATTGGCTACATGGATGAGGTAGAAACAAGCATGGTTTTGCAAGAGTGCAAAGGTATGGGAATGGTGTGGGTGCAAACTAGTTTTAGCTGTATAGTTTTCTTTTTTCTGATCTTATGTTTTATTTTATTTTCCTCACTATTTTTTACTTATCTTCTGCACCCTGAATCTTTCACCACAATAGAATAGTGTAAGTGTGTGTGTGTGTGAGAGAGAGAGAGAGGGGGGTGGGGGGCAGGGGATTCTTAACCATTCTTAGGCATTTGATATACTAGAAGTACTAATTGCCTGTTTGAGATTAACGAACTCAGATGAAAGATGTATGGTAAACTCAGTGCTGGGGATGCTATTATTTGGGCTACAGGGACAAAGAATCTGCTGAACCAGATCAAAGAAATGTTTTCACCATCATCCTGTTTCCCTTAGTGACCAGTTATCCCTGGGAAAGGAGGGGAAAAAAACAACAGCCCTTGTCCCATTGTGGTTTATGCTTTTAGTGATTAGAAATGTTCTAACTTTTATATTGGAGAAAACATTTATCCTGACTAGAAGCCACTATTACATCAAAAGTATTTCAATCTATAATCCTTTTATTTTTTGTCACTGACTAGTGATATGTTTTCTCTGTCCCAGCCTTTGTCACTCCTTCCTTCCTTCCTTCCTTCCTTCCTTCCTTCCTTCCTTCCTTCCTTCCTTCCTTCCCACAAAATATTATTCCTTAATATTTGTTTTATTTGTTTTCCATAATAGGAAATATAATGATAAGGATAAAATATATGCTATTGCCAAAGCAATGTCTCCAAAATGGATAGTAAAAAAAGCTGCCTTCAGCTTTATAAATTGATATGATCAGTCTGTGTAAAATCTAGAGGGGGAGGGATTCTTAACCATTCTTAGGCATTCAGTATGTTAGAACAGTGGTGGGATTCAGCCGGTTCGCACCACTTCAGCAGAACCAGTAACTAATTTTTTGTTGCCCCAGCCCAGAATGGACTTCCAGAAGTGGCATCCCGGTTGTTCACATATTTGAATCCCACCACTGTGTTAGAACCATTCTTAGGCATTTGATATATTAGAAACAGTATATACCGTTTTTTTTTTTTTTAATTGAAAAGTTTTAAAAATACAGTTTTCCTTTAAAAAACCCCCTTCCCCCTCCCTCCTCCCCTCCCTACCTCCCCCCTTCCCCCCCTCCCCCCCTCCCTCCTCCCCCCCCACCTCCCCCTAACCCCCCTCCCCCCCCGGACTTCCCAGAGCTAAATACAAGGTATATATATATAAAAAAGCAATCATAAACAACCATATACTAACAACTATAAATTCTAAAATCCATCACTCTCTAACTTATATAGGATCAAACAAAACTTAGCATTATTAAATATATATAGAAGACAAAATAAAAAAAGAAAAAAGAAAACGAAAGAAGACTTATTCAAATGCTAGATAAAACTTCTTGACCCTATACTTATTCTGGATAAACTCAATCCATTTTCTCCATTCCATAATATAATGTTCTTGCGAGTAATCTTTCAAATAGGCCGAAATCTTCGCCATCTCTGCCAAGTCGGAAACCTTTAAAATCCACTCTTGTATAGTCGGCAGTTCCTCTTTCTTCCAATATTGACCTATCAAAAGTCTTGCTGCCGTAACTAAATTCAACATCAACTTAGAGTCCACAACTGTAGCGTCAACAATTATTCCCAACAAAAAAAATTGCGGACAAAACTTTATCCTCCGTTTAAAAATCTTCTGCATATTCCACCAGACTTTTATCCAAAAAGCCTTGACCTTTTTACATGTCCACCATATGTGAAAATATGTTGCCTCTTCATCGCCACACCTCCAACATTTAGGCTGATAATTCGGATACATACTTGCAAGCTTTTTAGGATCTAGATGCCATCTATAAAACATTTTGTAAAAGTTCTCTCTTAAACTTTGAGCTTGAGTGAATTTTACATTCCTCACCCAGATCTTTTCCCACGTGTCCATTGTAATAACTTCCTGAATGTTTTGGGCCCATTTTATCATACAATCCTTAACAAGCTCTGTTTCTGAATCGATCTCTATCAATGCAAGATATATCCGTTTAATATGTGCTGGTCCTTGATTTCTAATTTGCTTTATCAAATTTTCATCAGTCGTTGCAAATCCATTTTTTTGATCTTCTTTCCACCTGGCCTGTAACTGAATATATTGAAACCAAGTCTGAACAACCTTCTCTTCTCGCAAGAAACTATATGATTTCAAGCACCAAATATTCCTTTCCAAACTTAAAATTTCCTTGTAAGTAGTCTCATCATGTTTGAAACCAGCATGTATATTTTCTATTGCGTGTTTTGGGATTGCCCACAATGGTATCTTGCTGCTTAACTTATGTCTATACTTCTTCCAAACTCTCAGCAATGCCTGTCTTAAAATATGCATCCTAAACACAGTATCTACCTTCTTATCATACAACAAATATGCATGCCAGCCAAACAACAGATCATGGCCCTCAAGATTTAATAACCTCGATTGTCTCAAATTAATCCAATCACTTATTCCTACTAGTGCAGCAGCTTCATAATATAATTTAAAATTAGGCATTTTAAGGCCACCTCTCTCACGAGTATCCTGCATAATCTTAAGTTTAACTCGTGGCTTTTTCCCTGCCCACACAAATTTATTGATACCACGCTGCCATTCCTCCAAGTTAGAGTCTTTCTTAAGAATCGGTATCATTTGAAATAAGAATAAAAATTTGGGCAGGACATTCATTTTCACTGCTGCAATCCGTCCCAACAAAGACAATTGCAATTTTTCCCAACTCTCCAGTTCTTTTTGAATTTTCCCCCATAACTTTTCATAATTATTTTTATATAGCTTTGTATTAGAGGGCGACAAAATCACCCCCAAATATTTAACCCTTTTAACAATCTCAAATCCAGTTAATCCTTCTAGGAGAGCCTTCTGCGAAACTGTCATATTTCTAGCCAAAATTTTAGTTTTCTGTATATTTACTTTAAATCCAGAAACCTTCCCATATTGTGTTATTATCTCCATCAGGTCCACAACAGAGTTCTCTGGCTGGGTCACTGTAACAACCAGATCATCTGCAAATGCTCTCAATCTGTAATCCTGATCTCCAACTTGTATCCCCTTAATTTTTTCCGAATTCCGAATCTTAACCAATAATATCTCTAATGTTAATATAAATAACAAGGGCGATAGCGGACAGCCTTGCCTTGTGCCCTTCTCAATATTACATACTGTTGTCAAACTATTGTTAACTATAATTCGGGCAGTTTGTTTTTGGTATAATGCCCTAATCGATTGTAAAAATTTTTCCCCAAAATCCATTTTGTCTAAAACTTTCAACAAAAATTGCCAGTTCAATTGATCAAAAGCCTTTTCAGCATCTAAAAAGATTAGCGCAGCAGAGATCTGGTTGTGCCTTTCCAAAAACTCTAACACATCAACTATATGTCTCACATTGGTTTTCATTTGTCTTCCACTAATAAACCCCGTTTGGTCCCCATGAATCACCTGTTGCAGAACCCTCATCAGTCTATTAGCCAAAACCTTAGCAAATATCTTATAATCTGTATTTAAAAGCGATATCGGTCTGTAATTTTTAACTAAAGTAGCATCCTGGTCTTCCTTCGGAATCAAAGAGATAAAAGCTGTTCTCCAAGACGGGGGCACCTTTCCCCCCCTCTGGATTGTCTGGAACAGTTCCTTTAACGGTTTTATCATCTCTAATTGTAAGTTTTTATAATAGGCCGCAGTCAAGCCATCAGTGCCTGGTGCTTTATCCACCTTCAGTTCCTTAATAGCTATAAAAATTTCTTCTTCTGTAATCAGTTGGTTAATCCCCTCTTTTTGTACTTGCGTAAGAACCGGGATGCTAGCCTTCTCCAAATACGTATCAATATCTTTTGCATTAATGTCCTCTTTAGTATATAATTTCGAATAAAAATCCACAAAGGCATCCTTAATAAGATTCTGTTGATACACAACCCTTCCTTTATGCTCAATCTTATCTATATTAGATGCCCTTTGTTTTTTCCTCAGTCTATAAGCCAACCATCTGCCTGGCTTATTAGCATTGCAAAAAGTATTATGCCTAGCAAACCGCAGATTGGTCGCCACTTGATCAGCCATTAATTTATCAAATTGTCCTCGTAACAGTCTAATAGCCTCCTTGATCTTCACCTCCTCTGGGTTCAAAATCAAAGCCTTTTCTTTTTCCTTTATTTCATTCTCCAGTTCTTTCCTTCTAGTTTCCACTGCACGTCTATGTCTATTATTCATATATATCAACACCCCTCTCATATAGGCCTTGCTAGCATCCCAAACCATATCCATAGAGGTACCCTTATTCATATTCATCTCAAAAAAATCCTTCATCCGCTGTTTGCATTCTTCCACATTTCTCTGATTTCTAAACAAATTCTCATTTACGCGCCATGAGCGTCTATCTCCTCTTTCCTTATCAATCTCCAACCACACTGGACTGTGATCAGAGATAATTCTTGCGCAGATTTTCACCTTTTTAGTTCTCAAAAGAAGATCATTAGTCAACAAAATAAAATCAATCCTCGAAAAAGATTGGTGTCTATCAGAATAAAATGTATAATCCTTCTCCCGCAAATGTCTCTCACGCCAAATATCTCGCAATTCCAGGTCATCCTTCATTTCAAAAAAAGATTTAGGCAGTCTAGCGTGACTTGGAATGCGTTTAAAGGCTCCAGCCTTATCCAACTGTACATCCATAACTCCATTCCAGTCCCCCATAAAAATAAAGGATTTATAATCCAACTGGGTAAGCTTTGTATGAAGTAAACTAAAAAAGTCAGCTTGTTGTTGATTTGGAGCATATAATCCAACTAAAAGCGTCTTTTTACCTTCAAACAACAGCTCGATCATAACATATCTTCCATGCTTATCTGCTTCAATTAGGTCCGCTGTTAAGGCACTTTTAACATAAACAACCACTCCATTTTTCTTATTCTCTGCAGAAGCAACAAATTGCGTACCCAGCCTCGAGTTCAATAAATACTTTTGATCCAAAACTCTAATATGCGTTTCTTGCAGGCATATAACATCTATCTTAAATTGTTTTAAATATTGAAAAACTTTCTTCCTCTTCTGCGGTGAGTTTAGTCCATTAACATTCCAGGTTAAAAATTTAGTTGCCATGTATATCCTCGAGAAGCTCTTGGACCACAGCTTTGATAGGACTGGTTACTTTAGGCCGTGCTCCTCCCACAGCTTGGCTATGAATGCGATGTGAAGAATCTGAAGACTTTTGCTGATCTTGTTCTTTTATTTTCTTTGCTCGTTTTAAAGCAGCACGCGTCACTCTTTGCTCTCTAGGATCATCCAAAGAGATTGTAGCTTGATCTCCTCCAGCACCATTTTCCTCTGTTTCCTCCTCTTGTTGTTCTTCTTCTCCAGATCCCTTTCCAGCTTCCAGGAGCGTTAATGGGGTTGCTTTTAAGACATTATTGTAGAAATCACGTGCTTGTTTCACAGTAGTCAGCCTATACCTTTTACCTTCATACATCACCATCAGCCCCTCTGGAATCTCCCATCTGAACCTTATATCTCTTTGCTTGAGCTCTTGCACAAGAAATGTATAGTCCTTTCTTCCCCTTAAAATCCTTGGAGGAATTTCTTTTAAAACCAAGACTTCTTGTTCAGCAATCACAACCTTAGCATCATAGGCAGCTTGTATAACTTGATCTCTAATTTCTCTTTTTGCAAAATAAACCACCACATCTCTAGGCAACTTTCTCTGTCTGGCAATCCATGAATTCACCCGAAACACTTTATCCATAGCTGCTCTTATTTCAGATGCTGGCTGGTTCAATACCCCTTCGAGAGCCTCAGAGATCAGCTGCTTTAAATCTTCTTTAACATTCTCTTTTAAGCCTCTAATTCTGACAGCAAACTGCATCTGGTAATATTGGGCATGGCTTAACTCCCTTTCCAACTTGCCTCTTTCAATTTCATTCTCCCGTGCTTTTACTTCTAGTATAGCATTCCTTTGAGCCAAATCATCCACTTTTTCATCTAAATCTTCCACACATTCCGCCACTTTATGCACTGAAGTCAAAATGTCTACCTTCATCACGCTGTACTTCTGTTCCATCCTCTCTTCCATTCTTTCCTCAAATTTCTCCAATTTCTCCTCCATCTGTGCAAATTTATCAGCAATTGATTGATTAATTGATTCCAAAAGTACCTGGGCATATTTATCCAAGGCATCTCGCAAATCCTTCGATGTCAGCACTTCAGGAGGGTGCAATGCCTGTAGTGATGATTGTTGCACCGGCGAGGATCCTCCACTCCGAAGAGTTTTAGAGGGAGGTTTAGCCGCCATCTTTTAATCCTCAATTATGACGCACTTTCAATTAAAGTTTAAAAAGTCCAACAAGTTAGAGAGTACAGTAAAATAGTCCTCTTCACCTTTTCCTCTTGTACCGCTCTGCCTGCTCCTTTAAATCATAGTCCTTTCTTCAGGCAGGGCTGGTTCGCAGACGCCTGGCTCTGCTCCAGGAAGTTCGGAGCAGAGACGACGGCCAGCTGGGAGCAACCCAGGCTTCGGGGGAGTTCAATCCTTCAGCCGCCCAAGCTCAAAGCTCAGGCGGCCTCGGAGAACTCTACCCCTACCTGGGGCCTCACCCCCTCCTCTTCTCCCGAGGAGGGGGCTTCAATTTCGCCCGAACAGCTGATCGGCGCTGTTTCGGGCAAAAAAACAAACAGCTGAGCCGCGGGCAGCCAGGGGAGGCTGTCTTCAGCGCCGCGCCGCCAGCGGAAGTCGAAACAGTATATACCGTTTATGCAAGTAATGCAAAAGTCAACCCGGTAGCAGTCCATAACTTTGGATGGAGAAGTATTCATGCATCTGAAGCATTCTTCATGGAATTAGATAAGATGTGGAAACAATTTTTACCGCAGACTAAGGAAAGGCAAATGTGAACTCCTACACCCAACAAATGTTTTCATTTGACCCAGAAATGGACTTTTGGTAATGACTCAGTCTGTAGGTTTCTAAGTAGGTCTCTGCTAGGTTCTCACTTGAATTATGACCCACATTCAGGTACTTTATGAATAGTTTCCTTGTATCATTAACACTAATGTTCACTGTTAACTTCCCATCTCCCTTTTACACTTTTCAAACAAATTGTGAAAGGAATATTAATCTCAGCAAAGGAAGTTTTGGTACAGTACAGAACTACTCCTGGACTTAAACCAGACTAGCATTCAGATGCAAGACCATACAACAATCCTGCTCTTCTTTTAGTGTGGTGCTTTTTTTTAGGTTCTAAAGGCTGCTGTTGAAAAGAATCCATTTTTCAATCAAGTCAACTGCTTGAATGAGATTTTATGGATTTTAGAAAGAAAACTCAGTGCATTAACAAGAAATGTAAGATCTATCTATCTATCTATCTATCTATCTATCTATCTATCTATCTATCTATCTATCTATCTGTCTGTCTGTCTGTCTGTCTGTCTGTCTGTCTGTATGTATGTATGTATGTATGTAAAGGTAAAGGTTCCCCTGCACATGCGTGTTAGTCGTTTCCAACTTTAGGGGCCGGTGCTCATCTCCATTTCAAAGCCAAAGAGCCAGCGTTTGTCCGAGGATGTCTCGATGACTAGATGCCAAAGGCGCACAGAATGCTGTTACCTTCCCACCGTAGTGGTCCCTATTTTTCTACTTGCATTTTTATGTGCTTTCGAACTGCTAAGTTGGCAGAAGCTGGGATGAGTAAGAGGCACGCTCACTCTGCTATGCGGCACTCAGGATTCGACCCGCCAAACTGCCGATCTTCTGATCGACAAGCTCAGCGTCCTAACCCACTGAGCCACCGCATATATATACAGTATACACAGTATACACAGTATACACAGTACATACAGTACATACAGTACATACAGTATATATATATATATATATATATATATATATATATATATATATATATATATATATATATATATATATATATATATATATATATATATATATATATATATATATATATATATATATATATATTGCTCAAAAAAATAAAGGGAACACAAGATAAGACATCCTACTATTAAATACAGTACATTGTGTTGTTTAAGTGTTCCCTTTATTTTTTTGATCAGTATATATATATAACATAGAAAGCTCATTTTTCCCTAAAAGAAATAGGTCCTTTGCTTTAGATTTTTCCACAGGCCAAGTCAGTTTTTCATTAGAAAATTAAGTAACAAACAGATGTGAATTGTTACTACATAAAAATATAGCAGATGTGCACAATTATGATTTCAGCATAACAATTACTTCTTGTCACAATGTTCACGTTAGCCAGATTTTCTATGAATTTGTCTCTGGCCTATAGGAATGTTCTGCATTTCATGCCATATTGGCTAAATTAAGTACAGGTAGTCCTCGACTTACGACAGTTCATTTAGTGGCCATGCAAAGTTACAACAACATTAAAAAAGTGACTTATGAACATTTTTCACAGTTACACCTTTGCAGCATCTCCATGATCATGTGATCAAAATTCAGATGCTTGGCAACTAATTCTTAGTTATGAACATTGTAGCATCCTGGGGTCATGTGATCACTTTTTGCGACCTTCTGACAAGCAAAGTCAATGGAGAAGCGAGATTCACTTAACAACCAGGTTACTAACTTATCAACTGCAGTGAGTCATTTAACAACTGTGCAAGAAAGGTTATAAAATGGGGCAACACTCACTTAGCAAATTCTCACAACAACATAAATATTAGGCTCAAATGTGGTTGTAAGTCCGAGGACAACCTGTATTCCTTGGATAGCTACGAAGTTTTATCTGTGTTTAGCAAAATATCTAATTCATCATCAATGCTACATGAAATATTTGACAAATTTGGATATCAGAACAATTGTATCCCTTTCATGCATTAAAACTGGTCTTCTTTATGTTACAATTGGAGATTCACATCAAGAATTCATTTTCAGTGGAGTCATGTTGAATGGACTGAGAATAATGAACAATATGGTTTCATGAATGGAACTAGGGATTCATGCATTGACTTTGTTATCTATGCCCAATTTCATGGCAGCAGCATGACCATTTAGGTGATTTCAAAAAGGCAGGATTAGACCTCTTTGGTATATAGGTGTACTAGAAAATCCAGAGCAGTTGGTTAGATTGGGAAGTTTGAAAAACATATGAGAAGATGGAAGATAAAATAGAATTGCCAAGAACATATTTTTTATGGAAGACAAGTTTGGGCAATACTACACTGCCCAAGCCAATCCCACTTCCTTCTTATTATGCATGTGCATTTTTGATCAAACCAGAGAAAAGTCCATATTAGTCACGGAAGAACAAATAAGCAACATGGCACTGGGAATGTGAAAGAAACTTCTAGCATTAGAGAGTTTTCAGCATGTAATATTTCATACTAAAGAACGGTCAGTTTTGTAGTCCTTTTTCTCCCTTCAACAGAATAAATGGTAACATGACAGCATGTTTGTTACAAGTAAATCTGCAGCTGGGTGATTAGGTTATTGTATTAGTTGTCTTCTATTTTATGCTGTTCTGGGCTAAAAGACTTTTGTAAAAGGCATTGAGTTGGCAGTCACAAGACAATCCCAACTATAGTAGAAGGAAAAATTTCCTTCCCAGTACTTGATTAAGGAAATCATCAAGAAAGAAACATCTTTTTTGGTTTTAATTTTCAGAAAGGAAGTGGAAGTTAAACCTCTTCCCCTAGTACACCAAAAATGCATTCCATTAAATATTTTTGTATTGCTGTTATATCAAACATATGAATTGTTCATATGGTTTAAATTTTAAAGATTTTACACATTATCTTTCTAGAAACTCCTGAGGCAGCTCATTCAATACAAAAACAATACCCACAAACTGAGGCACACTTAAAATACATTGAAAATTCCCATCCCACACACCAAAGGGATGGGAAGAAGAAGAATCAACAGACAGTGAAGGGACAGAAACCTTACATGAAACACAATTGAATGTGTAATATAGATCCTACTAATTCATTCTTAAGCAAAGTTGCAGAGTAGTAGTTTGGCTTACCAAGGAACCAGCCCTGTATCTTGGACACACTTGATTGCTACCCAAAGTGAGCCAGAGGAGAGTAAGCTGGATTTGCATCAGAGAGAAAGACAAGTAGCTCTTCTTGCAGCATCACCCAAGGCCCCCTTCCTTCCTGGAACTGCCTTGCAAATGGGTGCTGCAAACAGGAAGGCTCAGAGCCTGCACAGAGCACCAAGTTGTCTCCCCGCTGAAGTGGTACCTATCCATCTACTTGGATAAGGTAAAGGTAAAGGTAAAGGTTCCCCCGCACATGCGTGCTAGTCGTTTCCGACTCTAGGGGCCGGTGCTCATCTCCGTTTCAAAGCCGAAGAGCCAGCGCTTGTCCGAGGATGTCTCCGTGGTCATGTGGCCGGCATGACTAGACGCCAAAGGCGCACGGAACGCTGTTACCTTCCCACCGTAGTGGTCCCTATTTTTCTACTTGCATTTTGACGTGCTTTCGAACTGCTAGGTTGGCAGAAGCTGGGGCGAGTAACAGGCGCTCACTCTGTTACGCGGCACTCGGGATTCGACCCGCCAAACTGCCGACCTTCCGATCGACAAGCTCAGCGTCCTAACCCACTGAGCCACCGCGTCCCCTTCTACTTGGATAGAACATACTTTTGAACTGTTAGGTGGACAGAAGCTAAGGTGAGTGGCAGGAGTTCACCCTGCCATGCATGGACTCAAACCACCAGAGCCGAGACATCTCCAGCAGGATTGAGCCACTGAACCACTGTGCCTCTATGCGCCTAGATCAGACACGTCAAACACAAGGCCCGGGGGCCAGATCCGGCCCGCGAAGTGGTTTCATGCGGCCCGTGAAGCCATCCTGGAAACAGTGAGGGAGCGGCCCCCACTGCCTTGGCCCTGGCCCAGAGACCCTCCTCCTGCCAGAGACCCTCAGATCTGTCCCACTCCTGCCCAGGCCCCCATAGGCACCCTTGATGCGAACGATGTAGAGCTGGCCACGCCCACCCAGCAGGCCATATGCACTTTAGCCACGCCTACCCAATAGGCCACACCCACCCAGGCCACACCCACCCGGCCCCCTGAGAGCAACCGCAATGCTGATGCTGCCCTCAATGAAATTGAGTTTGACACCCCTGGCCTAGATGATAGTTGAAGAAAGCCCAAATCACTGAGATTATGGTCAGGGCATGACCATGAGAAAGTTTAAAGAATTTCTCCTTGTTGCAAAGTACAGAGCTCTTAATCTGCATCAGACTATAAACAGGTAGGCTTCTTTGGGATTGCTTTGGAATTTATTGAACTCTATTAACAATGTATCCAAGGTTTAGATTCAGATTCTAATATTTGGAGAAGGAAGGCACTTAAATCATCTCCCCAGAGTTTAGTTTTGTTTTGTATTCTGCATGCACTAAAGCTATTCTTTTAAGGCACGGGCCCCATCCAAATTAAGAATCATCCTAATTAAGAATCAAGATCATGTGAAGTATTAATACCACTTTACAATGCCTTGGTAAGGCCACACTTGGAATACTGCATCCAGTTTTGGTCACCATGATGTAAAAAAGATGTTGAGACTCTCTCTATAGAAAGAGTGCAGATAAGAGTAATAAAGATGATCAGGCAACTGGAAGCTAAAACATGTGAAGAACGGTTGCTGGAATTGGATAGGTCTAGTAGTTTAATGAAAATAAGGAGTAAGGGTGACATGATAGCATTGTTCCAGTATCTCAGGGCTGCCACGAAGAAGCGGAAGTCAAGCTATTCTCCAAAGCACCTGAAGGCAGGACAAGAAGCAATGGATGAAAACTAATCAAAGAGAGAAGCAACCTAGAACTAAGGAGAAATTTCCTGACAGTTAGACCAATTAATCAGTGGAACAACCTGCCTCCAGAAGCGGTGAATGCTCCAACACTGGAAGTTTTTAAGAAGAGACTGGACAACCATTTGTTGGAAATGGTATAGGGCAGGGGTCAGCAACCTGAAACAGTGAAAGAGCCACTCAGAACCAGTTCCCTCACAAAAGGAAAAACTCGGAGCCGCAAAAAAATGTGTGCGCCTGCGCGTACATGCGTGCATGCGCAGAACAGGGTTTGACTGAAGAGTGGAGCCAAGGCGAGATATGCACCTACCCAGCATATTTGAATTGATTGGTTAAACTTTTTTAGTCCCACTTTTTTTTTTGGACTGCACATGGCAGAGAACTGGGAGCCGCAGGAGACGGCTAAAAGAGCCGCATGCGGCTCCAGAGCCGCGGGTTGCAGACCCGTGGTATAGGTTTCCTGCCTGAGCAGGGGGTTGAGCTAGAAGACCTCCAAGGTCCCTTCCGTTATTCCATTAATTCTATTAATTACACTCACCTGTCTCTCTCTCTCAGTGAAGCAGGGAGGGGCATGCTGCGTATCGAGTTGGTCAAGGAATTGTGACTGGTGGGATTTAGTAGGCAGGCCTTCTCAGCTGCTGCCCCCACCCTTTGGAATATCTCAACCCACTGGTGAGGTGAGACTCCTCTCTTCCAGTTTTCTAGAAAATACAGCTTTGCAGATTAGAATGGGGGTATTATGCAGCCCTGGGAATGGCTGGTGAGTTGAGGAATCTCTGCTGCCTTGTCAATCTTTTAGCTTTTTGAATTTTTAACTATGATGTTTATTTTTACTCGTAAGTCTTAACTGGTTAAACCGTTTCTACGTACTAACTTCTTAATTTTTTTTCTAATCTATGCTTTTATTAATGGGTCGATGTGACTTTTATGATATTGTAAATTGCCCAGAGTCAGTTAGGTGAGATGGGTGGTGTAGAAATTTAATAAATAAATACAAATAAATAAATAAATAAAAAGAAACATTCCACATTGGTCAGGAAAACATATTAAACCAGAGAAACTGATAGAAGATAATGGACCGGACCTGAGATCTGTGAAACGTATGAATTACCAATAATAATAAAAAAAATCTTAAGCCATTTTAATTATTGAAAAATCTAGGAAAAGTGTTGAAAGATAGTTGGAATATGTAATTAAACTTAATGCCCCAAATAAGAAAGAAAAGCACCGGTGCCATTAACATCAAAGCCAGATTCAAAAATGTAGGCTTTACAACTGATAAGCTCCTTCTCGGAAAAAGGAAGAATCAGAAAAATCTCCATATGTCAATGTCACTTGAGTAAAACTGACATGATAAAAGCAAATATGTGAAGAAAGAAAAGGCAGGGGAGGGGAAGGAGGTGTCAGGTTCCTGCTCCCAGCAAGATTGTACCATGTGAAGTCTTTAAGTAGTGAACTTTGTTAAAAAGTAACTAATTCTCAGGCAGCTAAGAAAACGACCCCCCCCCTTCTTCTGTAGGCTGCAGATGGAATGCTTGCACCCTCCATATCAAAGCAAAATAAGGGGCGGGGGCGAGTTAGATTCACAGAACAACTCTTTAGATAAGTTTTGGCTCAAAAGCACAAGTGGTTGGTTAATGTCCTTTTCTCCCAGGGTTGATCTTACATTATTTCACAAAAGGCTTAATCTTAATGATTCACAAAAGGATGAAGCCTGATATCCCAGCGATATGCCAATGAATAAAATATATTCCTTTTAAGAAACGTAAAATTAAGTAGGAAAGAAAAAAGTCTTAGAACTTATTACGATTCCCTAATTCAGGTCTTTTGGTAAAACCTGAAGAAGGCGCCTTGTGCGTTCAGAGGGGTTGAGATGTATTTGCTCTGCTTCTTGGCTTCTTTTTATAATTCTGAAATTCCAAAAGGTCTGTACCAAAAGTAACTTATCTCTGCTTTCTGCTGCTTGCAGTTATAAAAATAAATTTGCAACTGAATCTGTCCTAAAGTACATGGGAATCACTTTTAGGCACTTCTAAAGAGAGAAAGGTTGTTGTGCTTTAGCACGCAGATAAAACTTCTAATTTTTCTAAGCAGGTTGCCCAAAAAAATGGGGTGGTGGCTGAGATCCTGTGTCTTATGGCAGCCCTACAAGAGAACCCTGTTTTGCTGTGCCCATTGGAAGAACAGGTGCTAAAAAACCTGGTTAAATTGGATGTGGATTTTCAGAGCTCTCAAGAAGCACGGGAACTACCACGCTTATCATACATCTGAACTATACTGTGTTGTTTCTCTGGGTCATATATGTGAGTGTTTGTGGGCATACACATAAATTTTTTTCTGGTCCTGTTTATGCAGTGTATATTGGAGGTGGTTACCCTTTGAGAGCTATATGCAATGAAATCTCATTTTAATATATGCTGATCAGTATACATTTAAAGTGACAAAGTTATTATTCTGTTCTGTTTGTGGTATGCATGGCCAGGGTATTTGAGAAGCCAGACCTATCAGCCCTTTTAATTGCTTGATATTCCAGGGCTTTTCTTAGGAGAGCTACTTCACATATTCCATATCCATGTGGATCTTCTACATGCAGTCCAGTGCATATATACCACTTGTGTTTATTAAGCCTTATGCAGAAGTAGATTACTTGACTAATAAATATCCACTGTGAACATATTTAATATAAAGACAAAACAACATGTGAGTTCCTACTATTCACAGATTTTGTTTTGTTTTGTTTTGTTTTGCTGTGTGTTTTAAAATGAGAAACATAGGTAGTAACTCAAACACAGAGAGGTCTATTTATGGCTCAGAACAAACAATTTACAAAGTCTATTATATACAGATGTCTAAATATTTGGAAAATGTTTGTTTATGGAGGTGAAATGAAACTACCTGTTTCTATTTGAAATATTTTCCCCTTAAAATTTACATGCAAAACTAAAATCATTTGTTCTCTGACACAGAGCAGTAAATGAGGTTTATTTGCAGAGTATATGAAGTGCCCAAGCTTATGTTTGTATCCAGAAGAGCAATAAATTTGAATGTTCATTAAATGGCTTCCCTTTTTTCTAATGGAAAAAAATAGATTCATTGTATACAAATAGCAGAAAACAGCTTACTTTTTCTTTGTCGAGAGACAACTGGCAAATTGTAGACAACCTATTTCTGTTACTGTACTTGTATAGGAAATGCAATGTTTTCCCAAGCAATTTAATCAACGGGGTAAAACACAAAATGATCTATACTTTTTACTAATGATTAACATCTTGTAATGACCACAGGATAAGTTTATATATGTGCATTCTCCTTTTCTTTCCTCTTCAAACACAGAGCACATCATAGTTTATTATCCGAAACCTTTGGGGTATAACCCTACAAAAAATGCTTATGTAATAATCTCCATCTCACACTTCAATAGAAGAGATGTGAAGTGAAGATTTATGTATATTTAGGCCAAAAAAGGTTTCATTCTATTGAATGTAATTCAGTGCTGCAGAATTGTACGTGCTTTTTGCAATAACAATATTTGTTCCTTCATACTTTCCTCTGTATATCATCAAAATCCGAGCTGAAAGTTGAGCAATCTTGTAAAGCTATCTCAGCAAATATATAGAGGCTGAATAAGACATGGTAATCCTTTCATTTACTGAGGGAAGCCCTCCATCCACAGAAATTCACTATTAAATTTCTCCAATTAAATTCAATGGAGTAGACTTGCTATTAAGCATGTCTTCTCCATCCCTCACCTGCATGGATGGAAGTTCTGGTAGATGAAAGGGGACGGGTAATAAGGGATCCTGACAAAATGTCCCTCTGGGATCCCATCATCTATTTGCTACTGGTTGATGCAAAAATGGGATAGAAATAAAACATGAGGTTTATATTTATTTATCTAATTTCTAAATTGCTGCAATCCAGTTGTCTCTCACTGATGTACAATAGATTAAAAAAACATAAAGCATCCACAGTAGACATAAATATGAATAATATAAAGTTACCCACTTAGCATATACTCTTCCATCCTGCTTATCTTCTCTGTGATTAGTTCACACAAATCATGGAGCTAGTTCAAAATTATAAATGTATAAAGGCACACAGAAATTTGGAGATTTGTATTTTTCATTATTCATCTCTATTAATATAATGCATAGAACGAGTCAGGGCTTTTTTTGTCATAGAATGCTCGGAACGGAGTTCCGGCACCTTTTTTGGATGGAACCTTGTAGGATAGAACTCACATGTGTGAGTTCCGGCACCTTTTTCTTTTACAAAAAAAAGCACTGGAACGCGTTATATGTCTATCACGTGAAGTCCTTTTCACATTTTACAGAAAAAAGCAGGGAGAACAGAAAAAAATGAATATAATTATCACATTTTTTATAACCTAGCAACTTACTAGATGAAGAAAATAATCTCAATTATTATAAAAAATAATGTTTGGACAGGAACAAATTTGTTTTAGGTTTGATTGTTGAATTCTTTTATAAAGATTACAAGAAAGCAACATTTCTTTCACAACTGATTTAGCCTATGTTATCTGGATTCCAAAATCAGAAAGAAAATACTATTAGGAACAGAAAGCCATAGTTAGACATATTGCTAATTTTCTTTTATGCGTAAGATTAGACATGTCTTTCTTTTGACATTTCTATCAGAAATCCCAATAACTTTCTGCATATCCTAATGCAGGGGTCCCCAGCCCCTGGACCGTGGCCCACTACAGGTTGTGGGAGAAATGGGCAAGCATGTGGAGGGTGTTTGTGCTGGTTTACAGAGCTCCATTTACAAGAATGGAGCTTCATGCAAGAGCACCCTTTGCTTCCCTGAGCAGAGCTTTGCATGCAAGTGCTAACACCCTCTTCTTGTGCACAAAGCTCTATTCGTGCAGTTGGAGGGCACACACCCTTGCACCGCTAGCACAAGTGGAGCTGCGTGCATGCATGCGCCTGCCACTCACACGCTCTGCCCGTGCCAGGCCACCAAGGTGGAAAGGTTGGGGACCACTGTCCTAATGGGAATTCTGAGAAATGCTTTTTGTAATGCTTGAAAACAGCTAGTTTGTTTGAGAGCTTTTTTTTAAAGGTTACTAACTGAACTTGGCAAAATAAATCCAAACATACATGGACAAAACGCTGCTTTCCATTGTATGCAACCAGAAATATTTATCCTGAATTGGTTTGTTATGTATCCAGGTGCAGGCCACCTGCATAGCAGTGGCCACTAGGGGGCGTTGGCCTGGACGGTTTGGCGGGAAAACCTAGTTTTGGCGGGAAACCTAGGGCCAACCCCATTGGCTAGCCACCTACTTGGCTAGGTATATAAGGAGGCCAGGTAGCCCTTGTTCTCCAGTACGGAACCTCCCTCAATAAAGAGCTGAAACTGTATTCTGGCTGGTGTCTCTTCCTTGCGTCAGACCCACTACATCACAGTGGCGACGAAGGTGGGATACTGCCGACAGAAGAGCTGAAGTCACTAGGGGAACGCACCGCGTGCTGGAGGAAAAGAGGCATCTTTCCTCCCCCCTCAATGCGACCGCCAGCAACTGCAACCCAGCCGCTGTGAGCGACCTGCGACCGGCCCCGGCCACTGCAACCACGAGTCGAGACCAGCCACCGCAGCAACCACCAGGGGATCGATGGCGAGAACGGGACAACCCTGCGAATTCGACACCTGCCACCCAGAGAAATGGCCCCGATACCTGTCGCACGCCGAGCTGTACATGAGATTTAATCAGATCTCGGAGGACAGCTCGAAGGTGGCGGCCCTGCTATGTATCGGCGGGCCCGCACTCCTTGAGGTCGCTGCAAACCTGTTCTCCCCGGAGCCCATGGAGACCATCTCCTACCGGGACCTCGTCGCCAAGCTGAACGCAAACTTTCAACCCCGCATGTCCGCGCTGGCCTGGAGGTCACAGTTTGAGAAGAGGGACCAGCGAAGTGGCGAGTCTGGGGCTGACTACATCGCTGCCCTGCAAGAAGCTGCCGTTCCCTGCAAATTCTCAAATCTGGAGGAGTGGCTACGCGACAGGCTGGTTTGCGGCCTACGGGACACAAGGCTGCAGGAGTGCCTGTTCACGAAGGATGAGGTCTTGCTCCAGGAAGCCCAGGATGCCATCCTGGCCCACAAAGTGGCCTGCGGAGCTGTCCAGGCCGTCCAGGAATCCAGAGCTGGCAGCCAGACAGGCAGCATCCACCAGCAGGTCACCACGGCCGAGGATGAAGAGGACGAACAAAGCATCGACCTCCTCCGGTGGAAGGCGACCCCTGACCGACGAGACAGATGTCTGGACAAGCCCAAGCCGACTAATAGCTCACAGAAGTGCGCAGGCTGCGGCGGAAACCACGTGCGCACTCTCTGTAAGTTCCGGTCGGCCACGTGTCAGGCCTGCAAGAAGACAGGCCACATAGCCATGGTCTGTCATAGCCGCCGCCCCCGAGAAGAGATCCACGAGCTGCGCCCGGAAGAGTCGCCATTGAGAGGTACTAGGGCCCCGGCCCAATTACGAATTGGATATTTTGAGAGCCGGCTGAGCATCCACAACACTGGAAGCCACCGGCTACTCAAACCCAAAATTAAATTAACAATCCGCTTGCAGGGCATCCCCTGCAACATGGAGCTTGACTCTGGCTCTGCGGTCTCGGTCATTTCTGACGAGACCCTTAACTACATTAACAGCTAAAGCAAGCAGCGGATTCAATTATGGCCCTCAAATTTAGCCCTGACCAACTTCCAAAACACACCGGTCAAGGTTAGGGGGGAGGCCACCATTTCCGTGGGGTTTAAGAGTCACGTAGAGCACCTGGAGGTAGTAGTGGTAGAGGGCCGGAGAGCCAGTCTAGTCAGCCTAGACTGGTTTGAGGTCCTGGGAATCACAGTTACAGGGATACACTGGGTCCAGGGAGAATCCATCGAGGCCGTCTGCAAGGAGTTTGCAGACGTCTTCGATGGGAAGCTGGGAAAGTACACAGGGGCCCCCATTGCATTTAATTTAAACCCAAGCGTCCCCCCCATCAGAGTCAGGCCATGGCGAGTCCCCTTCGTGCTCAAGCACAAAATCAAGAGCAAACTGGACAAGCTGGTAGGCCAGGGAATCGTAGATGGAGGAGAGTGGGAAACCCCAATAGTCACCCCACTCAAGCCCAACGTGGAGGTGAGGATCTGCACCGACTACAAGTGCTCGGTGAACCGCGCCCTCAACCTGCACACTTACCCGGTCCCCACGGTCAGCCACGTTCTCGCTTCCCTCCAAGGTGGCGCCATCTTTGCAAAGCTGGATCTCGCGCAGGCGTACCAGCAGCTCACGGTCACCAGGGCAATGGCTGACACTCAGACAATAGTAACACACAGGGGAGCCTTCAGGGTGAACAGGCTGCAGTTTGGAATCAGCGTAGCTCCTGGCATTTTCCAGGAAATCATGGGAAAAACCCTTAAGGGCATCCCAGGAGTCTGCCCTTACTTTGCTGACATCCTGATTGCAGGAGCATCAGCTGAGGAACTGGCAGGTAGGCTCAGGGAGGTTCTAGACAGGCTGTGTGCTGCTGGCCTCAAATTAAAGAGGAAGAAGTGCAGCATTGGAGTTCCTTCCACAGAATTTTATTTATTTATTTATTTATTTATTTATTTATTTATTTATTTATTTTATTTATTTGGATTTATATACTGCCCCTCTCCGAAGGGACTTGGGGCGGTGTACAGGGCAATTAAAACACTATAAACAACACATAATGTTCCTGGGGTTCAAGATAGATGCCAAGGGAATCCACCCCACAGAGACAAAGGTAAGGGCTATCAAACTGGCACCCACACCAAGGAACAAAGCAGAGCTGCAGGCATTCCTGGGCCTGCTCAATTTCTACCACACCTTCCTTCCCCACAAGGCAGCAATCACAGAACCACTACACAGGTTATTGGACCAGAAGGCAGCATGGGTCTGGACTCCTGTCCACGACCAAAGCTTCAGAGCCTTAAAAGCACTACTGTCTGACAAGTCCACAGTGACACACTTTATAGAAGCAAAGCCCATATGCATCACGTGTGATGCATCCCCTTACGGTGTGGGCGCTATACTAAGCCACCTTGAGCCTAATGGGGCACAAATTCCAATTGCTTACTACTCAAGAACGCTGTCTGGAGCAGAGAGGAACTACGCACAAATAGATAAAGAAGCCCTGGCAATAGTGGCAGGGGTAAAAAAGTTCCATGATTATCTATACGGCAGGGAGTTCACAATCTACACAGACCACAAACCACTGCTTGGCTTGTTCACAACAGAGAAGCAGACCCCACAAATACTATCTCCCAGAATGCTCCAGTGGTCCATCTTCCTTGCAGCTTACAATTGCAAGCTGGTGCACAAGCCAGGGAAGGAGATGGGCCACGCAGACAGCCTAAGTAGACTACCCATAGACACTGCAGAACCAGACCCGGCCCCAGCATCACAGGCCCTAGCTTTGCAGGAACTTCCAGAATGCCCAGTACATGCCAAGGACATTGCAGCCCAGACAGCCTCTGACAACATCCTGAGTAGGGTACACTCGTGGGTCTGCACAGGCTGGCAGGACAAGTCTCCGGGACCCGAATTCCAGGCATACTTCACCAGGCGGCACGAGCTCTCCACGCACTGGGGTTGCCTCCTTTGGGGAAGCAGGGTCATCATTCCCACACCATTCTGGGGCAGAGTGTTGGATTCTCTGCACGAGGGACATCTGGGGGTGGTTAGGATGAAGGCACTGGCCAGGAGTTACCTCTGGTGGCCAGGGCTGGACAAGGACATTGAGGAATGGGTCAAGGGTTGTTACACATGCCAGAGATCCAGGCCAGAGATGCCCCATGCCCCCGTGCACAGGTGGGAGGCAACACACACACCCTGGTCCCACGTTCACATATACTATGTGGGGCCCTTCCAGGGCCAACTGTTCCTAGTAGTAGTAGACAGCGACTCTAAGTGGCTGGAGGTAGTCCCTGTTCCCAACATGACCTCAGCAAGGACAATCCAGGTGCTCAGGGCCCTCTTTGCCACACACGGCCTCCCCGATGTAATTGTGTCTGATAATGGGCCTCAGTTTACCGCTAATGATTTCCAGGCGTTCTTGAAGGCGAACTGGATTAGACATGCCACCCTCGTGCCCTTCCACCCGTCGACTAATGGGCAAGCCGAACGGATGGAAAGGACGACCAAGGACGCACTGCAGCGCATCATCAGCGGGGACTGGCATCACTGGCTGGCTAAATTTTTGCTCGCCCAGCACACCACACCGTGCGTGGCCACAGGAAAGAGCCCAGCAGAACTACGATGGGGACGGTGCCTCATCACCAAGCTTGACCGGCTGCACCCTGACCGAGTGGCGGCAGAGACTGAGAAGCCCTCGGCACCTAGGGCGCTCAACGTGGGGGACCTGGTTTGGGTAAGGAACTATGGGGCAGGACACCCATGGATTCCGGGGACCGTGATTGAGAAAACTGGGCCTCTCTCCTACATCGTGGGGGTGGAAGGGGATCAACACATCAGGCGACACATCGACCAGCTCAGAGGAAGGGCCCCTGAGTGCACCACCCACGCCCAACCAGACAACCACACCCCAGAAGAGGCCAGACCAACTGGAAACAGCACGTACCCTGAACTAGTGGAGGTTGGCCTCCTTCAGCCGGCCCTGCAGCAGCATCAAGGCATCATCGGTGGCGGGGAGCCGGCGGCCAGACCCAACCCAGCCCAGGGACACCGGGAGCCAGATGACCAGGGCCACGACCCGGGCCAGGGCAAAGCCCCACTCAGGCGATCCACCAGGCCCCACAGGACACCAGCGTACCTAGCAGACTATGTTTGCAAGTGACCCATCAACCTCGCTGAATATGTATATAGTTACACATTGTTTATAGTTGTGTTGTGTTGCATAGTTGTGAGGGAGGTTCTTCTCTAAGGGGGCAGGGGTGTTATGTATCCAGGTGCAGGCCACCTGTATAGCAGCGGCCACAAGGGGGCATTGGCCTGGACGGTTTGGCGGGAAAACCTAGTTTCGGCGGGAAACCTAGGGCCAACCCAATTGGCTAGCCACCTACCTGGCTAGGTATATAAGGAGGCCAGGTAGCCCTTGTTCTCCAGTACAGAACCCCCCTCAATAAAGAGCTTAACCTGTACTCCGGCTGGCGTCTCTTCCTTGCGTCGGACCCACTATATCACAGGTTAACATTAAACAGAAGGCAAAATAGAATAAAACTAAGGATGCTTTCTAAAATAAAACTGTATTAAACTCTTTAGGAGTACAGTGGTATCCAGAGGAGGTAGGGATTTCAAAATCTTCAGGATGGTAGATGGAGCATCACAAATCAAGCCTTGACCCTTTTTTGCATATGTGTGCATTGCCCATGCAAAAGGAGTGAAGCTTTAATAATAATGCCATACCCACCATCTTATAGATCTTGACATCTGTTATGGATTCTCTAAGAATATATCTTCAAGTAACAAAATATTTCAAAGTATTTAATAGCATAATTGCTATTAAAAGAAAGTATAATCAAAATTCTTCAGTTCTAACTTCACTGAAAACAGAAGGCATCTATGGAGATTCTCATTCATTCAAGTGACTTTCTTAGTTTTTAATTTTGTCCTTGAAAACATTTCGCTTCTCATCTAAGAAGTGAACTGAAGAAGCTTCTTGGATGAGAAGTGAAACACTTTCAAGGGAAAAAAAAACCAAGGAAGTCCAATTGTCTTTTGGAACAGCAGCTTTGGGAAAGCAGTAGGTGTTTGTTGGCCTACTATAGTAATTGGAAAAAGTGCAAAATTATGCTTATTTGGAGATTCTTTCCTGGGATATGTTTGTGAGAAGAAATGTAGATATAGCAAGTTGGAAAAGCATGGCATACTGAATCTAAGATGTATCTATGGTAGGATAATGAAACAATAGACCATTGTGGCATATTTATGTTTTTTTATTTCCCACCCTTTTGTCATAGCAAAATGATACATTAAAGCACATAAACTAATGTTGTGTGTAATTTTCACAGGGTGACTATTAGGTAGGTGAAATGGCAGCATCCACATGCAAAAGACTATAAGATTTGGGAGAATCCTCAGGAGTTGCCGAATTCTGAAAAAAAGTGATAAATAAGTGAAGGCATATTAAAAGAAACCAGTGGTGTTTGAATATCCTTGGTGAGTATGGGTTGCTGATTGACTATTGAAGAAGATGTAAAATCAGAAGAAGGAAGAAATTAAATGGACACCTTCAACAGAAACACTCCAGGATGCTACCAAGTTTCACAAAAGACATAAAATAGGGTAAACCAGCCAAGTTCTGATCAGTCAAGACAACATAATCACTGAATGACCACTGAATCAATAGGACTTATCCAAAACTCAGAAGACAGAAAATAGAATGCTATAAAAATATTTGTTCATTTATGACTTTGTGAAAATCTTTTGGCTCTGTCAGTTGTTTTTAAAAGAGAGAAGATAAGCTGAAGTTTATCTTTTCTGATGAATAAGTTTCAAAATTCTTCCAACTTCCTGCTACCATGAAGCTTTATATGGGAATTTGGCATTCAGTATCTTAACAGCTGCTTAAGCAGCTCTTATAAAGAATAAATATCAGGAATGGAATTTCTGTTGTCGTTGTTGATGCTGATGTTGACCATGAACAGAAAGGTTTCAAAAGAATTGTCATTTACTTAGATTTTTACATTATGCATAAGAATCCAAAAAAATAACATATCTGAATATGAACATTGATGCATGTAAATAGGTAAAAATTTGGAAAGTTGCCTATCTATATATATTGAGTCAGAGAAATTGGGGATTGCAGGAGTTCTCTTTTGGGAGAAAGAATTTCTCCAGTAATTTATTAAAGTTTTTGTGGACTCTTCTTTTCCAGGGGGATTGTTCTCCTTCCCTCCAACCCTTACATCTACTACAAGTAGCGATGGCAGCAACCGTGGATAGTGGACTTATCTTTTTCCATCTTGCATAGTGCCAGAGATGGAAAAAATTCTTTGACAGTCTTAAGAAATGACTGTTACTTTCAACATTTGATTGCAAAGGGAAAAGAATGCTGCATCTAACTTCCTATTAGGATTTTTATTCTTCTTAATAAGCAAACATTATGGGTGACCATGAGGGACGCAGTGGCTCAGTGGGTTAGGACGCTGAGCTTGTCGATCAGAAGATCGGCAGTTTGGTGGGTCGAATCCCGAGTGCCGTGTAGCAGAGTGAGCGCCTGTTACTCGTCCCACCTTCTGCCAACCTAGCAGTTTGAAACCATGTAAAAATGCAAGTAGAAAAATAGGGACCACTACGGTGGGAAGGTAACAGCGTTCCGTGCGCCTTTGGCATCTAGTCATGCCGGCCACATGACCACGGAGACATCCTCGGACAAACACTGGCTCTTTGGCATTGAAACAGAGATGAGCACCGGCCCCTAGAGTTGGAAATGACTAGCACACATGTGCGGGGGAACCTTTACTTTTACCTTTACCTTATGGGTGACCATAAAACATGGTGACTGTTTTTTGTTAAAATGATAATAGTAGTTTTGTGCCACAAACTGTCCTCCTTTTCAACATGCGCATGGTGTCATATAA
Organism: Vipera berus; assembly: GCF_964194415.1. Taxonomy (NCBI): domain Eukaryota; kingdom Metazoa; phylum Chordata; class Lepidosauria; order Squamata; family Viperidae; genus Vipera; species Vipera berus. The sequence goes on along the minus strand of NC_138202.1, from coordinate 103,177,314 downwards.
TGGACATTTAAAAGGGACAGGAATTGTATCATGTTACTATGATGATGTCTTCATCAGATGGATCAGTTTGAGCATCACTGCAGATGCCACCGCTTCCAAGTAAAATCCACTCTAGCAACCATACTAAGAATCTCCTGGTTTCAGCCATACTCTTGCAGATCAGGAGAAAGTTTTCTTCCTTTTTGCAGTAGGCACAACAAATCAAGGTAAATATAAGCTAGTTGATGGTTTTTCACATAGTAGAGCTGGATTTTTCTGGTAAAGAATGTGCCTGCTGTTGGCTTGCAAAATATACTAAAAATCAAATTGTGACTGGCTCTGCTGTCTTCTGGTCAAGCCCATTAGTCAGTTCATTCACATTGTAGATATTATTGAAATACTATTTGAAGGACTAGTGTGTTTTGCCTAGAGAAGATATAATAAAGAGAGAACATGATAGCTTGGCTTAAAATATTTAAAGATTGTCATACAGAAGAGCAAGTGTGTTGCCTGTTACTGCGGAGATTAATCCTGAGCCAATAGAATCAAATGCCAAGGAAGGGAAGTTTCATTTAGAAGCACTTACAAAAATCGCAAACTTCTTAGAGTAGTACAGTATGTTTGGCAAATGGATGAGCTGTCCTTTATTTTATGGACAAGTAGAAAGGCCATCTATCAGGAATAAGTAGGTTTCCAGAGGATTCATCTTTGTAAAAAGATGGGAGATTCAGTTAGGGTGTCAAATTTCTCCTGAAACCTGAGGTATTTCCTACTTTCTTCAAGAGAACCTGGGCCTAGTTGTTTGGGTCTAGATCAGACATGTCAAACACAAGGCCTGTGGGGTGAGTTCAGCCTGCAAAGGGCCTAGATTTGGCCCCTGAGGCTGTTCCAGAAATGGCAAGGGACTGGCTAATCCCAACCCAGCTGGGCGTCCTCCTGGTGCATGCACAGGAAACAGCGAGCGCTCGGGGGCTGGTGGTGTGGAGGAGCATCTGCAGCTCATTTGCCTCACCCCATCCCACCCCTCCCAGCCTTGCCCCATCACGCCTGGCCATGCCCTGCTTTACTGGGCCTCTCCTCATCTGGCTTTGCTTTTCTGGGTGTCACCTCACCACACCCGGCTCCACTTTGCTGGGACAGGCACCGGATTGGCCTCAAGGCCTGCAGCCATGAGTGGCAGAACTGGCACAATTGGCACTACAAGCCTGGCAGCCTGGCAGGTGAGTACGTAGCAGGCGCAGACACAGACTCTGCTGTTTTCGTCAGTACTTCGGTGTCTGGCTGGCCACCTCAGATCAGCAATACCACGCCATGGCTGATGCGGGCAAGGCAGGTGCACACACAGACTCCGCTGTTTTCGGTGGCGTGCCCCCCCCTCCGTACCTTTGCTAAATTGATCAACTGGCTAGAAATAAGGTTTAGCAGGCTGAGCGTGCAGGCAGAGGCAGAGGCATGAAGGGGAGGCGGGCTGTGCAGATTTCCCGTATGTGAGACCAGGATTTTTTCCCCCCTCTGCTGGATTTTTGCTGCCATACTGTTTAACTTTCTTTAAAATTTACTTGTTACAGAATGGGAAGGATCCGCTTTCAGCATCAAGTAATCGTCAAAGAAAGTTAAACAGTATGGCAGCGAAAATCCAGCAGCGAGGGAAAAAACTGTTTTTTTAAGACACCAGACTGGCATGCATTCATGTGCCTCCAATTCCTTGCTTGCTGCAAAGCCAGATTGGAGTCCTCGGCCCGCTCCTTCCATCTTATTTCAGAGCTTGTCCAAAGCAAAGGGAATGGTTCCCACCCCACCTGATCGCTGCAGGGCTTTGTTTCCAAAGACCCTCTGCACAGGCTCCAGAGAAAACTCTGGGACTGAAAAAGCAGCAAGGAGCGAAGGGCTGTTCAAAGGAGGAGGAAGAAGGAGAAAGTGGGAAAAGTCACTACTGACAAGGTGAGACGTGACAGGTGTTGGGGCGTGATAAGCCTGGCTGTGGGGGCCCTTCGGCATGGTAAACAGTTGCGGGATGCATGGGGCAGCTCCCCCCTCCCCCACCTGCCTGGTGCCAGCGCCTCCTCCCACCTCCCCCCCTGCGGAGAACCAGTTGTTAAATTATTTGAATCCCACCACTGGATTTAGATGTATTTAAACATTTGTTTCTTCTGCCTAGTTTATTAATTCTGCCTAATTTATTAATTCAAAATTAAATATTTCAGAGGTGGTTTACAAGAAAACTCTCAAAGACAGCTATTGTAAAGCATCACCAGCACTGCTTACAACAATATTAAAAGTGTGTATTTTATGAAAGAAAAATATTAGTAGAAATTTGCTCTTTGACCATAAAATGTGGTGTTGTTCTACATATGCCTGGCTGAACAGTGTGTTTGGAGTTTCCTCTAAACGGGTGAGGGATGCACCGTTCTATAGAAAGTTCTATAATTGGGCTGCTGTCTCTGAGAAGGCTCTGCTCATGGCCACTGTTCTATAAACAAAACCAGGGGGACCATCTGGTCTTAATGGATGGTAACCCCCCCCATGATTAGGGGGCTGGAGGCTAAAACATATGACAAATGTTTGTGGGAAATGGGTACATCTAGCCTAGTGAAAAGGACTAGGGGTGGTACATGATAGCAGTGTTCCAATATTTGACAGGCTGCCACAGAGAAGAAGGGGTCAACCTATTTTCCAAAGCATCAGAAGGCAATAATAGATGGAAACTAATCAAGAAGAAAACCAGCCTAGAACTAAGGACTTGTGAAAACTAACCAGTGAAAAGGCTTTCCTTCAGAAGTTGTGGATACTCCATCACTGGAGGCTTTTAAAAAGAGATTGGATATTCCATTGTCTGGAATGGTATAGGTCTCCTGCTTGAGCAGGGGATTGGACTAGATGACCTCAAAGGTCTCTTTCAACTCTGTTATTCTTTGAGAGAAGTGCTGCCAACCTCTACCCCTCCCCTTATCCCTTCCTGGGCACAGAGACTGGGAAGGAGGGGAGGGAAACAGGAAGGAAGGAAGGAAGGAAGGAAGGAAGGAAGGAAGGAAGGAGGGAGGGAGGGAGGGAGGGAGGGAGGGAGGGAGGGAAGGAGGAGATGGAAATGAAAAGGAGGGAGGCAGGGAAGGAAGGTCTAGATGCATGGGATACTATGAATTCTGGCTTGGGTACCAGATTGCCAGTTGAGCCATCAGCCAACCTTAGGTAACATAAGTGTTAGCCTAAGGTTGAATGGCCTACATCCATCCATTAACCTAATTTTTATGAATTTCGATCCTTTTTCCAGTGAGACAAGGAGAGAAATAGGGAAGACTGGTTACCAAAAATGAAAGAAAAGTAAAAAGGGGAGGGAGCATGTTAGAAAAAAGAAAAGGTGGAGGTTTGAAAAAGAGGCAATGATGTGTTCAAACCAATAACGTTGGTCTTGGTCCTCCCCACTTAAGAGGCATCAATCACTGACATGTAACTCTTGACTTCTTATTCCTGAGGGTTGCTACCATAATAGGGAAAAAAAAAGATTACCCAGTCTTGTGGTGAAGGGTATAAACATATGCAAAGTAAAAGAATACTTACCTTGCAGAACATCCCCTTCATGGTAATTGTTCATAAAGACAATTCTTAATATGAATATTTCAAGGCCATACTTCATGCTATGGAATAGAGCTTGGTGTGATCCTGAAACCTCAACTTTAAAAATCTGAGTTCTGTGTACATTTTTGAATCTTGAAAAATGAAGTTTGTCACTAAATTTGCATTGCATTAACATAGCCTGTTGACATTAAGGTTAGTTATCTTGGAGGGTGTTTGTTTGTTTTGTAATACTGAGCAGGCAGCTTGTCTTTTGCTCTCTTTTCTTTCACTTTTAACAAGGATCTTTGTCACAATCAGCCCTTAAAATGTTCTCATCAGTATATATGTGAAGTCCTTAGTATTCTGATCCCACTGTGGACTTCAGGTATTTCATCAAAATTATTGTTTGTGTATTATTTTAGTAAAGCACAAATATGTTGGGAGGCAGCCAGAGTTGTTTAGAAGAGCGTGGCTTTATAAATGGTTTAAACAAACAAACAAATATTGACAAAGCAATAAAAAATAAATATTAATGTAATTGTTTCTACAAAGACATTAAGATTGCTTTTTAATTTTTTTTTACTAAAGTATACTTGCGGGGGGGGGAATCATACATTTTAACTGAAGTAGTGTAAACTTCAGTGAACTATACTCAGCTAATCTGTTTTACAATATTTAAAAGTAAAAATTAGGACAAGTTCCATTTCAGAAACAAAATAAGTTATGCTGGATCTCAAAATTCCAGAAGGAAATGTGTGTTATGGTATTCTGCAGTATCTCTAATATATTACATGAATACATATAATGCAACTACAGTACATCGTGGCTTTGTGCCAGTTGTTACAATTGGAATGCTATATCCCAAGGGAATGAATTTATACATAAATATATAATCTGTCTTCTCTTGGAGGGAAGGTTGTCTAGTGTTTTGAAGTGCTGGATCATCAATATGCTGATGGTACTGAATTTTTTTTTTCATTTTAGTTAAGAGCGATTTCTTCAGATCTTTGATGTGAGGCGCTACTTATTTGTGTAAGATAAGCTCTAATAAGATCTCTCTTTCCTATAGTTTAATTGTGCACAAAAGAGCCAACATGCGTCTGTATTCCTGTGCATGCACCTGCAAATTAGGTAAATAAGCTGAGAGAAATGTAACCTATAGGTTTGGTGATAAAGGTTTGAACTCTCCTTTGCCATTGTTAGCACATTTTATGATGAAGCTAGAACTGGTGGACTTGTGAGCTGACAGACTAATTAAGTTGGTTCATCTCTGAAGATTTCTGGAAACAATGGGAATCCCAAATATTTGTGAAATTTTGACATGATGGTGCTCTAATGGAAATTATAGTCTCACTAGAGAATTGTGAGATGGAAATTTGCTGTTGATACGATTTCTACCAAATATCCTCTCAGCTTCTCTAAAATTTAGCCACTTTAGCAGATTCAAAACATTATGGGCAAATACTTCTATGAGTTAAGGTGGTGCAGAGGTTAGAATGCAGTATTGAAGGCAAACTTTGTCCACAGCCTGGAGTTCAATCCTGACAGGGCTCGAGGTTGACTCAACCTTCTATCCTTCCAAGGTCAGTAAAATGAGGACCCAGAGTGCTGTCTCTGTAAACCAGTTAAAGAGAGGGCTGTAAAGCACTATGAAAACATGCTGCTCTGACCTTTGAACTTTGGACCTTAAACAGTCCATTCAACCTCTAATATAGCTCTGTCTGAAAATGGTAAAGACTGTATCGGCCTCATCCCCTTATGAGATGGAAAGCTAGAGAATCCTCAGCAGCCAAAATGGAATTTTACCCTTCAGCACTCTAAGAATGCTGTGAAAATCAGTAATTGAAGTCTCTCAGAGTCCAGAATAACCTTGCTATCACCAGCCAATAGTCCCATTTTTTAAAGTTAGTATAAATCTTAGAACCCTTCATTTTGTGAATATAGCATGATAGGGCTGAGGTAGAATTATAAACAGACAAAAAAGGGGAAACTATTAGATGCATTGTTATGAGTCTGGCCAACTTAATTCCAAACAATACTTACCCTTCATTATGTCTCAAAAAAATGAAACTATCCAAATTCTGGGAAAGAAGCAAAGACTGCTGTGGGCTATAGAGGCAGTGAGTGGCTCTGAGAGTGGGCAGGGCAGGGGTGGGCTAGGGGTGGAGTGGGTGGGCTGGGGGGCAGGGCAGGGGGTGGGGTGGGACCGGGGCCAGTTTTGGGGCACTCGGTCTCTAAAAGGTTTGCCATCACTGCTCTATTACTAGAAACACTTAGAATCATAGAGTCATAGTCTTCTAATCTAATGTCCTGCCTAGAACAGGAATCCTCAGACTGTCCCAGACAAATGACTGTCCAATCTTTTCTTGAAAGCCTCCAATGATATACTATCTATCTATCTATCTATCTATCTATCTATCTATCTATCTATCTATCTATCTATCTATCATCTATTTTTTTCATGGTTGACCAACTCACCACAGAAAATCTAAGCAGGAAACAACCGATAAAGCAGGTCTAATAACCTGAAGATGCCCTATGGTCTCCACCTATCCACACCCCTGTGCTCAAAAACATATGCAAGTCTTTAGTGCTTTAGGAAAGGACAGCAGATTTGGGGCCAACCTAACTTTACTGAGTGTGGCATTCCAAAGGGGAGGCACTAAGACAAAAAAGGTCCCCTTTCTGGGTCTGCAAGGTGACATCCTTTAATTGACGAGAACCGTAGCAACGGATCTCCTTCCAGATCTGATGAGATGGCTAGAAACAACTGAGTAAAAAGAGAGTCTGTCCCTCAAATAACCTTGCCCTAGGCTCGGATGATGAAGTACATACAGTTTTACAAACGTGCAGATTTATTATCTTCTTCCAGTTCTGAGGGAAGAGGGCAATATGGGCAGGGCTCGGATTCTGCAATCCCTGTTTTACTGCATACCTAGCCACAGCTACACAGAGAGGGAAATATTGAGAACTCCAACTGAAACCAAGTTGGAAGTTAAGGTGCTAACTCAGGACTTGGCTTGCTCAGAAAAAGCACTTTTCTCTAGAACGTGCACCCGAGAGCACACATATGAAGAGAAGGTAGGTCTACTGCTCATCTGGACCTCTTGAAATCTGTTGAACATGGGAGTCTCTTCCAAGGCTGTAGAGAGTGTTCATTGTAGCAAACTAGTACCATCTTGCATTGTGCAAAGAGCATTATACCTTCCTTTGAAACTGTTCTATTCTTTTTTTAAGTTCATTTAAAATAGCTGTGAACAGTTCATAACATATAATAAAAGGTAAAGGTTCCCCCACACATGCGTGCTAGTCGTTTCCAACTCTAGGGGCCGGTACTCATCTCCGTTTCAAAGCCGAAGAGCCAGCGCTTGTCCGAGGACGTCTCCGTGGTCATGTGGCCGGCATGACTAGACGCCAAAGGTGCACAGAACGCTGTTACCTTCCCACCGGACTGGTCCCTATTTTTCTACTTGCATTTTTACGTGCTTTCGAACTGCTAGGTTGGCAGAAGCTGGGACAAGTAACAGGCGCTCAACTCTGTTACATAGCACTCGGGATTCGACCCGCCAAACTGCCGACCTTCTGATCGACAAGCTCAGCGTCCTAACCCACTGAGCCACCACGTCCCTTAATCATAACATATATAAGTTTGCATTTAATATTTAAAGTTAAAAATAGTCTATATTTTCTTTCTTTAAAAAAATATTGCTTTTGTTTACATCTTGTGAGATACAGAATGGCTAAATTTTCCAATTAAGGTGTATATGTCATATAGCTAGGAATTGGCATTATTGATATTATTTCAATCTTTTATCACCAGAAAGGTGCACAGATGGTGAGAGCCTTAACTCTCTCGCACCCTGGGGTTAAAAAAAAAGAAGATACTCTAGGTAGTGGATGCAAAAGTCTTACCAAGTCCCTATTTTAAACTAGGAAGAAGGAACAAGGAATGAAGACCTTCAGGTTTCTGGGCAAATCTTCAATATTCCACCCTATGCCCCTGTGTTCCACTACATTCATGGAAACAAGCATTATTTAGATCAAATTGAATAGATTACAAAAATTTTAAATTATGTGCGCACTCTGTGAAATTATGTCAACATTTCTGATATTGTGAATACCCCTATCATTGCTTACCCTATGGCTTTCTGGGTTTTAGGAAAAGACCCCAGCTTCTGGAATGCATATATCATTTGTTAACTGGGATGTAAACCCTTCTTTTTCAGATTGAAGTTCATATTCAGACAAGAACCTGTTAATGCCAGGCACAGCTGTTCTATATTTTGAAAAATAAGCAACTGATTTCTACCTACTTCTCATCAATATACTTGAGCCACCAATTTACAAATGATTGTAGAGCTACAGCAAATGTGTTTAGATACTATATTTGAAACAGGTTTGACAGAGGGTCAGGAAGCAGCAACTCTGTAATGCACAATAAAGAGTGCATGATTAAGCAGATAACTGTATCAGCGCAGGGAGCACTTCCCTTTCTTTCATCCTAGGAGACAGTATTTGTCCCTTTGATCCCTGAACAGATCAAAGACCTCACTAATCAATTATTTCCCTTTTTGTCTTTCACATTCTGCCACAGACCTTCAAACACAAACAGCAGATTGCTCCAAGAATTCTTTATTTGTTTTCTTTTCTTGCAACAACCACACACTACAAATAAGTGTTTTGAATTCACTTTTGAAGAATGTCTATTCTTCAAACTATGACTTTGCAAAGATAAGCTTTTAATATTTTCATGGGGCCATTTACTACTGGCTACCCTATTAAAGAAAATGCCTTTGATTATTTTAAATGCAACATCAAAAGAAAAATCTAGAGCAATAGACGATGATATTTTGATAAATATTGCTCTTTTAAAGAACATTTACCCAGCATTCTTTTTATTTCTACTTTCTTGCCTTCCTCCATTAGCCCTAAGCTAACTCACATTGTCTTGAACTGAGTGCCTCTATCTGAAAAGTGGGCACATTTAAAATGTTATTTTATGTAAGAAAAAAAAACCAACAACCTACATACACCAGCAACAAATGTTTTATGTATCTACTGTATCCCAAGCAATGGACTTACACTGCCATGGCTGTGAAAAAAGATCTTATCTTACTTTTATTCTGAAAGGATCCACTGTACAACATGGCTGTATTCAAGACCCATTCCTGTGAAACACCAAGCTTGACAGCAATTTGCTTATGAGTGTCCTGTTAATTGTTCTTATCAGTTCAACCTTTTTCCTGCAAACCATATCAGTTGCTGTCACAGATCATCCATTTCATTCTTGATTACACAAAGATAATTCACCATCTTTATATTTTTGGCCCAACAATTCACAATGTTCATATCAACATAGTCATTACCAAAAAAACACAACCTGCATTTGGTGCTCAATTTCATTTGGAGGGATTCGTTCAGTGATCAAAATTCACAAGAGGCATGTTGCTTAAAGCACACTGATAAGTATCCATTGTAGTTCTCAGGAACATTGGCAGTATAACCTTTTCTCACAGCAACATTCTGTCAACTGAAATATACAAACAGTATGTTTGGTGACATTAGAAGCATTATTTTTCATTCAACCCTTATCCTTAAAAAAAGATTTGATTGCATCCTGTATGGCTTTTCATCCATCCATTTCCTGTTGTGCACAACAAAAAAGAGGAGTTTCAAATTTAGGACACAATATATGCCTTTGAAATAACCCTCAGGATACTAACTGCATTCCACTAGGACAAACTCAAAAACAATTCAAATGTTTTAAATTTCAGTGCTTTATTTTTCCCATTTAGTCATAAAATATAAACCTCTTGTATCCTTGTTTTGTACCTTGGGCCACATGTCTATGTGGTAGTCCATATTCTCATGAGTAGTAAAATTAACCAAAGGGATGCTTGTCATGATTTACAAGCTGAGCTTGGCAGATCTAATATTTCATTGCTTAATTTGACTTTTTGACTTGACTTGGCAAAAGATTCACAGCCATGGAATTTAAACTTAAGCCTGCTTTTTCTCATTTTCTGAATTAACAGATTCTTGGCTTGGGACGTGTTGGACTTGAAAATAAGCAATTGTATGCTTCCATCTCTGGGTCGGGAATCATCAGTTACTACCCGATGTATCTTAACTTTCAAATATCTTTAAACACTTTTAAAGCAAAAAACAATTTAATTGGTGATGGAAAAATCCATTAATCCAAATCTATAATCACTACCTTTTCTAATCCCCACACTGGTTATCAAGGGATTAGAGTTGTTTTTTGTTTTAGTGTTCAAAATAAACCTTGGGTTACTCAGGCAACCCATTAATAGGACAAAAGAGTTATTGTAATGAACATTATCTTCAATTATTTCATCCCTGCCTGGGAATAAACAAGGCAAGTGAGTGGGTACAAACTGCCCTGAGTTGTGTCTTTCTTCCCTTCTCTTTGCATCTGATGCAACTCATGAAAGTTATTTATTTATTTTATTTATTTAATACTATTTCTATACCGCCCTTCTCCCGAAGGACTCAGGGCGGTGAACAGGGAAAGAATAAAAATACAAATTACAAAAGTTAAAACAAGATTAAATAAATGCCCACATACTAAAATACATCTTTAAAACCTAATAAAATAACAATAGCAACCCCCCCCCCCAATCCCCTCATCAGGCCAGGCCAGCTTGTTCAAAAAAGTATGTTTTAGCTCGCCTCCTAATGACATTTATTCATCAGGAAAGGTGCTACCAGATTCTGATCTTTTTGCCACCATATATTAAGACAGCTTTCCTTCTAAAATTCCCTTCCCATGGGATTTTTAAAATGTTTACATTTTAAAAGTAATCTCTTTCAAACAATTTTTCCTGTAGAACAGGAAAAGACTGACAGCACAGACTACCCTATTACCTCTTAAGGAATATCAAGCAAGGAATTTGTGGTGTTTTTTATTGTAATGAAGGGATACTACCCAGCTTAGCTCTTGCTAAGTAAAGAGAGCATGATACAGAACAGAGAAGCAAATCACAATACAGATAGTTACTGCTTCAGAGTCTCCTATTAGCAAACAAAACAATTCCGAAAGCTCATCAACAGCCAAAAGAGCAATCATACAGACACACCAATCATCCAGCAAATTAAGCCAAATCTACACAGCACTTTTAAATGCATCTGGAAGTTCAATGTCTACAAGGCAATATCCATAAGGCAAACAAAAAAGCATGCACAGAGTGCACATATCCTGAAGTTCAGCACTGTGAAATATGGCTAGAAGGCCATGTGCAAGTCTGACTAGTCCATGTCCAACTCTGCCTACTTCAGAGTAGATATGAGCACAATTTGAGTTCCTTTTTAAATATTTGTTGTGATTTGAGTGATGAATTTGAAGAGGTCAGATTGATGCCTTTAGTCTTGCAGATGCTTAAAACATCCGTTTCACTCGTTTAAACTCCCTAGAACCTCATCTCCAAATGGATCCTGATTCCATTTAATTTTGGAGTGCAGCCTTCAACATGCCATAGAAAGTCTGGTATGATTCTCTGATCAACAGAAGTTACATACTTCTGCCAAATCATTTCAAACTAACAAAAAATTGCATTTTAAACAAGTTAAAAGCTTGTATGAACATGAACAGTGTGCTCCTCAAACACCAACCCAGAATCAGCCCACACCACACCAACAAAGAACTTCGCTGTTTGAAATGCTTTTTGTGGTGGTGGACCAAAGCAAGAACAGTAGCAATACTTATATGCTGAAGAGCTGTGCACTACTTCAAAGTTAGCCTGGCTTTGCTGACAGCTTGAACAAAGTATTTCTCAAAATAACTTCATGGAACAATGTGGTATCCTGCAATTAAGGGGTTGTTGTTGTTGTTGTTAGCTGCAAAGTCGTGTCCGACCCATCGTGACCCTATGAACAACGTTCCTCCAGGCCTTCCTGTCCTCTACCATCTTCTGGAGTCCATTTAAGCTCATGCCTACTGCTTCAGTGACTCCATCCAGCCACCTCATTCTCTGTCGAATTAAGGGGTAGAAATAGTTAATCAACCAAAATATAGTATATCACTTTAACCAATGTTTCTCAACCTTGGCAACTTGACAATGTGTGGACTTAAACTCCCAGATACCCCCATGTTTGCTGAGGGATTCTGGGAGTTGAAGTCCACTTCTTCAAGTTGCTAATGCAGGTTGAGAATGTCTGCTTTAGATAAGGGACCAAGATCATCAAGCTCAGGGAACTCGTAAGATGAGCTTTGAAAAGGGGAAGGGAGCCAGCTCCATCTTGCCTTTGTGCTTTTGCCCACCTGCCTGTCTTCTTCCTCAAAGGAGAAACACCTCCTTTCTGCCTGGCTCCTAATGATTAAGAATATCATCTCATCTCAGGGGGAAGTTGGACAATCAGAAGGAGATAAGTCACCTAGGTCAGGGGTAGGCAACCTCGGCTCTTTTATGACTCATGGACTTCAACTCCCAGAATTCCTGAGTCAGCTAAGGTAATGTGAAGCAAGATGTGAATTATGATTTTTATAAAGATGTACATTTGTAGCTCAGATAAGACAATACATCTTGATTTAATCCAAATGGCTGCTTGTATTTTGTATTGTATTTTGTCTTATTTTGTTCTACCTGTGGTCTCTCTTATGAATGAAGGTGAATATAGTCTCTCTCTCTCTCTCTCTCTCTCTCTCTCTCTCTCTCTCTCTCTCTCTCTCTCTCTCTCTCTCTCTCTCTCTCTCTCTCTCTCTCTCTCTCTCTCTCTGTGTGTGTGTGTGTGTGTGTGTATGTGTGTGTGTGTGTTGCCTGGACAATTAGCTGCAAATAAAATCCTGAAGGATTCACAGCATTTTCCTTTTCCCCCATTGTGGTAGTCTGTTTTCTCCTTCACCTTGACCTACATAATAAACAACTTGCATCTTTTCAAGCCATTTTCAGTCTCCCTCTGACAGGGAATTTATCCTATCACACATCCCCACCCTTCTGCTATTGAAAGAAACACAAGATAGCCAAGACCTGGGGAAGATTTTCCACTTCTTTCCTCCCAAATCAGGTGCAGAGACTTTCTTCTGGATGAGGACAGTGACTGAATAAGACCCTCCCACGACTTGTGAGAGGGAGCAACAATAAGGCTTGTGGGAGAAGGGTAGGGACCCCTACTGGATCCCTCTGTGAGTGTTCCATTACAGCCCCTCACCTCTCAAAGCAAAATGAAGCTTTGCTTGCATTCTCCAGCACTTCAATGATGCTGGAGGAGATGCTGAAGAGGCTGCAAGCTGATGTGAAGCAGCTTGTTGAGGCAAATTGTGTGGCCTCTTTAGTTAGACAAAATGCTTCGTGTGGCTTTCTCAGTGTGAAACATCTTATTAAGCCAAATCAAAACCACAGGCTCTGTAGTGATGTGGAGCAATGCACATGCATACACACATGCTTTGCATTTGTCTGTCTGCTTTTATATGCCTTTATCTGCTTTATTTTTTCAGGAGAGGCTACAACATAGCAAAATGTGGATATACCCTTCTTACTAACCTATGTGAACTCTCATTTTTCCACATAAAGTGTTTTCTAAAACCTAAATTATGTGTCAGGCTGGCTGGATTCTTGGATTTGTGAGCATTTTTAGTCCAGCCATCTTACTTAAGGGCTACTTTCCCTCAGTGCACCATGCCCTCACCAATTCCTCCAGCCTAAACCAATAATAGTGACACAACTTGTACCCACATGTACTGGCTAGACTGGAAGATGTTTGGGATAAAAGCAACCAACTTCAATCCAGGTATTAATATCTCAGTTCTAGCTTTTGAATCTTTCAGAGCACTTGAAGCAATACTACCTGAAACAGTCATAAACAAATTTGAATTCAAACACTCGAATGACCGTATAAAGGGTTTTGCACACTTCTAAATGGAATATTGATCACAAAGCAACTTCCCATATCAAGTCTCATTTTCCAGGGTTTGTAAGCTAACATAGGAACTTCTAATATTATCCCGTGTGACTTTGCAACCATAGAGAGGCAGATATCTTATGAGTTGTGTAATGTGTAAATTCAATTGGACTCAATAGATCTGGACATTTTTTTTTCACTCTCCAACCTTCCCTTTTGGAGAAGGTGGTTGGCTTATAGCTCCAGCTCTTTGCCTTCTCAATTTTTTTTTTGGGGGGGGTTAGAGGTCAAGCTTGAGGTCTCTGCTCTTCTATTTAACATCTATATGAAAGTACTGGGGAATGTCTTCTTTCAGCATAGGGTGAGGTATCAATAGTATGCTGATGATACTCAGGTGTACATCTCTGCTTTGAGCCAATCAAGCAATGCTGGCAAGGTCCCTTCCTTGTAATTGGAGACTACGAGGTTTGGATAGTGGAGAACAGGCTTTGGGATAATGGTGAATAACTTTGGATCAAGCCTAGCTGTGCATTTTAGGCCCTTCGGTTCTGGAGATTTTCAATTTTTGGCTCTGCCTGGAGAATGCACTTTTCCAGTAAGTGTAGGAGTGCAAATTGGGGGTCCTTCTTGAACTCACAACTCAAAGACCAGGTGGAAGTCATGGCTAGGGCTGCTTTTGCACAGGTTTGTCTTAAGCACCAATTGCACCCATTCCTCAACCAGGAGGCCTTGTTCATGGTGATTTATGCCTTAGTCACTTCCTGCTTAAATTGCTGTATTGTGCTCTACTTGGGGCTGCCCTTGAAGATTATTCAAAGGCTGCAGTTCAGAATACAGTTTTGGCATTTCTTGATACACTCACATAACACCACTGTTCCATAAGTTACAAATTTATGATGCTAGTTACTACCTATATAATGCCTTACATGGCATAGGTAAAGGTAAAGGTTTCCCCGCACATGCGTGCTAGTCGTTTCCGACTCTAGGGGCCGGTGCTCATCTCCGTTTCAAAGCCGAAGAGCCAGCGCTTGTCCGAGGACGTCTCCGTGGTCATGTGGCCGGCATGACTAGACGCCAAAGGCGCACGGAACGCTGTTACCTTCCCACCGTAGCGGTCCCTATTTTTCTACTTGCATTTTTACGTGCTTTCGAACTGCTAGGTGGGCAGAAGCTGGGACGAGTAACAGGCGCTCACTCTGTTACGCGGCACTTGGGATTCGACCCGCCAAACTGCCGACCTTCTGATCGACAAGCTCAGCGTCCTAACCCACTGAGCCACCGCGTCCCTTACATGGCATAGGACCAGGCTATTTGTGGGACCACATGCCCCATTGTTTCTGTCTGTTCTACCATGTCTAGCAAAGAGGGAATGCTCTGGGTCTCTACCTTCAAGCAATGCCATTTTGTTGGACCCCAAATTTATGCCTTCTCTGCCGCTGTACTTGTCCTTTAGAATAGCATTTCTCCAGCGATTCAGATGCTCCTAGCACTGTTTCTGTAAGTCTCTGAAGACTTGGCTGTTTACCCTAATTTAGGCAGTTAGGGAAACTTTGTTGGTGATGTTGTTTTGTTTTAGGGTTATTGTACAATCAGGCTATCATTAGTTCATACTGTTTTGATGTTTTAAATCTTTGTACAGCATCCAGAATCATTGGGTGACATGGGAAGCTCTATAAATAATTTAAACAAATAACATAAACTAAAAGTTGTGCAAATAGGACACTGAGCTCTTAATAATAATATTCTGCTCCCTTTTAATCCAAAATCAAAATACTGTAATATCATTTCCTATCACCCATAATGGCTTCAAAATCTAAGGGACTGGTTTGGAAAAAAACTCAGCAGCACTTTTTCGTGCGGCTGCTGATAAAAACAGGATTGCCAACATGATCGCCAACGTCCGATAACAGATATGGCACAAGAAGAAGAAGAAGGAGATCACCCATAATGACCAGTGGCTCAACATAAGAGATTCAAACAAATCACAGTGGTCCAACCCAATAGATTCAAATAAACCTCATTGTGTAAACAGGAGTCTGGGTTTTTAAATATATATATTATCCAGTTATGTGAGAAAGATGGGTGCTTTCAAAATCTGATAAACAAATAATATGCAAGAAGGAGGGAGTTGAATCCTGAAATCTTGGAACAGACTGTGCTGCGTTGGCGGTACCATTTTGTCCGCTTTACTGAGGAGCAGATAATTTTGACACATTAGTACATCAGTGTGTTTAAAAGAACAGAATACAAGTAGTCCTTGACTTATGACCACAATTGAGCCCAAAATTTCTGTTGTTAAGTGAAATAATTGTTAAATGAATTTTGCCTCATTTTATGACCTTTCTTACCACAGTTGTTAAGTGAATCATTGCAGTTGATAAGTTAGCACTGTAACATGGTTGTTAAGTGAATCTGGCTTCCCCATTGACTTTGCTTGTCAGAAAGTCACAAAAGGTGATCCCATGACCCTGGGACACGGCAATGGTCATAAGTATGAACCAGGTTCCAAGCATTTGAATTCTGATCACGTGACCACAGGAATGCTGCAAAGGTTGTAAATGTGAAAAATGGTCATACATCACTTTTTCCAGTGCCATTGTTATGTGTAATAATCATTAAATGAACTGTTGTAAGTTGAAGATTTCCTGTAACTGATTATTTAGAACTAAACATCGAGCAAGCTTCAATTGTTAAAACAGCCATCTTAACAGAATGTGTCTTGCTCTTCGTGGACATTTTAAGAAAATCTCACTTGGACAGTCTTAACTCTTCTTTCCCGCAATTCACGTTTTCTGCAAAGAGACCAGTGGAAATGAGGGAAAGATTTTGAAGTTCAACTGACTCTCCTTGCAAAAGAGATTACTGTCATGCAACAAAACATGTAAATGGCATTATATAGTGTACTATCCACCACTTCGTATTTCTCTATTCCAGTTCCATTTTATTTTATTTTAGGCAAAGAGCAGATTCTGGCGTACAAAAACGGGATACAGAATCACTACATGGACAATATTTCCAACAATCCCAATATTTTTTCCTTATATCACTTTTAGAATTTATTTATTTTTCTTTCATTCTTATCATTTTTTCCCTGCATTTCACCCCACAATTACTGCAAATTCAGATCAAGCAACCTCTTTGTAGTTATAGCCAGTTCCATAAGCAAAATAAATAAATAAATAAATAAAATAAAATAAATGAAAAATTAAAGGACCTTCATAAGATTTCCATTGTTCAATTCAGGATTTGTAATTCAAACTGTTAAATAGCGGGTTCTTTGGTGCAGGAATGAAGACGCGGAACAGAGTACAGGATAACTCATTGTTTATTTTGTGCTGGAACTGTACTGAGGAAATGTCTGCAACAAGCCGCAATATACAGTCTAGCCCCTAGGTGGCAGCCAATAGGTTTGAATCAACCATTGCCGCCTGGAGATAGCCAATTGCAGCACAGGAGACTTAAAGTCTGGGTTGCTGGAGAGCTGTTAGCTGCTCCAGCAACCCACATGGTGTTTAACAAGAGCCCAGTACATAACACAAACCTTAGCAGGTAAAACATCTGCTTGTCAGATAATAAGCATACATCTGGTTTGCACTTGGCTTAGAGTTCAGCAAGGATTTCAGAACTTTAGACTAATCTTGACAACACGTCCATATGGCCACCAGGAAAACTGCATGGACATTTCAGGCTTCCTGGTTCAAACTTGGCAGAAGTTACTCCAGACACTTGGAACAGTTAAGTAGGAATCTTTATTGCAAACTGAGATGAAGCCACCTCAAGCAGTTGATTATTCTCCACTGTGAGAGTGAAGTTCTTTCTTACACCCATTTACACAGAACCACAAGAGTCAGGCACACTGTGACCAGTATTACCTGTATTGGTAATCATCAGACGTAGGTAGATAAATCTTATTCTGTGAGGTTAAACCTTAGACCATTGCATTATACACAGTGCATTAGCTTTGCGAGCTATCCAAGCTCAGTAGTTTCAAGAAGGGATGTATAGAATCTATCAGAATGATGTATAGTTTTTTCTTCCTTAAGTTCTCAGAGCAAAGAGATAAAGATGTTACATTATGCTGAAGTCCCTCTCCTTCACCTTCGGAGGTATTTTGCTTCTTGGGGATCTTTTCCAGGAAATTAAGTGTAGAATAGAAAAGGGAAAATCAGATTCCTCACCCAGTTTCAAGCACGCTGTTTACTGTAGTGCAGGTTAGTTCTTTTGGACTCTGGTTGCAAGTAGCTTGGGCTGATCGATGAAATACAGCCTTTCTCCTGTCAGGTTAGAAGGCTTTCCCCAAGATGAACAGAATGACTGCTGACATTCCAGAGTCGCTGGGGCACCCTTCTTTCTTCACCACCTCTCCAGGGTGGCTTGGGCCCATTAGAGCAGACATGTCAAGCTCACGACATCACGTGACGTCACGCAACGTATTGGAGCTTTTTCTCCATTGCCGACAATGGGGTGGGTGCAGTTTTGGGATGACGCATCCGGCCAGCGGGCCAGCAGTTTGACACCCCTGCATTAGGGTCTCCAGGCAGGGGAAAAGTTGGCTGGGGGGGTGCGGTGGTCCGCAAGCCCACAACCAGTTGCTACCGCGCAGGACCGGAAGTCTCTGTATGATGTTACATTATGCTATGTTCCTATGTATGGACCATATACACAGCATAGCTCTATGAATTTAAATTGGTGCTTCTTTTACCTACCTGTCCCATGACTAATTGAACACGTTTCTCAGGCTCTACAGTGGCCCTTGGTAGTTTATTTCTCAATGTATGATGCTTCATTCCATTACTATTAGCCTTTGTGCTCTGAGATCATCTTCTTCTGCTCTGGTTTGTAATTCCTACATCACTGATACCAGAGATCAAGTCAAGGGCATCTATTAATGCCTAGATAGCTAGCTGGACCTAACAAATCGTGGATATCAGAACTTGGGAGTGAGAAATCTTAGGGCTAGATGCCGAATTAGGAAGAAGGAAGTAACAAAACCCACTTCATATTGTTGCCAAGAAAAATACACCAAAATGTCCGTGAGGCTACCAATAACCATTTTTTTACTTGAAAAAGACTTCATTAAAAAAAATCTTCATTTTTAATTAGATGCCAAAGATGATACAGAAAGAAAACAGTGATAAATCTAGAGATAAGTATGAGGAGTTCCTAACTTTCTCTTTTTCACAGTTATCAGAAGGCATTACAAATGGAATAAAGAAGCTGCAATAAAGTGAATAATTCTGTCAGAACAAGTAGTCATTTTATTTTGTGCGTGTGCGTGTGTGTGTGTGTGTGTGTGTATTGCTTGCAGTTCAGAAGTGAAAGTTGCTTTCCCTTACCTCTTCCTTTTGCCTGGGGTATTCCTAATTCACATTTTCATGTTTCGCTCTAGGGGATTTGAGGGACATTGTTTGAAACTTCAGGAATATCCTTCTGATGTTACCACCACAGAAACTTCTGACTTCTGATTCTGTGTCATTTTTGACCTGAAGCAGTAGCAGCAAGAGTGACAATCCATAATCTGAACAGAGGAACTGCCAGTAAACTAAATTTATGAACACAAGGCCCTTTGATCCTGAGACATGCCCAAAGGTATTGATGGATGCCTTTGATAAAGGGACCAACCAATCACAGGCTTCTCACCTCTGGTTTGACTTATACTCAAGTACCTTTGATGCACTGTCAGTGTGCCATGCACCTTTGTAACAAGGCATTATTTTGTTGAGTTGCCAACTCTATGGATTAAGAAGATAAGGAAAAAAGGGTTCTATTCCTCATAGGCAGCAAAGGCCACATCACAATTGACAATCACATGATTTTCCAAATTGCATATTTTCTCCTCATAACAAATATGAAAGAGAGATAAAGAATCATGAACATATTTCCCAATCCATAGAGCTTCTTACAATAAAGTAAACCTTTGTGCTGAAATTCACATGAAAAAAAACCTTACATTTTCTTTTTCAGAGCCAAGATCATTTCTGTGCAATAAAGGCAGTGTGGGTGAATGATTTTTTAAAAAATTTACACCGCTCTACAAAGGTTTCTAATGGCACACTAGGAAGAAAATATTGTTATGAATTTCACTGGCTTGATCACGGCAAAGAGTGATTAGGGAAAGACAAAGGAATGTTAATATTTCTAAATGCTGCTAGATGATTTTCTGAATGGGCAATCAACATACAGGGGTGAAGTCTGGGATCAGGGCTGCTGTACAGATGTGAGTATGAGAAGCAAAGCTAGGCTGAAATATCTGAGAAGTTTTTTTAATAAGAAAAGTTTTGAGATTTTCTGGGAATACGTTTTGGCCAGCTTTTTCCAAATGCAATTATGATTATGGTGGCAGCTGCTCCTTCTCCATGATACCCTAGCGCAGTGTTTTTCAACTTTTTTTGCCACATGGCACACTGACAAGGGGTTAACCTGAGTGGTTGCACCTCTCACTGGTGGGACTTTTAGATTACAAAACCAGAAGTCCCATGATGTCTCAGGTTGCTTAGATGTCGGTGGAGAAATGGAGGCAGTCTGCCCCTGATGATGTTGTGGAGGCAGGAATCTGACTGCACAGCTGCACAGCACTTCCTGTCATTGACCTGTGACTTACTGATGCAACACACTTGTGGACCTTTCACTGCAAAGCAGTTGACCTAGAAGGATGCTTGGTTAGGGAAACGGTAGAAGATGCTGAATGGTGCTCATCAAGTTGGCAAGTGTTTGCACCACAAGGAAAATTAAATAAGCCAAGCTCTGTCACCCACTGAAAAATGGAAAAATCTTCATATCCTAGGAGACTCTTGAATAAAATGGTCTTCCCTATTTAACTGCTAGTCAATAGGGCAGCTTCTATGTCATGGGTGTCAAACTTGATCACGTCACGTGACGTATCGTGACAAATCACGATTTTTTTTGCCAGTTTAATACCCCTGTTCTATATCAGTGCTGATATCTACGGTGACAATTGATTCCATCCCAACTTGATTTATCTCTTACCAGGCCTGTGGTGACATTCATATCTCTATTCACTTTCTACTAATTTACTAATGTGCTAGATCAGTCTTTTTTTAAAATAACTTTTTCTTAGTTAAACAACTTCACAAGACCTTTGTGGTAAGAAAGAAGATGATAGCATCCATTTGTCAGATTCCTACTAACCTTCCTCACCCTAAAATCCTGTTGTCTCTGCAAAGTTTATTGCATTATTACACATGCTAACAGCAGCAAGATTAGTCTTAGCACAGAGATGGAAAGTTAAGGAGACACCCTCAGAAGAAGAGGTAATAAATAAGATTTTATCCTATGCTGAAATGGACAGGTTGACATTAGAACTCAAGGATAAGAGTGAAACAGATTATTATGAAATCTGGAATAAATTCTATAATTGGTTGGAAAAAACCCAAACATATGGAAAAACTTTCGGATTCACCAAAACATATTGATTAAGGAAGATACAGGTCAAAGGGAAAATATTAAAGTGAAAATTAAGAATATAGATGATGGGACCTACCAGAGAAAATATTGAAAAACATTTGTTTGAATATGTGGATTATGAATTATAGAAACCAATTGTTAATGATTTCTCTTTATAAATGTAAACCTATCAAACACACTGTTAACCAATTATTATGTGACTTATGTTTTAAAAAAATCAATAAAGCAACAACAACAACAACAAGAAGAAGAATAGAGCTCTTCAATGCAAGGGGAAAAATTGTTGCTTTCAAATGTCCTGGTTTCAGTGGATATGCTTTATAAGCAAGCTTTGGATCTTCTCATTCCTTGGTGGTGCAGTGATTAGAATGCAGTATTGCAGGCTAAGTCTGCCATCAGCCAAGATCCTCACCAACTCAAGTCTTCCATCCTTCCAAGGTTTGTAAAATGAAGACCAAGATTGTTGGGAGCAATATGCTGATTCTGTAAATCGCTTAGAGAGGGCTGTAAAGCACTTTGAAGCAGTATATAAGTCTGAGTGCTATTGCCATTGCTTTTAGCTTTATATTGAGTGTAGTTCAGAGCATGGTTCCTCCTAAAGAAAAGAATATTGAATTTGCTAGTAGAAGGAATTGCATATCTACCTGGATGCATAGCTAGGGTACTTAGCTGCCTTCATTCCTG
This sequence comes from Vipera berus, assembly GCF_964194415.1. Taxonomy (NCBI): domain Eukaryota; kingdom Metazoa; phylum Chordata; class Lepidosauria; order Squamata; family Viperidae; genus Vipera; species Vipera berus. The sequence continues at coordinate 103,155,816 of NC_138202.1, read as the reverse complement.
AGGTGTTAAGGCGATCTTGGTGGGACTGATATAAAGTTTTAGAGTTATCAGGACCTTAGATAGATTCTGAAGTCTCTTTGAGTGAGGTATCCCAGTGGACACTGTAATTTTCCCCAGAGGATTCATTTACACTTACGACAGTCCTCCTGATTTATCTAAAGAAGATCAGGTTTAAATTATAATAAAAGCCTTCTGCCTTTTACTTTTCTGGGGGGAAAAATACTCCACCCATTCAAGTTTGTAGAGGACTATGAAATATGGTAAGTGGGAGATGAATGGAGGTTAAAATAAAACCCCAAGGCTTATAAAATGCAAATTCATTTATACCAAACATGATTATTTTTTTGCTGGAAGTCTCCAATATCAAGTTATATTTGATAGCAGATTCAGTTTCAAAGAGGAACCATCTAAAACAAATGCATATGTACGTTGTTGTGTATTTACTTATTGTTATTGTTATGTATTCACACATTGAGTTAAATAGAAGTTAACAGGGCTGAGGTAAAACCGCGGCAGCTTTTGACAGCTGTCAAAAGCTGCCGGGCAGAACTGCGCAAGCGCCAGCAATTGACAGCTCAACACGCGCTACCGATGACAGCTCCGAGCTGTCAAATCCGGACGGCCTCGATTGGCGGAGACAACGGCGCGGGAACGGACTCACCCCTGATTGGTCAAACTGCCGGCAGCTGTCAGTATAAATAGATGTCTTGTTCTCTTGTTTCTTTGCCTGGTTCAGAATAAAAAGTTAAACTGTTAACTTGCTGTCTCGCCTGCTTATTAACTAAAGCACTGGCAACGAGGATGGGATGCCTGCTTGCCTAAGCTGAAGTCACTACCTAAGGGGAGAAGAGATTTTTCCCCTTAGCCGAGCTGGTCACTTGCTGAAGTCACTGGGAAGCCAAACTCCCATTCAACGCAAGCAACGGCACCCACAATTACAGACAGCATGACGAACCACGGCCACATTCGAGAATTCGATACCCGCCACCCAGAAGGCTGGGAATCTCATCTGGGCCAGGTAGAAGGATACCTGGTAGTCAAGAAGATTACGGATGACCAGGCCAAGGCAGCCGCCCTCCTGTGGCTCAGCGGGCCCGCCGTATACGATGCCGCTGTGGGGATCTTCACCCCGGAGCCGATCGCAACTATCTCCTACGCCGACCTTACCGAGGGGCTGAGCAAATACTTCATGCCCATCAAGTCAGAACTCTACTGGAGAGTGAACTTCGCACGGAAACTTCAGCTTCCTGACGAGCCAGCAAATGACTTCATAACCCGGGTCAGACACGCCGCACGTCGGTGCCGGTTCCCGGACTTAGAAGACCAAATCCGGGACCAGATCGCCATAGGGCTCAAAGATGAACGGCTGAGGAAGAAGCTGATCGCCAAGCCTGAAATGACGATGACCGATGTGGCGAGAGAAGTCATTGCGTACGAGGACTGCCACGGAGACAACCGACGTGCACCTGACAGCGGACCCAGGGGGTCCGTGCACCAGGAGGACGGCGGGTTCAGCGGTCCCGAAGATGACGACGGCCCCACAGACATAGATGCGGTACAGCGGCGGTTCAAAAAGCTCAGGTTGCAACGCAACTACAGAGGGGGGCCTGCCAACAATCAGAAGGGCGCTAACTTCCAGCCAAACAGAGCAAAGTGTGCAAGCTGCGGCGGGAACCACCCGAGAGCGACATGCCGGTTCCGCAGTGCCAAATGCCATGGGTGCGGGAAGACAGGTCACCTCAAAGCCGTGTGCCACAGCCGGAGCCGGGAAAACCTGCATGATCTGGAGGTGACAACCGAAGAGTTTCACAACGGCGAACTCTATTAGGCACACCACCACGGCTCCCTTTCACCCATCGACGAACGGCTTGGCAGAGGTGATGGTAAAATCAACCAAGGAGGCACTGCGGAAAATCATCTCCGGCAACTGGCACCGAAGACTGGCACAATTTCTTTTATCACAACACACCACACCATGCACAACTACTGGAAAATCCCCAGCAGAGCTTCGCTGGGGCAAAAGATTAACTACCAGACTAGACCGTCTACACCCAGACAGATCCCCTCCAGACCCAGAACCACCCCTCCAACATAGAACCCTCAACACAGGGCAAGCTGTCTGGGCAAGGAATTACGGGGGGGGGCAACAAATGGACACAAGGGGTGGTCATCGAACAAACAGGGCCCCTGTCATACATCATAGACATTGGACAGGATATGCATATCCGCAGACACATAGACCAACTTCGGCGGCGCAGTCCTCAAAACATAGGGGGAAGGGGTAACGACGAAATGCTGACAGAAGCACCGCCACAAAGCCCCGCACGCCAAAATTACCCCAATTGGAATATACCATTTCAACACCCCGCTCCAAGTGACGCGGAACCTGCGGAGCCAGACCCCCTGCCCCCGGAGCCAACCCTAGAAGCCCCTGGGGAAAAGGAACAACCAACCGAGACAACCCCCCGGTGCTCCGAAAGAATAAAAAGACCTCCTACCTACCTAAAAGACTTCGAATGGGGAAACCCGAAAAAGAAACAGTTGGGGAAAAATCAACTCAATCAGAGGGAGGGGTAAGGGGTGTTGTGTATTTACTTATTGTTATTGTTATGTATTCACACATTGAGTTAAATAGAAGTTAACAGGGCTGAGGTAAAACCGCGGCAGCTTTTGACAGCTGTCAAAAGCTGCCGGGCAGAACTGCGCAAGCGCCAGCAATTGACAGCTCAACACGCGCTACCGATGACAGCTCCAAGCTGTCAAATCCGGACGGCCTCGATTGGCGGAGACAACGGCGCGGGAACGGACTCACCCCTGATTGGTCAAACTGCCGGCAGCTGTCAGTATAAATAGATGTCTTGTTCTCTTGTTTCTTTGCCTGGTTCAGAATAAAAAGTTAAACTGTTAACTTGCTGTCTCGCCTGCTTATTAACTAAAGCACACGTATCTCATGATCTGAAATATAAACACAGTACTTTAGATTTTTTCCCCATTTCTATATCAATCTTTTAAAAAATAATTTGAAAAAAGTTAAATCTATTCTTCCTGTTCAATATCCTTGCTCCCTTCTTCAACCACTTAACCAGAATTCTAGTTCATATATTTTGTGTCCTACTTTGATAGAAAAGAAATACTATTGATATTTTTATTTCAGCTTGATAAGAAGCATGTTTGTTTTTGTTCATAGATTTAAAGCCCAAAATGGACCAGCACTGTAAATAAAACATGCAATCTCATTTTAAAAATTTATTACAAGGAACTTTGTTTATGATTTCATGTTCTCCAGTAATAATTAATTGGAGGCCTTCACTGGTCCCCATAGACCAACTATCATTCAAAATGCACTAAAGGATGATCAACACAGAGCATCTCTTTAACAGTATCAATAACCATATGTGGTTTTGATTCTGGTTTAATATAATTTTTAAAAAGTCTTATTACAATTTATATCATTTACAAATAACAAGACCAACACATTTCTCCATATCTAGATGGACATGCACGCACACCATTTATTCCCAGTCACTAATAAATACTTAATAATTGTGATCTTGTATTGCTATAGTTTCTCTGTTCAAAGCAGTGGAAAATCCTGGCAAATACTAATGAATTAAACATATTTATGTATTTTGGACAACTCGTTATCAATACAAATTACTTTTGCATTACACAAAGTATGTAACAAAAGGAGAAAAAAGGAGAAGCATATCTTCCCCTCAGTCAATATGCAAATCTTCAGGAAAAAATTAGCTGCAAATATTACAAAACACTCCCTTTCAAGAGTTTGTTCAAGTCAGGCAGCATCCAAATTGAATCAAACAAACAAATATATAAATAAAGACAAGCTTTACATCATATCCATATCTAGCTGCATTTTATTATGGGCTGTACTGTAGGTATTTAACATAATCTTGAAAGAGATCGTAGTCTCTGATCAAAAGTAGAGGCCGTCTAAAGCAGGGGTGTCAAATTCCTGGCCCATGGGCTGGATGCATCATGTTGAAGCTGCACCCACCCGAGTGCGGCAATGGAAAAAAGTTGCAATACGTTGTGACACGTCATGTGATGTTGTGAGTTTGACATCCCTGATCTATAGCAATGCTGAGAAATCAGCAAAATGGAGGAATAGTAATTCTAAATTGCCTCTTCTCTATGCATTTTCCTATTACCTATGCTGATCAAAAGATTTTCATCACACAATGGTTAGGGGTGCACATTTGTGTTAGGCCTGTTGTGCCTGGTTGCTCGCCATGGCCAACTTGCCACAGTCAGCTAGCCGTGGCCAACTGCCACGGGACAATTCGCCATAGCCAATTCGCCAAGGGACAAGAGTTACACTAATAACAAAGAAACAGTGAATAGAAACATTAAAGAAAGGATGCAAAAGGAGGAACAACATGAAATCTGAATGACAAAAATTAAAATATTTTTTAAATTATTTTAAATAGTTAAATTGAATTGCTGAACTGTCCCATCATTATTTGTACTGCAGCGAGTTGGCCATGGTGAGTTGGCTGTGGTGAATTGGCCATGGCAAGGTGTCCCATTCCATGGTTTCTTAGCCAACCCAGGCAGTTATTAGAATTGATAAACTGTGGTTGATGACTTAGTGTGATGTGCAAAGCTTGATGTATTTTTTGCAAATATACATATTTTTGTATTTATTAGATTTACATATTAGTGTTTTGGTTTTCATTAAGATTTAATGGCATACTAAATGTTAACTGGACATTTAGTGGTTCATACCAACTATCAATACAAAAGAAAAAAATCCAGAGTAATCTTCAGTAGAAATGTAAAGATGTAACAGTGACGAAGCAACAGTACATTGGACAGTATAATATTTATTGTTAGGAAAAATCAAAATAAAGTCTTTGATGTCTTAAAGACTGAAATATTGCTGTAAGATGTGAGTTCCTTTGGATAGAAAATTCCAGAAATGGAGAATTACAATAAAGAAATCCTTATCCTTGGCTTCCATTTGGCTCATCCCAGGTGGCAGGTACACTGAAAGACTCCAGAATTATTTTTAATTCAATGCTAGTGTAGACTATTGCCTCTCAACCCAACCTTATACAGGTTTCTATAGAAGGAAGCCTCAGGGTAGTCCACTGGTGATATTTATGCTTCTCTGTGTTTGGCCTTACGATTGCACGGTATCAGGAGGTTTCTACAACCTTTTATAGTTGAGCCATTAACTTCTTGTCTATTGCAGTCATGGAAGACTTGTTACAAGAACAATTATCCAATGTTAGCTCCTAAGCCAGGGTTTCCCAACCTTGGTAAATTTAAGATGTGTGGACTTCAACTCCCAGAATTCCCCAGCCCTAGGGAAAGGCTGCCTTGGGAATTGTGGGAGTTGAAATCTATACTTCTTAAACTTGCCAAGGTTGGAAAACCCTGCTATAAACAGTAGGGCAGGCAATTTCTTCTTGGTACCCCCCAGCTTCTTGGATTTCTCCATCCCTGCTGATGTCAAGGTGCCATTTCAATAGGCTTTATTTAAACTGCTTAAATAGAAATTAGAACACTATAACATTATATAACATTATTGTTTTAATGTTTTAATGTATTTTAACTTATTGTTCTAAGGTATTGGGCACTTTGTTTAATCCATTCTTAATTTTTGTATTTCTGTATTTTACTATTTATTGCCCTGTTCACCCCCCTGAGTCCTTCGGGAGAAGGGCGGTATACAAATAAAATTATTATTATTATTATTATTATTATTATTATTATTATTATTATTATTATTATTATTATTATTATTATTATTATTATTATTATTATTATTATTATTATTATTGTACTTTATCACCATTGCACTAGGCAATGGATTTTCTTTTTTTCTTTCTTTCTTTCAATGAAAACTAAGTGGGGCATACATTTATTTATTTACATAGATGTAAACAATTCCCAACGCCCAATGGCTTGGGGCATTTTTACAATATTTTTTTAAAAAGGAATAATAAAATAAAACAACATTATGTACATTTAGAACAGCGGTCCTCAACTTTTGCAATTTGAACCTGCCGGCCCGCCGGTCACACAAGTTGAGCTGTGTGTGTGCACACTCCGGCCAGCCACTCATGTGGGCCAATTCCAAATAGGCCATGGCACAGTAGTGGGCCACAGCCCAGGGGGGACCCCTGATCTAGAAAGAGAAAAAAAAACCCATACAAAATAGCACAATGTTGCAGAAGCTCACTAATTATCCTTTCCAAGAGAAATAATTCAGTTTTCAATACCATTGAAAAGACATCAAGACAGGAGCCATGTAGATGTCTGGGGGAAATCCTATGTAGGTGCCAACTTTAATCCTTCCCATTGGATCAGCTTGCCTCACACTGTGAAGTAAGCAGCATATAAATTTGATAAATAAAATAGAGAGCTTTATATGTTAGTTGGCAATAATGTTCCCATTAACAGAGGTGAGAAAATGAAGCCAGGAAGACTGTTACACAGGGATGATCATAAAGGAATGTTGGATTTGAGCTAGAGATTACAGTCCTAATTAGTTTTGTGACTCCTACAGACTGCCAGCTGTTTGTAATGGCAACTGGCATACAATAGTATTTGATTGTAGTCAAATTGCTTTGAGATTTGTGAAACTGCATCCTATTTGTTCCTACTTAGAAGAGCCTAACATTGCACTTGGCAATGCCAGCAGTAATAAGATCCCTACCAAAGTAACTGAAAAATGTTTCTGAAGGGTTGTTGAATGATTGTGTAACCTCAGTGTGTTTGCTCTCATTCAAATAGGCAAGTGTGTACATACATACATGCATACATATTAGAATGAAACCTTACAGTATTTTCACCTATATACTAAAACATGAGTTAACTGAGTTTAGTCTGTACAATGGAGGAGGAGGTTTTTTTCACTGTTTTGTTTTAATGAGTGACTTCTCTCATTTTTTTCTTTACTTGATAATACAAACTTACATTACTTGTTCACAAAGATTCATCACATTGTTTTTGCTTTGTATTCTACCTCTAGCAGGTTACTCTTGCAGGCCACTTATCCCTGTGTAATCTACTGAGAAGAGCGTGGTCGCTAGACCACCATAATGCAAGTTAAGTTCCTATTGATGTTAGAGAAGTAAAAGAAATCGGTCGTCATTGTCATCTTCACAAAATAGCCTGTTTTGCCTAAATTATAGTTATAGTTTATAGTTTATTAAATTTTTATACCGCCCTTCTCCCGAAGGACTCAGGGCGGTGAACAGGGCATATAATAAAAATACAGAAATACAAAAGTTAAGAAAAAATTAAATTATTGCCCAAGTAAAACAGTAAAAATATACAAATATTAAAACCCTAAGTTAACTCCCCATCAGGCCAGGCCAGCTTGTTCAAATAAATGGGTCTTTAACCCGCGCCGGAAGGAGCGGAGATCCGGTGCCATCCGGAGCTCAACCGGCAGTTGATTCCACAAAGCCGGGGCGCCCACAGAGAAGGCCCTCCCCCTGGGGGCCACCAGCCGGCATTCTCTGACCGGTGGCACCCTGAGGAGGCCCTCTCTGTGGGAACGCACAGGGCGGAGGGGAGTTGACGCCGGCAGCAGGTGGTCCCCAAGGTATTCCGGACCCATGCCATGTAAGGACTTAAAAACCATCACCAAGACCTTGAACCTCACCCGGAAGACAACTGGTAGCCAATGCAGCCCGTGGAGCAAAGGTGTAACATGGGAGTACCGGGAAACTCCCAAGACAACTCTCGCGGCCGCATTCTGTACCAGTTGGAGCCTCCGAGTGGTCTTCAAGGGAAGCCCCATGTAGAGAGCATTGCAATAGTCAAGACGAGAGGTCACGAGCGCATGAGTGACCGTACACAGGGCATCCCGGTCCAGATAGAGCCGCAACTGACGCACCAGGCGAACCTGAGCGAAAGCCCCCCTAGTCATGGCTACTATGTGGTCTTCTAAATTACACAAATGGCAAGCTGTAGCAGCAAATAGTCTGTTGTCATTTGAGTCATTTTGGAAAATATTTATAGAAAAATATATCTTAGTACTTCTGTTTTTTTAAATGAAAGTTGCATAGATATTTGCCTACCCAAATATTTTATTTATTTATTTTTATCTTGCCTTTATTAATTTTATAATTAATTCAAGATGGCAAACAGACCTAATACTGCTTCCTCCTCCTATTTGGTCCACAGCAAGAACAACAACCCTGTGAGGTGAGTTGGGCTGAGGGAGAGGGAGATTGGCCCAAAGTCGCTCAGTTACTTTTGTGCCTAAGACAGGGACTAGAACTCAGTGTCTTGGTTTATACCCTTAACCCAGGCATGTCAAAATGCCGGCCCACAGGCCGGATGCATCATACTAAAACCACGCCCACCCTATTGCCGGCAATGGGGAAAAGACCAGGATATGCCTCCCTTAACCATTAGCTCCCTTATAAATATGATAAGTTGGGAATGAAACAAATATATTAAAAATGGCTATTGAGGAAATATATGACCACTTTTTCAAACTTCTATAGTTCCACCCCTTCTTAGATGGCAAAGCTACATGATCAAGACATTGCAGACGAAGTACTAGTTGACTCTCTGCACCTCCACCTACATTTGATCAGAATGAAAACCAGCTTAGCAATATTTATTTATTTGTATGCTTTCTTTATTATTTTTACAAGGCAGTGAACATATCCAACACAACTTCCTCCTCCTATTTCCCCCATAACAATTATCCTGTGAAGTTGGTTGGGGTGAGAGAGAGAGAGAGTGTGTGTGACTGGCTCAAAGTCACTGAGAAGGTTTTCATGCCTAAGGTGGAACTTGAACTCATGATCTCCCGCTTTCTAGCCCGGTGCCCTAACCACTAGGCCAGACTGGCTCTAAATCATGTAGTGTATCAAAATACACTACACTTCTTCATACCAGACTCTGCAATAAAAGTTCAAATCAATTCGTTGTAGGCTTTTTTGGGTGGCAAGGCCTGAAGCAAGTGTTCCATCTATTACTATAACTAAACAGGGCAAACCTTTCTCTTCCCACCCACATCTGGTACAGGTCAAAGCTGAGCTATAACAATGGTCTAGAGGAAATAGAAGCCCCATTATGGATTAAAGATTTTAGCAGCCGATTTGCAAGGCAGCATTTTAACATTAGGCCACATTCCCTGTAGCATGTGGCACATGCTTGTATTATTTATGTAGCTGCAGATATTGTTTCAATGATAAGTCCATATAAAGTTCCACAGAGGCAAATTATCCACCCATCGTGTTCCCTCCTCATCCAGAATTCCAAATTGATAATTATGCACTGTGTAAAATTACTTTTCCCATTATGTTTTATTTGTTACTGGGTTGTTCCATTGGCCAACTTGAGCTGTAAAACAAAGGGGAATAAAGAACATTAGACTGACATTCTCTGCGCCTTTCATTATTTAATATCCCATTTTATAGCCTCATGTCACTGCCTATAAATCTTGTCTTTGTCTGTACATTACGGGAAGCTTGAGCCTGAACTCTCAGCATGAATGTTGATCAAGATTGAACATACATATTTTTTGTTGCTTTTGACAACATTCTATTCAAAGGTGTTCTTGCATCTAGGGTTACAATTCTGTACCTGATTATTTATTTTATTTATTTTAATTCCATTTATATCCTGCCCTTCTCCGAAGACTCAGGGCGGCTTACAAGCTTAGCAGTAGCCTTCATTCTATGTATATGCCTGCTTATTAGGGCTTTCACAGACAAGCGGCATTATTACAAAGTCAGCTTAATTGCCCCCAACAATCTGGGTCCTCATTTTACCTACCTCGGAAGGATGGAAGGCTGAGTCAACCTTGAGCCTGGTGGGATGCGAACCTGCACTAATTGCAGGCAGCTGGTGTTACTTAAGGAGGCATTAGCCCACTGCTCCACCAAGGCTCTTATCCAGAAGCAAGCCACACTGCAGGCACTTGGTCTTACTTTTCAGGAAGAAAGAGAGACTGATATATGCTTAGTTTTTCCAGTTATTGAAAAGTAGGCTTTTGAGCCTTCTTTTATTTTTCTTTCTTTCAATACTTTAATCATTCAATAAAATAATTAGAAATCATTTCATTCAATTAAAGTTCTGTTATAATTTTATAAGGGATGCGGTGGCTCAGTGGGTTAGGACGCTGAGCTTGTCGATCGGAAGGTCGGCAGTTTGACGGGTCAAATCCCGAGTGCCGTATAACAAAGTGAGCACCTGTTACTCGTCCCAGCTTCTGCCAACCTAGCAGTTCAAAAGCACGTAAAAATGCAAGTAGAAAAATAGGGACCACTCCGGTGGGAAGGTAACAGCGTTCCGTGCGCCTTTGGAGTCCAGTCATGCCGGCCACATGACCACGGAGACGTCCTCGGACAAGCGCTGGCTCTTCGGCTTTGAAACGGAGATGAGCACCGGCCCCTAGAGTCGGAAACGACTAGCACGCATGTGCAGGGGAACCTTTACCTTTACCTTTACCTTTTATAATTTTATGGAATAAAACAATTCTTTACTTAATCTACGGAAACCTGAGAGGTAATTTCTTGATCCCTTATTTGGGAAGTTTTTTTAAAAAAATCCTGGATTACATACAGTAACTGGCATTCCCGGTCTATTAATAGCCATTGATAAAGATATTTAAAATGCCTGAGTGAATGTTCAAATTCGAAACCTTGACAGTTGTTGCCTAAATTGTTCCTGTTGCTTTCTTGTGCTCTTCATGACTGTAATCTATACCTCTTCTCTTTAGATCCTTAAAGTATTGCTTTTCCCTTGCAACAACCCAATTTCCCCACTTAGTAGAACTCATACTTGTTCCACATTTTTATTTGAGTCGACAGCAGGAGGGAAACTCTAAGTGTGGCTAAAGTTAAGATGATACCTCCCCTTTATTCCAGACTTGCCCAGTTAAATGTGCAGTGTCCTTGGGTTTTGCTGCTCTGGGTGTCGGGGAGAGATGAGTGTTTTGTCTCCCTAAGAGTGAGGTGGTAAGGGTTTGTGGATGGCCAGAAATAATGAGAGAAGGTGGCCTCTAAGTAGATGCTTTTGGCATTTGCTGGGAGTTAATTGATGTATTACAGGGAGTCCTCAACTTACAACCACAACTGAAATTTCTGTTGCAAAGCAAAACAGTTGTTAAGTGAGTTTTGCCCCATCTTACGACCATACTTGCCACAGTTGTTAAGTGAATCACTGCAGTTGTTAAGTTAGTAAAATGGCTGCTAAGTTAATCTGGTTCCCATTGACTCTGCTTGTCAAAAGGTTGCAGAAGCGGATCATGTGACCTTGGGACACTGTAACCATCGTAAATACATGCTAATTGCAAACGTCTGGATTTTGACCATTTGAGCATGGGGTGCTGCACGATTGTACATGTGAAAACTAATCATAAATCACATTTTTCAGGGGCCTTGTAACTCCAGTCACTAAAGAAAGTCCTGTACAGGTAGTCCTCAATTTACGACAGTTTGTTTAGTGATTGTTCAAGGTTACAAGGGCCCTGAAAAAAGTGAGTTATCACCATTTTTCCCACTTACGACCATTGTAGTATCCCCAGGATCACATGATCAACATTCGAACACCTGGAAACCGACTCATATTTCTGACGGTAGCCATGTCCCGGGGTCATGGGATCACCTTTTGCCAACTTCTGACAAGCAAAGTCAATGGGAAAGTCAGATTCGCTTAAGAACCACATTACTAATTTACTTAACAGTAAATCAGTAAATTATTTAAATTGTATTACAGTGATTCACTTAACAGTTATGGAAGGGCAAAACTCATTTAACAAACGTCTCACTTAGCAACAGAAACTTTGAGCTAAATTGTGGACGTAGGTCAAGGATTACATTGTACTGCTTGCATTTTGCTTTGTCTTTCCTGGGAGAAGAGGTTGTTTGTATGTGATTGTGCAAAAGACCTGTATGTGTCTTTTTGGTGCTTCTCACATGGATGTTTTATGCTTCCTTTGGGTCTTAGGGAGGCTTAGATTTTTGTTTGGGGTCAAATGTGATATTTGTGTGTTTCATTCAGCATTTGTCTTTTCATCCCAGGTCATTGTGACCAGGGTTGTGTGTGCATGGACATATTTTTTTCGTGTGTGGTTGTGTGTGTGTGTGTGTGTGTGTGATCTCTCTCCGTGTGTATTTGTGTGTGTGTATTCGTGCATAGTGAGGAATATTTTTTGCAAGTCTGGGTGGTGGATTTTTGTGGTGGTTGTCATTGCTTATGTCTCATTATTTTATTTTCTTAGGAGATTAATATGTTGTTCTGCTGTAAGGGCAAATAGATTTTTGGCATTTAGCTCCAGAGTTAATGTCTGCCCTTTAGCTCAATTTCTTAGGCAAGCAACTTATCAATTGTGACCAGGCAAGCCAAATTGGCGACCATTGTTTTGATGTTTATGACAGTTTTTTAAATTTTAATGAGAGTTTTGATGATGTGTAGTCTTTAACATGCATTGATGTTTCACCCCATTGATAATTGTGTCTAAAGTTGGTTTGTGTTTTTCTAAGAACGCATTATCCCACTCCTTATGATTAGCTTTCCCTATGGCCATTGCTTCCTACAAATGCAGAAATAGCATGTGACAGGATAGCTCAGGGCTTATTTTAGATTTGTGAGACAAATAAGAATATCAAAGGTTGTAAGGTACAATCATTCATTAAACCACAACTTAATAAATATGGGTTAAAACACAGCTTTGCTTTTATATTCCAGGGGAGAAAATAGTTGACTTTGCTCCACTGATCTCTGAAGCTATCCTATATTAATAATCTCAGACTCTGAAGATATTCTGTGCAGTGCATACCAGCTCTGCACAGCAATAGAATTTGCTCCTTAATGACTAATTACAGTCCATTTTCAGAACTCACATAATTTAATTATTTAAGAACCTTGCAGTGCATTTACTACAAAGCAGGGATATTCATAATTCCAACTGCGCATTATCTTTGAAGTGAATTCACTTAAAAAAATTACACACTGAAATGAATGAAAATATGTTACAGAAAAATAGAATGTTCTTTTCTCTTGGCCTTCTTCCTCAATGCAATTATAATACTTTTTATTTAACTCTCCAGTGTCAGACGATACATAGCAGTGAATAAGATTTTCAAGAGTTAGGTTCTCAAGCCCCTTGATTTGTTGAAGCAAAGTCTTAATATGATATTTTAAAAGCAAACATGGCACAGGTCATGATAAGTCAATATTCCTATGATTTTGTTTTGCGGTGTAATTGCGAGTAAGACAACTTTCTTTGGTTAATTCACTGCTTATTATATTCCATATTGTTCTCTTTAGCCACTGCATGAAAATTTCATTTTTAGCAAGTGTTTAATTATTGCTCTAAAAATGTTCAGCGTTTGTGTGTATTTTTTGAGTTGCAAGGCACATCCAACATTTCTGAAAAATGGAATTGATTGGAAAATGATTTTTGCATGTTTATAGGTCTGTTGATGTCACATGGCAACTCAAGAATGCTAATCTTAAGTATCACAAGTTAAAATAGCAAGCATAACACTGCAAAGGAACACCTAGAGTTTTGAAAGCACTTTTATTGATCATTATTTTATTTTATTGCTTTCTCCTTGTTAGTCATAAACAAGGATTTGCTGTAGCTCACTAAATTTTCTGCACTGAGGCCATTTTCAAGCAGTGAAATCAATGAGAAAGGAAATAGTCATAGCTGAATGCGTCTTCTCTGATGGAGAAATTGAATAACAACTTAGTTATTTTATGATTGCCCTCATTAATATTTATTTTTGTAGAGTTATATAGCTACTCTAAGATACCCATGGGTTAGGCTCATGAATATTTGTATTTCCTCTTGATGTTCGTCTTGCGGTACAAATATGGGGTTGTTTTTTTTAAAAAAAGATCTGAATTTACATATCATGTGACTTTAATCCAATTGCCTATTTGCAAATTGAAGTGGCCTTTTTTATGGGAGCATGGGAGACAGGCAGGGAAGAGTTAAAATTATTAATATATAACTGAATTAAGAGATGAAAACTTGGTTGTGCTTAATATAGCTAAGTTTCTGCTGCCAACACCTGCCCCTATGAAAAAGCCTCTCTCTTACCTTGAGATTTGATTGGTTCCAAGTCTGCTAGTCTTTTAGAAGCTTGAAGATCTGGTTCTTCTATAGGTTGCTAGGTCAGAATGGTAACAGAGACTGCATTAACAATGAGTTGCATGGCTGGTCCCTGGTGTGCTATGTTTTAGTTTATTATGCTTTGGGTTTTTTCTCATTTTCCTTTGTACCTGTTGTTTTTAACCTATGTTAACTGCCCAGAAATGCTTGACAAGTAGACAGCCAGATCAATCAATCAATCAATCAATCAATCAATCAATCAATCATTCAATCAATAAACAATCAATAAACAATCAGACTTTCAATGTAATGCTTGTATTCATCGCCATAAATAAATACTTGTCCAATTGTCTTCATGCAAAAAGGATGAGATTTCATTCTGTTTAATATTTTGTAGAGAAAATGCACCCTGCATTCCATTGTTCCATTTATATCTGAGCCAATGATCCGCTTTTCACAGAAAAAGAAAATGTAACGGTAATACTAATTTGCTCCTGATTCATCTGGGGTTCCAAAAAGGTGCTTTCATACTCTGCCTTTACCAGGGCAACTAATCCAATACATTATGTGCCATAAAAATTGTGCAATCATTTTTGACTTTCTAACAGTTCATACTGAATTCATTTAATTTAATTTAATTTAATTGGATTTATATACCGCCCTTTCCCGAAGGACTCAGGGCGGTTTACAGGGTAATTTAAAACAAGAAATACAAAAGTTAAAAACAATTAAAAATAATTATAACAGTCCCTGAAAAAAGTAAAAAAAAACCAATTAAAATTAAAATTCTCAGCCTGGGCCAGAGAGCTCGAAGAGCCAGGTCTTCAGGTCCCGGCAGAATGAATGGAGGTCGGGAGCAGTCCTAAGCTCCACGGGCAGCTGGTTCCAGAGGGCAGGCACACCCACTGAGAAGGCCCTCTCCCTGGGTGTTACCTGCTGGCAATCTTTTACCGGCGGCACCCTGAGAAGACCCTCTCTGTGGGAGCACACTGGACGAAGGGAACTTGATGCTGGCAGCAGGTGTTCCCTCAGATATCCCGGACCCAAGCCATTTAGGGCTTTATAGGTCATCACCAGCACCTTGAATCTCACCTGGAGGGCAACCGGAAGCCAATGCAGCTCGCAGAGTAGAGGTGTTACATGGGAGTATCGGGAAACCCCCATCACAACTCGTGCGGCCGCATTTTGCACCAGCTGAAGCCTCCGAGTGGTCCTCAAGGGCAGCCCCATGTAGAGAGCGTTGCAGTAGTCTAAACGGGAGGTCACGAGCGCATGAGTGACTGTGCGTAGGGCATCTCGGTCCAGGTAGGGTCGCAACTGGCGCACCAGGTGAACCTGGGCAAAAGCCCCCCTGGTCACGGCTCATATATGGTCTTCAAAATTGAGCCGGGAGTCAAGGAGGATGCCCAAGTTGCGAGCCCTATCAACGAGGGGTAACACCTCACCCCCCATTGTTAAAGGTGGAGTGGTCTGGTTAACCCGAGATGCCGATATGCACAGCCACTCAGTCTTGGCAGGATTGAGACGAAGCCTGTCTATAAAAATGGATCATTTCTGTAAACGTATTTTTCCACTCTGGCTATCACATAGATTCCTATTTCTGTTGCTCTAATGTAAGTAACCAAACCCTGTCAAAACCTTTATTAAATACTATTCATCATGTATCAAATGAGCAGGGTAAAAAATAATGATACTATTAAAGATAACAAATAGTTTCAAATGTTCCATTCTTGGGCCATACGTATTTTACTGAAATGCTTTTTAAGCATTGCTTTTTCCTTATTATAGTGCATACTGATTCGGTCTCTCTGCCGATCCTTTTCTCTCAAGCCCTTTCATACTTTTTTGTTGTTGTTTGACTGAATCTAGTGCTTCATTGTCTGGGCATACTTTACAGCTGGATAAAGCGCTTTGTTCCCTTGACTGAGTTTGTACTGTTCTTTGGCCTTGTTTCTCAATGCTATCTCACCGCAGCAGCAGACATTGAAAACATGCTATTCCCACACCCACCAAACACAACGCTTGGGGATAAGAACTGCACCATTGATAGAGTCTGCATTCTTTCCTACTGGTTCCCACCAGAATGTCGCTAACAATTTCCTGGGCCTTATCAAATTAAAAAAAAAAGAAGCTTTTGAAAAGTGGAAACAAAACATCAGACTCCATTGTTGGGCAACGTCGATTGCTATCATCTGTGTTTTCCATCATTCTACATGAAGCCTACAAACATCACCTAATACAGATCCTCAGATTTACTGTGGACAGGTATTGTTCAGTATCGTTAATCTTTCATCCTAGGTTTTCAGAGAATTTTGACACTTTCCATGTTTTAACCCATAGGTCGCCTCTACCTGATAGTAATGTGAAAGATTAAAGTTTAATTGTCAAAGCTATACTTTCCTCTTATAACTGTGAAAAACACAGCCACTGCTGTTAAACTTTGAACTAAGAAGTTAATTATTTTGGATCTAATCTTCTAATCTTTCTAAACTGTAAACTGCCCAGGGTCACTTAGTAGGGTGGTCAGTGAATAAATTTGATAAATAAAATTTCAAATCTTGATTTTGGTATATTCAGATATTTCAGTATTGAAAGAAATAGTAATGACCTGGGGAAAAAAAACAAGCACGACATGACTAGAAACCAGAATCTCTTCTATTTTGTTGGGTTATAATATACTATATCTATCTATCTATCTATCTATCTATCTATCTATCTATCTATCTATCTATCTATCTATCTATCTATCTATCTATCTATCTATCTATCATCTCTCTCTCTTCCCTCTATCTATCTGTTTTTCTGTCTGTCTGTCTATCATAACTGCTAGATATATTATATAAATAGTAATCAGGATAATGATATATATCCTTGAAGAAATACTGCAGTGCTTGAACAACAAATTTAGCTGTAGCATATAAAACCTGAACAGTGTTTGCCATATTTTTGCTCTATTATATCCAACTTTTTCCCAGTAAAATAGAGAACTGTGAAATTACACCCTGCAAAAGTTGGCAATAGATCCTGGGAAATGTACTGATCTTAGAGTAGGTTGTTATCAATATGTAGATGATACACAATTTGATTTTTCCACCTCTTCAAAGCCACATGGGATTGTACAGTATTGGTGTGAAGTTACACACAAACCAGAAAAGTACTGTAAGGTAAAAAAAAACTAAAAATCCCACAATAATTAATTTTGGGGTCCCCCCCCCCATATCAGTTTGCAAATGCAACCAAGCACCACTTTGGCAGGGATAATTTTCTGAGATGATTATGTATTTATAAAATTATAGTTTTTGGTATATATATAGTTTTATTAAAATTTCTTGTTTGAAAGAAGATAAAAACCAATATAAAATATAAAATATAAAGGAAGAAAAAAGAGAAAAGAAAATTAAAGAAAAAGCAAAAAATGCAAGAAAAGAAAAACGTTCAAGGAAAATAAGACAGAAAAAAAAATTAAGTGGTTTCCAATATTCTTCAAAGCAATTGTAACTACAAATATATTTTAGTTACATATGACTCGTATTTTTATAGTCTGTTCTATCTAACCATCAAAGTTCATTATTTTCATTTTTATGCAAAACCTCCATAAGCGACTTCCAGTCATCAATAAATATTGATAATGTCTCTTCTCTAATCAAAAAAGTCAGTCTATTTCAGCAAAATATGTCAGCTTTACCAACCATTCCAGTTTTGAATCTTATTTATAATATTACTTTTACATGTCTTTTAACCTAAAACAAAGTACACACAATAGGATAGACTATTTTGAATTTGTGATTTTAAGATTTAGAAATTATATCCAATCAGCAAAATTTAAAACAGAAAAATTGAGAGGGAAGTTACATAGTTGAAACTGTGTGAGGCTCAAGAGGAGGAAAATATCTGAGCAATCTAATTCAGATCAAGAAGGGGTTCATTTAATCCAGAGTCTCCTGAAGTGAGCACACTCCACTCTACTTTCCTGCTAACCTAAACATCCTTGGCAAAAGCGCAGCTGGTAATCAGAGCAATATTCTGCTTTCAGTTCACAGCATGTCAGAAATAAATCTAGCTATCTATTGCACCAATTGCACTTTTCCAAATATTTTTCAAGATCAGACCCATACATGGAGCATAAGTGATTAAATATGGATTAGGATGGGCCAATATGCATTTTTAGAAAGGCACACAACTAGTGCAATGGTTGAAAGCATTAACAAAAATATATATGAAGCAAACTTGAGATTTATATAATACTGAAAATGGGCAAAAGATATACCTTTCCCTCATACAAATACACTATTCTATGTCTGTCCTTACATAGAGTGGAACCTGAATTGAGATTTCAGAGCTGTTATCTAAATTATATTTTCAAAGCAGATACATTTTAACAACAGTGATGTTCCATTCACTATCTTGTGCTAATCCATTACTGTATTGGATGACAGTTGAAAACTTAATCCATAAATTTAATGCAATACTTCAGGCATGCAAATATTCAGTAAAATATCTTGGGAGACAATTAATTCTGGAAATTAGTATCATGGCAAAGTGAACTCTTATCTTCTAGTAGAAAAAGTAAAACAAGTTATCGGAAGCTGGAGATTTCGAAATGATCACAGCTGAATTTCAGCTGCGAGAAAGAAAACTTTCCCCTAAACATTTTTGCTTTAGTTTGTTGTTCATCTATTCATCGATTAAGCTCCCTGTAGGATTGGTATTGTATGAATTAGCTGAGAGTTTTATACATGTTCACCTGATTTTATTTGCTGTTTCAAAAGTCGGTTTCTATGCGGATTTGCAAGCCTGCTTCAACTAGGTGATTTAGCCAAAGTGTTGATGTATCGAAACACCCCTTCAAAGGCTGTTGCATAGCCCTTTGTGGCAGCATAAAGTACTTGTATAATCACATTGAGAAAGCCTGCTTCACCTGATGGGGTCTGAACTGGCTGTGATCTTCAAATTATAGTGGATAATTCAGTGGAAAAAAATCAACCCAGTATGAGGTGCAA
Organism: Vipera berus; assembly: GCF_964194415.1. NCBI lineage: Eukaryota > Metazoa > Chordata > Lepidosauria > Squamata > Viperidae > Vipera > Vipera berus. The sequence continues at coordinate 103,136,754 of NC_138202.1, read as the reverse complement.
TGAGGAAGACAAATTGTATTTATCGGATCATTAAGAAAGGAACTGAAAATAAGGCTGCCTACACTGTAATGCCTATATACAAATCTACCTAGCAACCATTCTTGAAATAACTGTAAAGTACTGTTCACTCCTCATTAAAATAAAAAAAAATAATCTGACTTAGAAAAAGTTGAAAAGAGCACCAAAGATAATGAAGGAGTTGGAACTATTCCCTGAACAAAATGGTTTTGACAGGCAAGTTTCTTTTTTACTTTAAAAGAAGAAAATGGTGTGTGTGTGGGGGGGGTATATAAAAGAGGCACCTAAAAGCTTGCATTGTGGATAAAGTATCAAAAAATCTGAACAGTGAGAGACCTGCCCAGGAATAGTCAGATAAGAGATAACAGCCTGCAGCTGTTTGGGTAAGAGACTCAGAAGGAACTCTCCCTAGCTTCTAAGGCTATAAAGGAGATGGGGGCAGAAATGCACTTTCAAACTTGTAAGATTCTGTTGATGTAGCTTTATAATAAAGTAAAAATTAGCAAACATGGTCATGTTTCCTGTCTGGTCTACTTAGTAAGGCTAACATCAATATTGTAAGGTAGAAAGTTCAATTCTCCTCCCATCCTCTTTACAACCTGAAAAACTAGGAAGGGTCTTTTCTGAGCTTTTTGCCCTGTCCACTATCCTCCTGTCTTTTATTTTTCTATTCCCTATGTTCTGTACCAGCCTGCTACCGGTCCTGCAGAAAAGGCAGGGACAACCCCTTTTACAAGAAGGCAAGAGGCTGGAACTAAGCCTGCCAAATTTATGGACACAAAAGCAAACAGAACAAGACACGAACCATGAAACAAACGGTTGCCTTCAGCAAACCAGCCCTCCCACGCATTCCCCTTTTAAACAGTTCAGGGCGTGGCTTCTCTCTGCCTCCTTCCGAGGTGCCCCATTGCCTTCCTCTGTTTACTCCTGATTGACTGCCTCCTGCGTCGGGTGTCCTTGAACAGGGCCAGCTGTGGGTCATCTTCATCCACGCTGTCAGGCTCACACAGCTGGGTCTGCGTCATAACCAGGTGGGAGGGGCCTGGCTGAGGGCTCTCATCAGCAAGCTCTCCAACACCCTCAGCAACCTCTCCAACACCTCCCTCCTCCTCCTCTGAATCGTCCGACCCAACTGCCGAACCCACAGGCTGACCCTGAATCACAACACCCTAGGCAGTGTCCTTTGGCCCAGCCTCCCAAGGTTTTTCCTAAATACCATTACACAATCTGAACCTGAACAAGATGGAATAGTTACTGCTTCTGGAGACTGGCTTCAGGATTTGACAGATATGCCTGATTGGGTCACATTTCATCTTAAGAACCAAGTTCATGATAAGCCAGACATGTCTGTTCTTGAAGGAGAAAGAGCTGATATCAGTGAATCTCAAGGTTGGATTACTGTAATCTGTTTCTTGTAGGATGGCCATAGAAGATAATCAGGAAATGAGCAACATAGGTTCACTTGGAAACACCCAGTCAAGAGCATTGTGGAGCTTCTTGGTAAAGTCCCCCTGGAATCAGTTGCTTTGCTAGGTTGTAATAAGTTGATTGGTAGACCTTATACATACAGTTCTTTCTATGTTATAATCCATAGTATCTGTAACCACTAACTATAAGTGTCTCCCCTTGGCTAGTGGGCCAAATGGTTGGTTTAAAGAAGACACTGCATATGGATATGGATCTCACTTCTATGCCTAGTTTAAATCACCCTGGCAGTTCCCACAAATACAGACATTGTGATCAGGCCTCTTGTCTAGGGTGAAGCCCAGGTAAAGACTATAACAGGTTTAAAAATACTTTGTGCAATGAATTGTTCCAATTTTCATTCCCGCATATTCCTTCAACCCTTCCTTGAAAATCTGTGGGAATATCCATCTTTTCTGCATTTGAATACTCTACAAGATGAAAAACATCTACTTCTGCTTCATTGACTATGCTAAAGCCTTTGATTGTGTGGATCATAACAAACTCTGGCAAGTTCTTAAAGAGATGGGCGTACCAGACCATCTTATTTGTCTCTTGAGAAACCTATATGCAGGCCAAGAAGCAACAGTGAGAACTGGACACGGAACCACTGATTGGTTCAAAATTGGGAAAGGAGTCCGGCAAGGTTGTATACTGTTGCCCTGCCTATTTAACTTATATGCAGAGCACATCATGAGAAAGGCAGGGCTAGATGAATCAAAAGTTGGAATTAAGATTGCCGGGAGAAATATCAACAACCTAAGATATGCAGAAGATACCACTCTAATGGCAGAAAGTGAAGAAGAACTAAAGAGCCTCTTATTGCTGGTGAAGAAGGAGAGTGCATTAAGAAAACCAAGATCATGGCATCCGGCCCTCTCAATTCCTGGAAAATAGATGGGGAAGAAATGGATGGAGGTAGTGACAGATTTTATTTTCCTGGGCTCCAAGATCACTGCAGATGGGGACTGTAGCCAAGAAATTAAAAGACGCTTGCTCCTCGGGAGGAAAGCCATTGCAAATCTAGACAGCACACTAAAAAGCAGAGACATCTCCCTGTCAACAAAAGTGTGTACAGTCAAGGCTATGGTCTTCCCAGTTGCAATGTATGGCAGTGAAAGTTGGACCATAAAAAAGGCTGAGCGCCAAAGAATTGAGGCCTTTGAACTGTGGTGCTGGAGAAGACTCCTGTGAGTCCCTTGGACTGCAAGGCGATCAAACCGGTCAGTCCTAGAGGAGATCAACCCTGACTGCTCTTTAGAAGGCCAGATCCTGAAGCTAAAACTTAAATACTTTGGCCACCAAATGAGAAGGAAGGACTCACTGGAGAAGAGCCTCATGCTGGGAAAGATTGAGGGCAATAGAAGAAGGGGACGACAGAGAATGAGGTGGCTGGATGGAGTCACTGAAGCATTAGGCGTGAGCTTAAATGGACCCCAGAAGATGGTAGAGGACAGGAAGGCCTGGAGGAACATTGTCCATAGGGTTGTGATGGGTCGAACATGTCTTCGCAGCTAACAACAACAACGAGATGATTTCCAAAGGAGCAAGCCCATTGATTTCCAGAAGACTTTTGTGATTCTTCTTGCTTTACAATGAAAGGATCACAAAAGCCTTAGGAAATAAATGGGTTTGCTCGCTTGGTTACAATGAAAGGTCAACTCTACCAAATTGATCGAAGTGCACATTTATTGGGAAACTTCCACTAAGTGCAACAATCTGTTTATTGTAATCATGAAGTTGGCAGGTGACTTTTCTAACTTAGATGGATAGTGATAGAATAAATGGGAAGATTTTTGTTTTTTGTGGTCGATGGAAGATATACCAGAACTTGAGCCAAACTCCATTATACTCACAGATGCCAACAACTGTGACTCTGAACCTTATGAGGTCCTCATATTTTTAACTAAATATAGATTTGGTACTCCTGCCCAGCGGATGGATCTTGGTTTACATCTTGTCTGTATATCCAACATGGAAGCCAGGATTACACATTTGCCATTAGTCCTAAATATGCAAACTTTCTGAGTGTGTCATGCTTTCTTCTGGAACGAAGAACACTTCACATTCCTGAATCGAGGCCTACTCTTCTTATATTTCCCCCATAGCTTTAAACATACCCATCCCTTCTATGACATTGAAATAAATTCCAATAATGCATTGAACCTGTTGAAGATCCTCAGATTTTTGCTCATCCTGAAAGCTCAAGAACATTGCAAAAACTTGCAGAATGAATTGTTCTTAGTTTTCTGGTGTGGCTTTTTGTTGCTTTTCCTATGCTGTGATTTAGCACAGAAGTAGCATCGAGTGTCTCCATCTTTAATTCTATATGTAAGATGATAACAAAGGAGGCCTTTAGAAGATGTCCAAACTGTCAGAATTCAACAAGGTGTTGGGTGTAGTAGGAAAATGAGCAAGATGACTTATACCCACCAACTATCAAAATAATTATATAATAATAATAATAATAATAATAATAATAATAATAATAATAATAATAATAATAATAATAATAATAATAATAATAATAATAAGTTGGAAGGGACCTTGGAGGTCATCTAGTCCAACTCCCTGCTAAGGCAGGAAACCCTATACCATTTCAGACAAATGGCTGGCCAGTCTCTTCTTAAAAACTTCCAGTGTTGGAGCATTCACCACTTCTGGAGGCAGGTTGTTCCACTGGTTAGTTGTTCTAACTGTCAGGAAGTTTCTCCTTAGTTCTAGGTTGCTTCTCTCCTTGACTAGTTTCCATCCATTGCTTCTTGTCCTGCTTTCAGGTGCTTTGGAGAATAGCTTGGCTCCCTCTTCTTTGTGGCAGCCCCTGAGATATTGGAACACTGCTATCATGTCACCCCTCACCCTTCTCTTCATTAAACTACACATACCCAATTACAGCAACCGTTCCCTATATGTTTTAGCCTCCAGTCACCCAATCATCTTTGTTGCTCTTCTCTGTACTCTTTCTAGAGTCTCGACATCTTTTTTACATCGTGGTGACCAAAACTGGATGCAGTATTCCAGGTGTGGCCTTACCAAGGCATTGTAAAGTGGTATTAGTACTTTACGTGATCTTGATTCTATCCCTCTGTTAATGCAGCCTAGCACTGTGTTGGCTTTTTTGGCAGCTGCAGCACACTGCTGGCTCATATTTAAGTGATTGTCCACTAGGACTCCAAGATCTCTCTCACAGTTACTACTATCGAGCAAGGTACCACCTATACTATACCTGTGCATTTGATTTTTCCTGCCTAAATGTAGAACCTTACTTTTTTCACCATTGAATTTCATTTTGTTAGATAGTGCCCAGTTTTCGAGTCTGTCCAGATCCTCCTGTATCTTAAGCCTATCTTCTGGAGTATTGGCTATTCCTGTCAGCTTGGTGTCGTCTGCAAATTTGATGCGTTCCCCATCTATCCCCTCATCCAAATCGTTGATGAAGATGTTGAAGAGCACTGGGCCCAGAACAGAGCCCTGGGGCACCCCACTACACACTTCCTTCCATGTAGATGCAGTTCCATTGAGGACCACACTCTGAGTACGGCCTGTCAGCCAGCTACGAATCCATCTGGTGGTGATGCTATCTAACCCACATTTTTCTATCTTATCAAGTAGTAGGTTGTGATCTACTTTATCAAATGCCTTACTGAAGTCCAAGTAAATTATATCTACAGCATTTCTCTGGTCCACTAGTTTTGTCACTTGGTCAAAGAATGCAATAAGGTTTGTCTGGCATGATCTGTTTTTGACAAACCCATGTTGGCTTTTAGTGATAACTTTGTTCACATCAAGGTGTTCGCTGATTTGTTGTTTGATTATCTTTTCCAGAATCTTCCCAGGTATTGAGGTCAGGCTGATAGGTCTGTAGTTTCCTGGATCTATTTTTTTCCCTTTTTTGAAGATGGCAACTACATCAGCTCTCTTCCAGTCCTCTGGTAGTTCCCCAGTGCTCCAGGATCTTTGAAAAATATAGTTCAGTGGTTCTGAGATCACGTCTGCCAGTTCCTTGAGAACCTTGGGGTGTAATCCATCTGGTCCTGGTGATTTGAACTCATCTAGGCTGGACAGGTGCTCACTTACCATTTTCTTGCCTATCTTAACTTGCGTTTCTATTCTGTTTTTTATGGCACTGGTTTTGGTAGGTTGGACTGTTTTTTCCCTTTGTGTAAAGACAGATGCAAAAAACGAGTTAAATAGTTCTGCTTTCTCCTTGTTGCTTGTCACCTTCTTGCCACTTTCCCCCACTAATGGACCAATCATTTCCTTAACTTTTTTCTTGTTTCTTATATGTTGAAAGAAGCTTTTTTGTTATTTTTCACTTTGGTCTCAAGCCTTAGTTCATTTTGAGCCTTAGCTTCCCTCACTTCATCTTTGCAGGCACGGGCTGTTTGCTGATATTCTGCCTTAGTTATGTGCCCCTCTTTCCACTTCTTATACTTGTCCTTTTTATCTTTCAGTTTATCAGAGAGTTCTTTATGCAGCCATGCTGGTTTCTTTTGAAAGCTGTTATTTTTCTTCTTTGTTGGTATTGTGCTAGACTGGGCCTTTATTATCTCACTTTTCAAAATTTCCCAAGCTTCTTGAGTTGTTTTCCCCTTTAGGATTCTCATCCATGGAATTCTTCCCAAGGTCTCTCTAAGTTTATTGAAATTAGCTCTTTTAAAGTCCAAGACTCTAGTTTGGCTGTATTCTATTGCTTGTGCTTCCATAATGTTGAATTCCAATATTGCATGATCACTTCCCCCCAAGGTTCCTGTGGCTTTGACACTTTCTATCATTTCATCTCTGTTAGTGAGAATTAAATCCAATATGGCTAATCCCCTAGTTCCCTTCTCTACTTTTTGGGAGAGAAAATTGTCTGCTAGGTTTGTCAGGAATCTGTTAGATCTTCCACTTGGTACAGAATTTGTCTCCCAGTTGATATCAGGGTAATTAAAGTCCCCCATTACTATTGTGATGCGCTTCCTACATACCTTAGTTAACTGACTAGCAAAAAGTTCATCTATTTCCTCTGCTTGGTTGGGCAGCCTATAGTATACACCTATGGCAATGTCATTTTTCCCCCCTTTTATATTGACCAAAATACATTCAAGTTTACAGTTTTCATCATTGTTGTGCTCTATTTCTGTAGAGATAAAGTTATTTCTTATATAGAGAGCAACTCCACCTCCTCTTTTGTTTAGTCTATTTCTTTTAAATAATTTAAATCCCTCTAGCTGTGTGTTCCATTTGTGGGTTTCATCCCACCAAGTTTCCGTAATGGCAACAATATCATATCCGCCCTCATTTACCTGAATTTCTAGTTCACCCTGCTTACTGTTCATACTCTGAGCATTGGCGTACAGACATTTGAGTCCTTTATGACCGACCCTGTGTTTACTTGCTACATAACTTGTGTGGTGCCTAAGTTCTTAGATTGCCGGGGACAGTGATATTCTGTATCAATTAACTCACTGTCCCCATTATTCTGTTCTGGAGTCTCTATTTTTTAGCCTCTGGGTAAAAAGAAGTCTTTCTGCTTGTGAGTTCCATGAAATTGGGTGGTTATATCAAAACTTCAATTACAAGAGATGAATGGGGACACCATCTCAATTTTTTTGACCGCCCCAGCAGAGGCCCATGTTATGCAGTGACGTTCAGGACTGAGCTAAGATAACACATCACAGTAAGTAATAACTGAGTGTGTGTCTAATGTGATAGAGAGTAGGGGAGCAGCTATTTCATTCCCTAAGCCAGGGTTGGCAACCTTGGCTCTTTTATGACTCGTGGACTTCAACTCCCAGAATTCCTGAGCAAGCATGGCTGGGAGTTGAAGTTCATGAGTCATAAAAGAACCAAGGTTGCCTACTCCTGCTCTAAGCTATAGGTGGCAAGCTTGGTACCACACTCCAAATATAAGATGGGGGGGGGAACAAGAAAGACAAACCATTAGATTGAAAGATGTGCACTGTCAAGACCAAAAATATTCAGCCATGTGGATGGAAGAAAAGAATCCCAATAGATTAAAAAAAAAACCTTAACGTCTTCTCCAAACATGTGCAAACTCTTGCCAACGTAATAAGATGATAGTCCAAAGTTTCAAGAGGCAACTGGACTTTCTTTGTTTTTCCTTCAAGACGTTTTGTTTCTAAAAAACTGAAGAAGCTTCTTGGATGAGAAGCGAAACGTCTTCAAGGAAACAACCAAGAAACTCCAGTTGCCTCTTGAAAAAGCACATTTGGGACAACCATGACCTGGATGACATTGCTATAAAAATGGAATGGCAATGTGCAGCACAAAAATACACAAAATTCACATTTCAAGAAAAGAAAACATTTTGGTACAACATTTCGATTATATCCACTTTTTTGGAGTTGAAAACATATTGCAAAGTTCTGGGGTGAGAATAATATGTGTCTTTATGTTGGAAGTGTAAATTAGGTTGCTTTACTTCAATATGCAGACTAAACAAATTTATCCAATATCTTTAGTGAACCGCTGGAGTAGTTTTTCAGCTCTTTCAAAATGCATTTCTCCTCTAAAAAATAAATGCAACAAGACAAGACCTTATTTTTTTTATTATTAAAGAGTTTTACAAAAAACAAAATTTTACAATATATCCCCAAATCCCTCCCACCCCAAACCCACCCACTTTCCCCCCCCCCACTTCCCAGAGCTAAATACAGGATTATAGTTACAATAATCATATTCTAAATAAAAATTGTGCATAATATACAATTAACCAAATTCATAATCATTAGAGGAGTTGAGACAAGAAAACATCTCTTGGTTTCAATATACCCAATTGAAAGTTAGGTGGAAGTCAGATCAAAAGGTTGGCATCACAATTACAGATCAAAATTTAGTAAAACAGACTTCCGGTGGCTCCGCGGCGACGGAGGGAGCCTTCCCGGGCTGCCCGCGGCTCAGCTGTTGTTTTTTCGCCCGAAACAGCGCCGATCAGCTGTTCGGGCGAATCCGAAGCCCCCTCCTCGGGAGAAGAGGAGGGGGCGAGCTCCCAGGTAGGGGTAGAGTTCTCCAGGGCTGCCTGAGCTTATGGCTTGGGCGGCTGAAGGATTGAACTCCCCCGTAGCCTGGGCTGCTCCCAGCTGGCCGTCGCCTCTGCTCCTGACTTCTTGGAGCAGAGCCAGCCGTCTGCAACCACCCCTGCCTGAAGGAATGACTATGATTTAAAGGAGCAGGCAGAGCGATACAAGAGGAAATGGTAAAGAGGATTACTATGTTTTACTCTCCAGCTTGATGGACTTTTTTGGATTACAAATCTGAAGTGAAAGTGCGTCATATTTGGTAAAAGATGGCGGCTAAACCACCCCCTAAAACTCTTCGGAGTGCTGGAACTTCTCCCGTGCAACAATCATTATTGCAGGCGCTGCATCCTCCTGATGTATTGACATCAAAGGACTTACAAGATGCTCTTGAAAAACATACCCAGGTAATTTTGGAATCAATTAATATTAGATTTGCACAGATGGAGGAGAAATTGGAGAAATTGGAGGAGAGAATGGAGGAGAGGATGGAACAGAAGCTCAAAGCAATGAGGGTAGACATCTTGACTTCAGTGTGTAAAGTGGCTCGGTGTGTGGAAGAATTGGAGGAAAAGCTAGAAGACTTGACTCAAAGAATGCTATATTAGAAGCAAAAGTATTGGAGAATGAAAATAAAATGGAAAAGGAACTGTGTCTTGCTCAATATTTCCAGATGCAGTTTGCCATTAGAATTAGAGGCTTAAAGGAGAATACTAAGGAAGATCTAAAGCAGCTGGTTTCTGAGGCTTTTGAAATAGTGTTGAAACAGCCAGCATCTGAAATAAAAGGAGGCATGGACAAAGTGTTTCGTGTGAATTCATGGATTGCCAGACAGAGGAAGTTGCCTAGAGATGTGGTGGTATATTTTGCAAAAAGGGAAACTAGAGATGAAGTTATACAAGCTGCTTATGATACTAAAGTTATGATTGCTAATCAAGAAGTTTTGGTCTTAAAAGAAATTCCTCCAAAGATTCTAAGGAGAAGGAAGGATTTTACATTTCTTGTGCAAGAGCTCAAGCAGCGAGATATAAGGTTCAGATGGGAGATCCCAGTGGGGTTGATGGTGACGCACGAAGGTAAAAAGTACCGTTTGGTTACTGTGATGCAAGCGCGTGATTTCTACAATAATGTTTTAAATGCAACGCCATTAACACTTTTGGAAGCTGGAAAGGGATCTGGAGAAGGAGTGCATCAAGAGGCCGAAGATGGTCAGATAGAAGACAACGGTGTTGGAGGAGATCAAGATATAACCTCGTCGGATGAATCTATAAAACAGAGGGTGACGCGTGCTGCTGCAAAACGATCTAAGAAGAGAAAGTAGCAGGAATCGCAGAAGTCTTTGGAACTTTTACGATATAGTCAAGTAGTCAAGTAGGGGAGGGGGGAAAAGATTTGGGTGTAGACGCAATATATTTTTATATTTGGTGGTTTTGTGGAAAGGCTGAGCTTTTTTGGATTAAAGTTCAAGTTTTGTTTGCAATCTTTTTTTTTCTTTTTTCTTTTTTGTTGTGTTTGGAATAATTATAGATGTGGTACTGGAAGAGGAACGGTCGATTACAGAAGAGTTGACTTTAAAGTTTTTTGATTTGGGATCCTTGGTTAATTTGGAAAATTATTTGTAAGAATGTTATATCATGGAATGGATAAAATGGATGGAGTTTATTTAGGATAAGTATAGGGTTGAGAAGGGTTTTTTTTTTCTTTTTCCTTTTTTTTTGTCTTTAATATATGTTTAATACTATTAAGGTTTGTTCCATTCTATATAAGCTAGAGAGTGTCCTTTTCTTATTCTAGTTTTTTTTTTATATATATATTTAATATTGTTAAGGTTTGTTTTATCCTATATAAGCTAGAGAGTGATGGATTTTAGAATTTATAGTTGTTAGTATATGGTTGCTTAGGTTTGCTTTTTTTTATATATATATACCTTGTATTCAGCTCTGGGAAGTAGGGGGGGGGAGGGGGGGAGGTAGGGGGGGGAGGAGGGAGGGGGGAGGAGGGGAGGTAGGGGGGAGGAGGGAGGGGGAAGGGGGGTTTTTTAAAGGAAAATTGTATTTTAAAACTTTTCAATAAAAAAAAAATTTAGTAAAACAAATTAGAGATTTAAATTGTGCACATATAAAGAGGATATATAATGCTTTAATTGAATTGGATTCGGAAACGGAACTGGTTAAAGACTGCATGATAAAGTGGGCACAAAATATTCAGGAACCAATTTCGTTGGACACTTGGGAGATAATTTAGGTTAGAAATGTTAAATTTACTCAGGCTCAAAATTTAAGAGAAAATTTTTATAAAATGTTTTATAGATGGCATCTGGATCCCAAGAAGTTGTCTAACATGTATCCTAATTTACAGTCTAAATGTTGGAGATGTGGTAGTTTAGAAGCTACCTATTTTCACATGTGGTGGACTTGTAGAAATATAAAAGCTTTTTGGATCAAAATTTGGTGGAACATTCAAAAGATTTTTAAGAGAAAGATAAAGTTTTCTCCGCAATTGTTTTTATTGGGTATTGTGGTAGATTGTGATGTTAAAGAAACTAACTTGATGTTGAACATGATAACAGCAGCACGGTTACTGGTGGGACAATATTGGAAGAAGGATAGTTTGCCCACTATAGAAGAATGGGTGTTTAAAGTTTCGAATCTTGCAGAAATGTCTAAGATTTCTGCTTATTTGAAAGATCATTCACAGGAAAGATATATTTCAGTTTGGAGGAGATGGATAAATTATATTCAGAACAAATATGGGACTAAAAAGTTCCATTTAGCTTATGAGTAGATTTTAGTGGGATATTGTTATTGGTACTTTGTTTGTAGTTATGTTAAAGGGGAGACAAGACCTTAAATTGATATGGTTTTCATGCCAAATTTTACTCCCCCAGGTGGTCAGCCTCTCTCATGATTAGTGGAGAAAACAAGAAAGGCAACTGAGATTGGCAAACGCCTGAAAAGTAAATGAACTTAAAGGATGACCAAAAGAATCTGGGATCAACTCCCTCCCTATCCTCTTTAAAAGTACATCTTATGAATGCACAAAGTGTTTACTTCTTAGCAAATTCAGTAATGCTTACTTCCATTTCTTATCACAAATCTCAGTTGGTTGCATTCAAATTTGAACCATTTATTGTTCTTTGCAGTACTAATTAATACAAGTTTAAAAGGAGTTTCATGGTGTGCAGTTTTGTAAAAAAAAAGGAACTTGGAAATTGCAGTTAACACAGATGTAGCTATTCAAATATTTGAGATCATTGAGCAGCAGGGTTTTTTTTAAAATCCCCACTAATCTTTTCCTCCATAGCATACAAAATCTTCTGTCCTATCTTTTCTACGTTCTTAAAACATGTTACTGCTTTTTCTCTTTGCCTGTCTTATTTATTTATTTATTTATTTATTTATTTATTTATTTATTTATTTATTTATTTATTTATTTATTTATTTATTTATTTAATAATATTTATATACCGCCCTTCTCCCGAAGGACTCAGGGCGGTGAACAGGGCAAGAATAAAAATACAAAGTTACAAAAATTAAAAAAGAATTAAATATAGAATTATTGCATGTTCCCTCATAAAAACTAGAGGAATCGATAGCAGCCAGCTAAGATACATATCTTCTGATCTACATGTCCCAAACCAGTGTGTTGGAAATAGAAAATCAGAAGATCTTCCATATTGTGAAAGAAATATTTTGATAGGGCCAGAGTGCTGAATATGTTGCTCAGCAACATGTTGGCAATATGAACCTTTGAATCCTTACCTCTGCATGAAAGGATATCTACAGTGAACCTTGGAAGATGAATAGCAAGCCAAGTAGGCTTTTCCAGTCAGGTGCCCAAGAAACATCTAGTTCAGGCATGTCAAACTGCCAGGCCGCGGGCCGGATGAGTCACGCCGAAACCATGCCCACCCCATTGCCGGCAATGGGGAAAAAGTCACAATACATCATGTGACGTCACATGATGTCGCGAGTTTGACATGCCTGATTTCTAGTTTGTCACCCAGTTATACTATTTGTCCCCAAATGCAATAAACAGACACAATAAAGTTCCACAGCTTCAGAAGGACAGGCTAGTAAACATTATTCAGGGTTATGTGAAGCTTATCACCTGAGAAAAAGCAAGGGAGAAAAGAGTTTATTATTTTTATTTTTAAAAAAGTGTTAAAATACAATGTTTTCTGCATCAGTCTAGTACACCTTTTATTTTGGCTGCCTTGCTTTTTTACTGAATCTGAAGAAGTCTGGTAGCACCTTTTCCACCTAACAAAATTATTAAAAGACATAAGCTTTTGTGAGGGGCAGCATATATCTTAATAAAATGTATTAGTCAGAAAAGATACTATTATACTGTTAGAGACTAGCATGGCTCTATTCCTATAACTCCTTTGCACTGCTATTTCTGCCTTACAAGAAATGCAGAGGTGTAATGTATTGGGCTTAGTCTTACTTAAGTATATCACATGGGGTTAATTGCTGGAAGGTTGCTTAAGCAGGGAAGCTGGCTCCCAGCTCCTCAGACAACCCATCTCCAGCACCGCCATTGGCTGCTTCTAGGGCAGCAATAGGTTGCTTTAACCCTATTGGCCGCCACCTAGAGGCCAGGGTATAAATTGCTGCATTCGCAGCCCTGTTTCTCAGTTCAGTTCCTGCACCCAAATAAAGAATGATTCTTGCTGAACTCACTTGCCTCATCTCATCAATCAAGCAATGAACCCAGTATCTAACACTGGCGACGAAGGTGGGATCCTGCTCCTCCAACTGAGCTGAAGAGTCACTAGGGGAGTGGCCGAACACGCCTGGTGGGAAAAGCAATTCTCCCCCCTACGGTCGGCCTAGCACAGCCACGCTAGTGACCACGCACCCAGAGGACCAGTTCCTGGGCAACGGAGGAGCAGGACAAGAAGACAATGAGCCCCAGCCACGAGACCAGCAGAAATGGCAAAGGTTGGAAAGCTGGAAGAATTTGATATAGCTCACCTGGAAAATGGTCTTCATATCTAACCAGGGTCGAGAACTATCTATGTGTGAATCAAGTTGCCGAGGACAGCCTGAAGGCCATTATGCTCCTTTGTGTGTGCAGCCCAGCCACATTCAACATTGCAGAGAACTAGTTCGCGCCAACACCATTGGAGTCCGTAACATTCACGGACTTGAAGAAATGGCTCGGAGACCACTTCCTGCCCAAGCTGTCGGTAATCGCTTGGCGTGATGCATTTGAACAGAGGGTTCAGCAACCAGGTAAAACAGCATCTGAATTCATCATGGCATTGAGGCAGGCCACACGCCTGTGCCAGTTCTCCAATGTTGAGGAGAGGCTATGAGATTGGCTTGTCTGTGGTCTCTGGAATCAAGAGTTACAGCAAAAACTCTTTGCCAAAGAGACTTTGTCATTCCCAGATGCGCTGAAAGAGATCATGGCCGACGAAGCTGCCGGTGGGGCCATACGAGCCATGCAGCCCACCAAAACAGCACAGCATGAGGAAGCCATCCACCACGAGGACGGCGAACATGAAGAAGACCCGGAAGACAACACAGAAGTTGACAAGCTACAAAGACACAACGACCAACAGCATAACAGCAACAAGCAACAAGGGACAACTTACAAGGCAGATCCCTTCCTTAGGTGCCCAGGATGTAGCAGCCGCCACCAATACATGGACTGTAGGTTCCGGACAGCCAATGTCAGGCCTGTGGAAAGACTGGCCACATCATGTCCATCTGCAGAGGTCGCCAAAGGGACCAGCAATCGAATTGCCAGTCGGGCATTCCAATGAGGAGAGGTACTGGGGCCCTGGGACAGTATAGTGTAGGGTTTTGCTCCAGCCGCAGAAGCATTTGCCGCACAGGAGCTCACCGCCCTATTAAGCCGAAGTTTAGACTGCAGGTGGAGCTGCAAGGGGTCCCTGCAAGATGGAGCTGGACACGAGCTCAGCCATATCCATTATTTCACTTGAGACATTTAATTTTGTCTGCAATTGCAGCAAGAGATGGGCCAAGCTGAGGCCATCTGACATTGTACTAACCGACTTCCAGAATGCTAGAGTCTCAGTCAAGGGTGAGGCCACATTAGCCCTTAAATTTAAGGGGTTTTCTGGGCACCTGGACATTGTCATAGTAGGCGGTCAGCGAACGAGCCTGATCGGGCTCAACTGGTTTGATGCACTAGGCATCCAAGTAACTGGGATCAACCAGATGCAAGTCGCAAGTCTAGTGACAGTATGCGAGGAATTCGCAGATGTGTTTGACTCAGCTCTGGGGACATACATGGGCCCGCCAATAACATTTAAACTAGATCCTACTGTAGTGCCGGTCAGGATTAAATCTCATAGGGTGCCATTTGCTCTTAAACACAAAATAGACGCTGAGTTAGATAAACTTGTAGAACAGGGAGTACTTCAGCCAGTAGATGGGGGTGAATGGGAGACCCCAATTGTAACACCACTAAAAGCCAACGGGGAAGTCCAAATCTGTGCTGATTACAAATGCACAATTAATCATGCACTCAAACAGCATGCATACCCGGTACCAGTAGTAAGCCACATCCTGGCATCCTTGCAAGGTGGTACAATTTCTGTTAAATTAGACTTGGCTCAGGCCTACCAACAGCTTCCTGTTGACGAGGCCACAGCCACAGCACAGACAATTGTAACCCACAGGGTGGTGTTTAAAGTAAAATGCCTGCAATTCAGGGTCAGTGTAGCCCCCGGCATTTTTCAAAGCATTATGGAGAGGATGCTCAAGGGCATTCCGGGGGTTTGCCCCTATTTTCGTGATGTGCTCATCACTGGTGAGTCCACTGAGGTGCTAGCAAGGAGGCTCAGAGCCGTCCTTCAAAGGCTGTGCGATGCGGACCTCAAGCTTAAAAAGAATAAGTGTAGTATTGGAGTCCCTTCAACTGAGTTCTTGGGTTTCCGTATAGATGCTGACAGCATCCACCTTGCTGAGTCTAAAGTAAAAGCCATTCAGATGGCACCCAGCCCCAAAACGAAAGGAGAGCTTTAGGCATTCCTAGGCCTCCTAAATTTTTACCATGTGTTCCTTCCTAACAAGGCCGCAGCAGAGCCGTTACACCAGCTCTTGGACAAAAATACTGCATTGAAGTGGACTAGTGTTCACAAAAGAAGTTTTCAGGAATTGAAGGCTGTACTGTCCATCAGTTCCATGATCACTCACTTTAAGGAATCGATCCCGGTATGCCTTGCGTGTGACATGTCCTTATATGGGGTGGTGGCTGTCCTAAGTCACTTGGAGAGTGATGGGACTCAAGTTCTGATTGCCTTTTGTTCCAGGACACTGACCTCTGCAGAGCATAATTACACACAAATCGATAAGGAGGCATTGGGTAGCTGGAGTAAAAAAATTCCATGACTACTTATATGGCAGGGACTTCATGGTCTTCACAGACCATAAACCGCTACTGGGGTTATTCACTACAGACAGACAGACACACCACATCTTATCCCCTAGAATGTTGAGATGGTCCATTTTTTTTATCGGCTTACAGCTTTAAGCTAATTCACAAACCCGGCAAGGACATGGGCCATGCAGATGGCCTGAGCAGGCTTCCACTGCCTCAAATCGAGACAGATCTGGCCCCAGCGGCCCACGTTTTGTCCATTCAGGACCTACCGGAGTTTCCCCTCCATGCAAGAGACATAGCCACAGAAACAGTGGCAGACAAAACTCTAAGCAGTGTGCTATCTTGGGTCCACACGGGGTGGCTAGAAAAAAGCCCTAGCCCAGATTTCCAGAGTTACTTCACTAGGAGACATGAGCTCTCAGCTCATTAAGGTTGTATTCTATGGGGGAACAGGGTCATTGTTCCCACCTCATTAAGGGACAGGGTATTGCAATCGTTTCATGATGGTCATCTGGGTATTGTTTGCATGAAAGCTTTGGCACAAAGCTATTTATGGTGTCCGGGATTAGATAAAGCCATTGAAGCTCAGGTACATGGGTGCTACATGTGTCAGCAGTTGAGGCCTGAAATGCTGCACACTCCCATCCACAGGTGGGAGGAGACACACACACCTTGGTCGAGGATTCATATAGACTTCTCTGGGCCCTTTCAAGGACAGCTCTTTGTTAAAGTGGTCGACAGCCACTCTAAATGGCTGGAGGTTATACCAATCGCAAATATGACTACTGTTAGTACCATCCAGGTGCTTAGGAAACTCTTTGCAATGCATGGGCTACCGGATGTTGTAGTGTCTGATAATGGGGCACAATTTACTGCAGCAGAATTTCAGGCTTTCCTGAGGGAAAACCTCATTAGGAATGTGACATCAGCTCCATTTCACCCATCCATTAATGGTCAAGCTGAACTAATGGTGCACACCACAAAAGAATAATTGAAGCGCATAGTGACCGGAGACTGGCACCACAGACTGGCCAACCTTTTGCTCTGCCAACATTCCACGCCATACAAAGTAACGGGTAAAAGCCCAGCAGAGCTGCGCTGGGGGAGGCGACTAATCCTGAAGCTGGACAGATTTGCACCCAGATCGGGTGGCAGCAGAGGCCTATCGCCCAAGACCCCCGAGGGGGTTTCAAGTGGGTGATGGGGTATGGGCCCAGAACTATGGGCATGGGAACTTGTGGGTGTCAGGGAAAATCACCAAAACATTGGGTCCCTCTCATATGAAGTGGGCCTAGAGGGCGGGTGAATCGTTTATAGACACATAGATCAGCTTAGAAAGTGTTTTCCAGAATGGCCACAAAGCGAGGACTTCGTCCCAGGTCCCATCCACAGACCGCAAACTGGCAGCCAGGCCGATCAATCCATATGCTCTGAGGTCCCAAGCAGTCAGAGAAACGGGGAGGTGGTCATAGGGGGGCAAAGCTGAGGAGTGCAACATGGGACCCCTGATGGAGAAAGCCAACCAGAACACTACAGCCACTGTGCTAACTCTGTGGAATGATTGGACTCTGGGTTGGGCCGACCTGAAATGGCCAGCCAGAGAATTCTGAATCAGCCAGACTCACTTGAACTTATGGGCCCTGGTCTACCCAGCCCGGCAGGCAAGCTGATAGGCCAGGGAGTGCCTAGCTCTCCCAGGCGTTCCATGAGGGTTCGCAAGCCTCCTGCATATTTACAAGATTTTGTTCCAAAATAACTGAGCTATAATGTTGTATGTCATTGACTATGCTAAAGCCTTTGATTGTGTGGATCATAACAAACTCTGGCAAGTCCTTAAAGAGATGGGCATACCAGACCATCTTATTTGTCTCTTGAGAAATCTATATGCGGGCCAAGAAGCAACAGTGAGAACTGGACACGGAACCACTGATTGGTTCAAAATTGGGAAAGGAGTCCGGCAAGGCTGTATACTGTCACCTTGCCTATTTAACTTATATGCAGAGCACATCATGAGAAAGGCAGGGCTAGATGAATCAAAAGTTGGAATTAAGATTGCCGGAAGAAACATCAACAACCTAAGATATGCAGATGATACCACTCTAATGGCAGAAAGTGAAGAAGAACTAAAGAGCCTCTTGTTGCGGGTGAAGAAGGAGAGTGCAAAACTTGGGTTGAAACTAAACATTAAGAAAACCAAGATCATGGCATCCGGCCCTCTCAATTCCTGGCAAATAGATGGGGAAGAAATGGAGGTAGTGACAGATTTTATTTTCCTGGGCTCCAAGATCACTGCAGATGGGGACTGTAGCCAAGAAATTAAAAGACGCTTGCTCCTTGGGAGGAAAGCCATGGCAAATCTAGACAGCACACTAAAAAGCAGAGACATCACCCTGTCAACAAAAGTGCGTATAGTCAAGGCTATGGTCTTCCCAGTTGCAATGTATGGCAGTGAAAGCTGGACCATAAGAAAGGCTGAGCGCCAAAGAATTGAAGCCTTTGAACTATGGTGCTGGAGAAGACTCCTGCGAGTTCCTTGGACTGCAAGGCGATCAAACCAGTCAGTCCTAGAGGAGATCAACCCTGACTGCTCTTTAGAAGGCCAGATCCTGAAGCTAAAACTCAAATACTTTGGCCACCAAATGAGAAGGAAGGACTCACTGGAGAAGAGCCTAATGCTGGGAAAGATTGAGGGCAAGAGGAGAAGGGGACGACAGAGAATGAGGTGGCTGGATGGAGTCATTGAAGCAGTAGGCGTGAGCTTAGATGGACTCCAGAAGATGGTAGAGGACAGGAAGGCCTGGAGGAACATTGTCCATAGGGTCGCAATGGGTCGGACACGACTTCGCAACTAACAACAACAACAACAATGTTGTATGTGTCATTGATTGGGAAGGGAAGCTGGCTAACGGTTCCCAGCTCCTCAGACAACCCGTCTCCAGCGCCGCCATTGGCTGCTTCTAGGGCGGCAATAGGTTGCTTTAACCCTATTGGCCTCCACCTACAGGCCAGGGTATAAATTGCTGCATTCGCAGCCCTGTTTCTCAGTTCAGTTCCTGCACCCAAATAAAGAATGATTCTTGCTGAACTCACTCGCCTCGTCTCGTCAATCAAGCAACGAACTGGAACATTTCAAAAATTTATAGAGGTGAAACCTTCATGGTATCCAGTTGAAACTTGCAGATTAATATCCTCTGAAGGTTTTACCATTTGCTATTTTCATTGCATTAAGAATTAAACAGTTGCTGACATTTTGATGCTCCCTCATTGTAGCCTCTGGACATACGTTTATTTTTAAAATCAAGTCTCAAAGTGGCTTGAATTAAATCAGTTTACTTTTGAATCTTTTTACTTTTGAATCTCAAATTGTAAACTCCAGTCAAATCAGGCCCACATCAAATCACAAACCCTGAATTTGATTAAAAATTTAACAGAACCAAGTGACTCCCTTCCCCCCCCTTTAGAAAATTGAAGATCTCAAATATCCTTTCTCAGAAACTCCTCTTATTATATGCTAATTTGGAATAGGGACACGGTGGCTCAGTGTGTTAGGACGCTGAGCTTGTCGATCTGAAGGTCAGCAGTTTGGCGGGTCGAATCCCGAGTGCCGTGTAGCAGAGTGAGTGCCTGTTACTCGTCCCAGCTTCTGCCAACCTAGCAGTTCGAAAGCACGTAAAAATGCAAGTAGAAAAATAGGGACCAATGCGGTGGGAAGGTAACAGAGTTCCGTGCGCCTTTGGCGTCTAGTCATGCCGGCCACATGACCATGGAGACGTCCTCGGACAAGCGCTGGCTCTTCGGCTTTGAAACGGAGATGAGCACCGGCCCCTAGAGTCGGAAACGACTAGCATGCATGTGCGGGGGAACCTTTACCTTGGAATAGTGGCTTGGTATTTTCTGCTGCCATTAGGTGTCTTCTTGGGCAACTAATTGGATGGGGAAGTTTTCACCATGTCCTTTCCCCAGCCTCAACTGACTGGGTTTGTTTGTTCTATTTATATCTTGCTGGAATCCAGATAGATTCTCAATATTTAAAACATGTATCACTACCTCCTGTTGAGGGAGAGATTGGGATAATATGACCGTGTTGTATGTGATAGAGAACATCTCTTTCTCCTAGAGATAGACTGATAACAATATTCACAACACTAATCTAGGCTAATTTGTGAAGTTAAAAGCTCACTTAATTTAGCAAAGAGAAAGGCTGGAGGAAATCGTATACAGTCACACACTATTCCTCAGTGTATCACAGGGGGCTCTTGTGAACATTTATTTTGAAAGTGGCAGAAAAGGAATAGAGATTTCTATGGATCAGTGCCCAAATATTGTTTAACCTCATACACATCTATTAACCCCAGGTTTTTTTAGTTTTTTTTTAAAAAAAGCATTTTGCTTTCAGTCATAGAAACATTGGGAGGAAATAATTATAGTATATTTGAAACAAATGTGCAATAAAACATATAACGCTTTCTCTTTGTTTCTCTTTGGTTATTTTGTAAATTAAGAGCTATGTCAAAAATTAATTGCAGAATAATGCCAGTTCTCAAAGGAATGCATGGTTATTGAGAAAGAAAGGAAACCACAAACAATTACTAAAGATCATAATAGAACTTTTTCTTTTCTTTTGGTACATATTAATTTTTTTAGACAGGCGTGTACAATATTTTCCCTTATATATCTTTCTGCAGTTCTACAAAGTTAATGGGAAACAGTCTTATTTCTGTGCCTAGTAATTATGAAGGGATAGTTCAATATAAAGAGCTGCTGACTCTTTAGCAAACATGTTGGATAATGAAGAAACATCAAATGATGTTGAAATTTGGATTTCTTGTGTATCTTCCCTTGAAAACCATGCAAAAATCCTCTTAGCTGCTCTGGAAAATCCTCCACTTTTAAAAAATAAAAGCTAAAGGAAACTCTAGAAAAATGAAACACTGATGGTTTCCTGTTAATCCATTCTTTAGTAAACCACATTAAGTGGAAGGAGAAGTAATTGTATGTATCTAGCAAGGTAAGGTGGCAGTCAACAATAAGAGAAACCTTGCTAGACCTCACCACAATCTGAGGAATGCCTCTAGAATAATCCAGGTGACAGTGCAGTCTTAACATGCACAAAATGCTTGTGCTCAGTTCATACATGATAGGGGAATCCAGGTTAAAGGACAGTGTTGTATGTCATCAGGAGTTTGCAGAGGTAACTGCTACTGTTCTTAGTGCTACTTTATCCTTCCATGGGGAAATGCCCTTTCAGCCAGCAAATGCTGCTTTGCAAAAATCAAGATGTGACTGTTATGTCCTTTGAGGAGGTGTTTATGCTCCCATTAATGGCAAGGTTTCCTTTTTCTGGCCTCCCAGCTCTTGGATTTGGATGGGTTATTTGGAAGGGGCACAAATGTTTCCCATGGGAGCATTACAGATGCCAAGGCTTGGCTTGGAAAGCAAACTAGAGGATCACCACCTCCTGAATTAGAAACTCAGAAGAGTTGTCCATGTACTTGTTTACAATGTTCTAATATGCTTTACAGGTAGTCTTTGACTTATGGCCACAATTGAGCCAAAAATTTAACAAGACAGTTGTTAAATGAGTTGCGTCCCATTTTATGACCATTTTACCACAGTTGTTAAGCAAATCACTGCAGTTGTTAAATAAAGCATGCATTTTGTTAAGCAAATCTGGCTTCCCCCATTGACTTGTTGGAAGCCAGCTGGGAAAATTACTGCAATCATGTGACCCTGATACGGCAACTGGCATGAATACATGCCAGTTGCCAAATGTCCAAATTTTGATCACGTGACCATGGGGATGCGGCAACAGTCGTAAATGTGAAAACAGATCATAAGTCAGTTTTTAAGGTGCTGTTGTTCCTTTGAATGGTCACTAAACAAATTCAGGACTATCTATATAACGTTACTTGTTTTTCATCTTAACGACCAACTTTTCATTGCACAGCTTTCCAGTTTACTGCCTCTGATGGCCTCAATCCCAGAATGAACA
The DNA here is from genome assembly GCF_964194415.1 of Vipera berus. NCBI lineage: Eukaryota > Metazoa > Chordata > Lepidosauria > Squamata > Viperidae > Vipera > Vipera berus. Next base: position 103,114,896 of record NC_138202.1, on the reverse strand, counting down.
TTCATAGATACATGAACACATATAGCCGTGGCAGGATGCAGTGATTTATTTTACTTTCCTGTGTGTAAAGAAGGGAAGGGATATTTACTTAGACATTGACTTGGTGGTATCTGAGAACACAGGATGAAATATTTTCTTGATTGATTAGCTTGATAGGATGGAAATTGCTGACTGGCTGAAAGTTTCTATGCTCAATTGTTGTCTAGAAAAGGGAAACACAGATTTGCTGAGAAATATATATTTTTTCAAGTGGAAAATAAGAAAATAAGAGAGATCTCTTATTTGCAGTACCTTAATTTTTTTTCTCAGTTCAGGCTCTGCAGATAAAAATATAAATATGAATGAATTAATGAATGAGTAAAGCTGTTCCATGAAATTTTAGGTTTCATTATTTTAAAAATGATATTAGCATTTTTAGTGTGGCAATCTAACGTTTTATTATTCTTTAACTTTAGAAAATCATTTTTTTTTCCTTTCAGCCAAAGGCCATTTTCTTTGAAGTGGAAAAACAACAACAATAGGTGTGTATTTAGAAGTCACTGAATATACTTGCAAGTGTTAAGAAACAAATATGGGTAAGAAAGGAAGGGATGCATCCTATAAAATTTCCGTTTGTGGAATGTTATCTAGGATCAGTTTCTTCTTTTGTTGATTTGTTGCTTCATGATGCATCTTTCACAAATAACAAATGTACAGTATATAATTCTATATAAAGACTTGACCTCTCCTGTAATGCACACTTGTCACTTTCCCTCAAATACTTGTGGTTTCTATTGGAGGGGGTAAAAAAGCTTCTTTTTTCTCTCAAATTTGGGGACTAGATTCTTTCTAGCTCCATGTGACTTGGATGCCTGAGTTTCATATGCAAGCAGTCAAACAATCTCTAATTCTTATAATAACAACCTCCTTATTATAACCATGTTCTGGAAAAGCAGTTATTAACACTGTAAAAGAAAGCAGTTTTTCCCTCTTTTTTAGCATGTTAATAATTATTAAAACGATCAACTGAGTTGAAAATGTATGCCAAATCGGGCTTGGAGAAAAATATGTTTCTGTATTTGCTACTGACATAAACGTTATTGAACCACCCTATTATTTAAATTAATAATGTAAATGTTTGCCTAATGAACTGAACTTGATTAAATTAAAGCATACCCCATTAATTCTGACACATTGTCAAATGGTGAGGTATGGTCTTCAGAACCTGGAAAAATAATATTTAGGTACTACAGTATTGCTTAAATAGCTGCTGATTGTATATTTCAAAAAAAGATTTTAAAACAAAACAAAGCCTTTGTTCATGCAGTTAAACAATGAGCCAGGGATTTTGTAAAAATCATTGTGTAATTGCAAAGTTGTGCCAGAACACTGAGGTAATGCTTCTATATTAGCCTTGGTTATCGTAAAACTATGTAACATCATTCCACAAGAGAGAATATCGGTTTGTTTGAAAAAACTGCTACCAAGCCAATTTGTGGTCATGATTATTCTCATTAACTGAACATTTTACTTTAGGACAGGAAGACCTATTTTAGGCTAAAGTGCTTGGTCTTTAAGTTGAATATGGAGGTCAAATACTATATTTAACTGAATGCATTAAATATCATTGTTATTACTTCCTGTTGCAATAATTCTGTTCCTTACTCTATCACCATTAAAAATCAAGGCAGGATTTTTCAGGCTATGGTTAAAAAAAATTAAGATGGCTGCCACAACAGTGTAGCTGAAATTTCACCTGCTTTTTATGTATATGCAATCCAGACACAGTTTAAATTACACGTTCATCATTGTCACACTGACTATTTTGACCACTATTTGGAAAACTGAGGATACATTCAACACTTTGGTTGTAACAGGTTTCACATTAGGGCTGAACAATAAATCATAGTTTTCCTGCCAAACCCTTGCAGGGGCTGACCTTGTTTAATGACTGCCCTGTTGAGCAATCATGGCTGGCTGAAGAATTCTGGGAGTTGATGTCCACAAGTCATAAAAGGGCCAAGTTTGAGGACCCCTGTTCTATGTTATTATGATACTGAAAAAGTAAGTTTACAACCAGTCTTTTGTATTTATGACCATCATAGCATCACCAACATTCTGGTGCTTCACAACCAGTGGATGTAGCAACAGCGTACAATCATGTGAGCACTACACAGCCTTCATAAACAGAGTCAGTGGAAAAGCTGGCAATAAAATCTCAAGTTGCAGTCCCATGATTTCTCACTTAAGAACCTATGGTAATTTGTTAAATGACTGAATGGAAAGTGATATCATAAATCACGTTTTATTTTGCTTAGCAACCATGTCACTTAATGGTGAAGTTCCTGGTCCCAGTTATGGTTGCTAAATAAGGACTCCCTGTATTCAGCAACAGGCTTAACTAAGCAAAAGATACTTGGGCTGGACTTAGCTAATTTAGACTCTTCATTGCAGACAAGAAGGAAGCCTTACACCACAGATGATTTGGAGTGCACAGATAACAAAGGATTTATATAGACCTGTGCTCCCAAAATGTAAAGACTTCTAGAAGATCATATTTAGACTCTAGTGCAGGGGTAGGCAACCTTGGCTCTTTTATGACTCATGGACTTCAACCCCCAGAATTCCTGAGCTAGCATGGCTCAGCTTGGAAACCTCTCTCTTTCCCCTCAGCATGGCTGGCTCAGGAATTCTGGGAATTGAAGTCCACAAGTCATAAAAGAGCCAAGGTTGCCTACTCCTTCCCTTGTGGGATTGCAGCTCAGGCACATTACAAAAGCAATCTACAAGGTCTGTCCAGAAAGAAAGAAAGAAAGAAAGAAAGAAAGAAAGAAAGAAAGAAAGAAAGAAAGAAAGAAAGAAAGAAAGAAAGAAAGAAAGAAAGAAAGAAAGAAAGAAAGAAAAAAAGAAAAAAAGAAAGAAAGAAAGAAAGAAAGAAAGAAAGAAAGAAAGAAAGAAAGAAAGGAAGGAAGGAAGGAGGGAAGGAAGGAAGGAAGGAAGGAAGAAAGAAAGAAAGAAAGAAAGAAAGAAAGAAAGAAAGAAAGAAAGAAAGAAAGAAAGAAAGAAAGAAAGAAAGAAAGAAAGAAAAAATAAGAAAGAAAGAAAGAAAGGAAGGAAGGAAGGAAGGAAGGAAGGAAGGAAGGAAGGAAGGAAGGAAGGAAGAAAGAAAATAAGAAAATAAGAAAGAAAGAAAGAAAGAAAGAAAAAATAAGAAAGGAAGGAAGGAAGGAAGGAAGGAAGGAAGGAAGGAAGGAAGGAAGGAAGGAAGGAAGGAAGGAAGAAAGAAAGAAAGAAAGAAAGAAAGAAAGAAAGAAAGAAAGAAAGGAAGAAAGAAAGAAAGAAAATAAGAAAATAAGAAAGGAAGGAAGGAAGGAAGGAAGAAAGAAAGAAAGAAAGAAAGAAAGAAAGAAAGAAAATAAGAAAGAAAGAAAGGAAGGAAGGAAGGAAGGAAGGAAGGAAGGAAGGAAGGAAGGAAGGAAGAAAGAAAGAAAGAAAGAAAGAAAGAAAATAAGAAAGAAAGAAAGAAAGAAAGAAAGAAAAGAAGAAAGAAAGAAAGAAAGAAAGAAAGAAAGAAAGAAAGAAAGAAAGAAAGAAAGAAAGAAAAAAAAGAAAGGAAGGAAGGAAGGAAGGAAGGAAGGAAAGAAAGAAAGGAAGGAAGGAAGGAAGGAAGGAAGGAAGGAAGGAAGAAAGAAAGAAAGAAAGAAAAAAGAAAGAAGGAAAGAAAGGAAGGAAGGAAGGAAGGAAGGAAGGAAGAAAGAAAGAAAGAAAGAAAGAAAGAAAGAAAGAAAGAAAGAAAGAAAGGAAGAAAGAAAGAAAATAAGAAAATAAGAAAGAAAGGAAGGAAGGAAGGAAGGAAGGAAGAGAAGAAAGAAAGAAAGAAAGAAAGAAAGAAAGAAAGAAAGAAAGAAAGAAAGAAAGAAAATAAGAAAGAAAGAAAGAAAGAAAGAAAGAAAGAAAGAAAAAATAAGAAAGAAAGAAAGGAAGGTAGGAAGGAAGGAAGGAAGGAAAGAAGGAAGGAAGGAAGAAAGAAAGAAAGAAAGAAAGAGAAAAAATAAGAAAGAAAGAAAGAAAGAAAGGAAGGAAGGAAGGAAGGAAGGAAGGAAGGAAGGAAGGAAGGAAGGAAGAAAATAAGAAAATAAGAAAGAAAGAAAGAAAGAAAGAAAGAAAGAAAGAAAGAAAGAAAGAAAGAAAGAAAGAAAGAAAAAATAAGAAATGAAGGAAGGAAGGAAGGAAGGAAGGAAGGAAGGAAGGAAGAAAGAAAGAAAGAAAGAAAGAAAGAAAGAAAGAAAGAAAGAAAGAAAGAAAGAAAGAAAGAAAGAAAGAAAATAAGAAAGGAAGGAAGGAAGGAAGAAAGAAAGAAAATAAGAAAGAAAGAAAGAAAGAAAGAAAGAAAGAAAGAAAGGAAGGAAGGAAGGAAGGAAGGAAGGAAGGAAGGAAGGAAGGAAGAAAGAAAGAAAGAAAGAAAGAAAGAAAGAAAGAAAGAAAGAAAGAAAGAAAGGAAGGAAGAAAGAAAGAAAGAAAATAAGAAAATAAGAAAGAAAGGAAGGAAGGAAGGAAGGAAGGAAGGAAGAAAATAAGAAAATAAGAAAGAAAGAAAGGAAGGAAGGAAGGAAGGAAGGAAGGAAGAAAGAAAGAAAGAAAGAAAGAAAATAAGAAAGAAAGAAAGAAAGAAAGAAAATAAGAAAGAAAGAAAGAAAGAAAGAAAGAAAGAAAGAAAAAATAAGAAAGAAAGGAAGGAAGGAAGGAAGAAAGAAAGAAAGGAAGGAAGGAAGGAAGGAAGGAAGGAAGAAAGAAAGAAAGAAAGAAAGAAAGAAAGAAAGAAAGAAAGAAAGAAAGAAAGAAAGAAAGAAAGAAAGAAAGAAAATAAGAAAGAAAATAAGAAAGAAAGAAAGAAAATAAGAAAGAAAGGAAGGAAGGAGGGAAGAAAGAAAGAAAGAAAGAAAGAAAGAAAGAAAGAAAGAAAGAAAGAAAGAAAGAAAGAAAGAAAGAAAGAAAGAAAGAAAATAAGCAGACCCTATGCATTTTCCAGAAAATATGAATAGGCAAAGAGGTAGTACAATACCTCTTACATGTGCATGTAAGTGTGTGTGTGTGTGTGTGTGTGTGTGTGTGTATGTGTGTAATGCTTAACATTCCTCTGTTGTAGATTGTTTGTAATATCTGAAATTACCCTGAGAAACTAAATATCTAAACTAGAGCCTCTTCTCTCATTTATCTTCCTTAATTTTGATTGTGGCTAACCCAGTTTAGATTTGTTGCAGACGATCATTCTTTGTATTTTCTTTCAGATTTTAATCTTGAACAAACTGCTAGGATCCAGAGATCCCATGAATAAAGGTCTGGTACCGATTGCAGTTATTATGCAGTGATTTCGCCTTCTTTCTGAAACCATCTGTGACTGCTAAACAAACTCTTATAGAGAAAAGGGGAATTATCCTGGAAAAGTGTACGATGACTGCAAAGGGGTGAATATTGTAAACTGGTTGTACCCTTCATCCAATTTTCTGCTGGCTTGCACACACTTTCCTTCATGGAAAGGAAATCTGGATCTAAATTCATCAGTTTTTAAAAAAATGTAAAATTAAGAATGAAGGAATGCTTAGTGAGGGTCGCTTGTCAGATAGCAGTGAGGTACTAAATGTGTGCCACAAGGATTAGGCCTGGAGCCTGTTTGTTTTTTTTTAAAAAAAAGGCCACGATATGATATACTGGTTTAGGTTTAGCAACTGAAGGGCTCAGGTTTAAATTTAAATTTATACGCTATACTTTATATACATCATGGAGCTTGCTATTTTAAAAGGTTTGTTAAATGAACTGATCATGATTTTAATGTCTGAGCATCATTTTAATGAAAACGTTTGACATATTTTTACTTTCAGATTTTTTATATATATATTTGCTTATTTTTTAAACTCTGGTGTGGCTTACAAGACATGTTGCTTTTTTATTTTTTTGCTCTGTAAGATTTCACTCACAATATTTTTGATAGTATCCAAGAACATCTAATTAATTAATTAATTAATTAATTAATACTATTAATGCTATTAATAATAAAGATAAAAATAGTTATTGTTGTGTAGCCGGTTCTTTGCAGGCATTGAGCGAGACGGGAGGTTCAAACAGCAACAGGCTTTATTGAAGTCAGAACATAACAGAAGCAAAATAGGAGCTGCTGTGCAGCTATTTATGCGGTTGGCCGATAAGCGGTGACCAATAGATTTAAAGCAGTGGTTTCCCGCCCAAAGACCTACTTAGCCAGCTGGAGACAACCAGTCTAGGCTGGCCCAGCAACCATTGCAACATACATGTGAACTTAAGCACTTAGCAATTGAACTAAGCAGTTAGCAAGCAGTACAACATAAGCAAACGCTTACTGCATATAAAGGCCAGTACATTGCAGTGATCATCTTTTCATATTTGCATGATAAAGATTTTTTGCATTCTTTATCCCTTCTCTCTGTTTTCAGTTTGATTGTTCAATGTTAAATTCTGATTTGTATTATTATTAGTGTTGCCTAAATTTAACTTCTTAATACTTACTGGGGATGATCCCATCTTTTTTCCTCTCTTAGAAAAACTAATTTGCTCATAATTTCTTCAGCTTCATTTTACTCTACCTATAAACATTTATATTTTCTGAGGTTTTACTCTGCTTGGCCATAAATTTTAAAATACATCACTACTTTATTTTATAAATCGTCATGAAAGTCTCCTTATAAAAATCTCTGTTTTTCATACTCCACTATATACATTAAGTATTATTAGTACTTGGGATGTGTGTGAATATGCCTATTTGTGTAAGTCTGTACTCCTGGCAATTGCCCAGACAATCTCTACAGTTTTCTTGGCAAGATTTTAAAAGTGGTTTTGCATTGCTTCCTACCTAGGGTTCCTTCCTTCCTTCCTTCCTTCCTTCCTTCCTTCCTTCCTTCCTTCCTTCCTTCCTTCCTTCCTTCCTTCCTTCCTTCCTTCCTTCCTTCCTTCCTTCCTTCCTTCCTCCTTTTCCTCTTCTCTCACACACACTAAATTGGTAGATTATATGGACATAATCTTGTGTTTTAAAGAATTTTTTTAAAAAAAAAATCATTTAAAACAATTCTTGTTGGGCTCAGCCCCTGTCTCTTATTTCACAGATGTTTGGAATTTTTAATGTTCCTTTAAATCATTGTGAACACTCTATAATTTGCAGGCAGATAAGGTGCCTCTTTTGGCTTCAGCAATCTTTGCTGGCCAGCATTCACAGCACAGAAGATGGTTGGAGGATGGCTTCTACCCCACTGCCTCAGACTATCTTTTGTCTAGAGATGCATTGCCAACTCTCACTGTCAGGTCCTTCATGGTACTTTCAAGTAAACTAAGTTAAGGTAGCCAAAACTACTGACAACTGTGACTAAATGCAAGTAACACCAATAAAAACAAAATTAGCCTACTCAATGTGGTAATGTTTCATCAACTGGCTTAGAGTTACCAATTTTGCTTTGAAGACAATTCATGTAACGTGTGCGATTCATTTGCAGATTTTATAAAATTAATATCTCACCTGTTTGCACCAATTCTGTATGGCTCATGTAAAAACAAATACAATAAATTAATCAGATTTGCAATTACACTGTCCAAACACTGCTACAAGCAAACTTTTTGCTATAATTCATGCACACACAGAATATATACAGACCATTCCAGATCATTAGATCTTCATTGTGTGTCCTCATTGTTGGAATAACATTCAGTTGTAATGTGAATTACTTTTTATATGTCTATCCACATTGTTTACCTGTTAAATTAATATATGTGTGAGATTTTTCTCCCTGAAATGACAAAGTAATACACAAAGGAGAAAAAAAATGAAATGGATATAAATTGAGAGTTCTTTTTAATTAGATGTAATTTAAGGTTACCATTCAATTATATGGGAGGTCAATTCCCATCACCTTCTTTTTTTATTGAAAAGTTTTACAGTACATTTTATTTTTAACAAAACAAAACAAAACCCCTCCCAACCCCCTCCCCTCTTCCCAACCCTCCCCAACACCTACCTCCCTCCCCCTCCCCCCTCCCCGACTTCCCAGAGCTAAATACAAGGTATAAAAGTACAAACAATCATAGTCTACCATATGCAAACAACAATAAACTATTAAATCTATCACACTTTAACTCTTATAAAATAACTACAAGCAATATAGATATCACATCAATACTTATTCAAATGCTAAGTGAAACTTTTTAGTCCCATATTTATTCTGGATATAATCAATCCATCTTTTCCACTCCACAATATATCTCTGTTGCGAATGGTCTTTCAAATACGCTGAGATCTTTGCCATTTCCGCCAGGTTGGAAACTTTTAAAGTCCATTCTTCTATAGTCGGCAGTTCTTCCTTCTTCCAATATTGCCCTACTAAAAGTCTTGCTGCCGTAATTAAATTCAACATCAACTTAGTGTCCACAACAGTAGTATCAGTAATAATGCCCAGTAAAAACAATTGCGGACAAAACTTTATCCTTTTCTTAAATATCTTTTGCATATTCCACCAAATTTTAATCCAAAATGCTTTAACCTTTTTACAGGTCCACCATATATGAAAATACGTTGCATCTTCACCACCACACCTCCAACATTTAGGCTGGCAGTTCGGATACATACTTGCTAGCTTTTTAGGATCTAAATGCCACCTATAAAACATTTTATAAAAGTTCTCTCTTAAATTTTGAGCTTGCGTAAATTTTACATTTCTCACCCAAATCTTTTCCCAAGTATCCATTGTAATGACTTCTTGAAAATTCTGAGCCCACTTTATCATACAGTCTTTAACAAGTTCTGTCTCTGAATCAATTTCTATCAGTGCAAGATATATCTGTTTGATATGTGCTTGACCTTGATCTCTAATTTGCTTTACCAAGTTTTCATCAGTCATTGAAAAACCAATTTTCTGATCTTTCTGATCCTCTTTCCACCTGGCCTGTAATTGCCCATACTGAAACCAAGTTTGTACAATCTTTTCTTCTCGTAAGATATTATTTATTTTTATTTTTTATTTTAATTCCATTTATATCCCGCCCTTCTCCGAAGACTCAGGGCGGCTTACAAGCTTATACGGCTTCAAATACCATACATGCCTTTCCAAACTTAAAATTTCCTTATATGTAGTCACATCATGTTTAAACCCAACACTTATATTTTCTATTGCATGTTTCGGTATTGCCCATATAGGTATCTTATAATTTAGCTTATGTCTATACTTTTTCCAAACTCGCAACAGAGCATGTCTTAAAATATGCACCTTGAACACATTATCCACCTTCTTATCATACAATAAATATGCATGCCAACCGAATAGCAAATCATGACCTTCAAGATTTAATAATCTCACTTGTGTTAAATTAATCCAATCACTTATCGCTGACAAAGCAGCAGCTTCATAGTATAGTTTAAGATTAGGCATTTTAAGACCACCTCTCTCACGCGTATCCTGCATAATCTTAAATTTAACTCGTGGCCTTTTCCCTGCCCAGACAAATTTATTAATACCCTTTTGCCATTCCTCCAAGTTTGAATCCTTTTTAAGAATAGGTATCATTTGAAATAAAAATAGAAATTTCGGCAAAACATTCATTTTCACTGCTGCAATTCTTCCCAATAAAGATAATTGTAGTTTTTTCCAGCTATCCAATTCTTTTTGAACTTTTCCCCATAGCTTTTCATAATTATTTTTATATAGCTTTACATTTGAGGGTGACAAATATACCCCCAAATATTTAACCCTTTTAACAATTTCAAATCCAGTTAGCTTTTCTAAAACAGCCTTTTGTGATACTGTCATATTCTTAGACAACATTTTAGTTTTTTGTATGTTAACCTTGAATCCAGAAACTTTCCCATATTGCATTATTATCTCAATCAGTTCTACAACTGAATCTTCTGGCTGAGTCACCGTAACAACCAGATCGTCTGCAAATGCCCTCAGTCTGTAATCCTGATCTCTTATTTGAATTCCCCTAATTTTTTCCGAATCCCGTATTTTAGTCAGTAATATCTCCAATGTTAAAACAAATAGTAAAGGTGACAATGGGCACCCCTGCTTTGTGCCCTTTTCAATGTTACATACTTCGGTCAAACTATTATTTACTATTATACGGGCTGTTTGCTTTTGATATAGTGCCCTTCTAACCCTTTTTATGGACAATAGCAACTTCAATCTGAAAACCAGCCTGTGGAAACCAATCAACCAAGCTGCAGTATGAGTCGGGTATATGCAATTGTGGTAAAGATGGTCAAGATGGTGGTTCTTGAAATTGCAGCGTCACAGCCACCATCTTGACATTTGAGCCTAAACCTCTGAGTGCTGGTCAACTAGCACTGTTAGTCAGCTTTGCACATTGCAGGGCTTATTTTCATTCTACAAATGTTCCCATCAGCTGGGCTCATCAGTTCATCAAATTCCGCCCAGTACGCTCCCACACCGCCTAGTACGCTCCCACAGAGAGGGCCTCCTCAGGGTGCCACCGGTCAAAGAATGCCGACTGGTGGCCCCCAGGGGGAGGGCGTTCTCTGTGGGTGCACCGGATCTTTGGAACCATCTTCCGGTCGAGCTCCGGATGGCGCCCGATTTCCGCTTCTTCCGCCGCGATCTTAAAACCCATCTCTTTGAACAAGCTGGCCTGGCCTGATGGGACGGGGTTGGATTTTATAAATGGATTTTAACTGTTAATCTGTATTAATTTATTACAGGCACTGTTTAATTACTTTTTAATAATTTTTAATTTTTGTATCTTGTTTTTATGTATTGCCCTGTTCACCGCCCTGAGTCCTTCGGGAGAAGGGCGGTATACAAATTAAATTAATAAAATAAAATAAATAAATAAATAAATAAATAGGAAGGATAAAAACAATATATAGTATAATTCAAGGTGCTCATTGTTACCCATAAAGCCCAGTAAGATCTGATTCCTTCTGGGATTATCTCCCTTAGCATTTGCCTGGCCAATTTGATCCTGCAGGGTTAGCACCACTGGTGGGATTCAAATATATGAACAACCGGTTCTCTGGGTAGATGCCGCTTCCGGAAGTCCATTCTGGGTCTGGGCAACAAAAAAAATAGCTACTGGTTCTGCTGAACTGGTGTGAACTGGCTGAATCCCACCACTGGTTGGCATGTTCTGGATTCCATTCCAGGATTTAAAAATGTCATCCATTGGGACTCCAGAAGTCTTCTCTGTAGCAGTGTCTGCTCTCAAGAGTGATGTCTCCCTTCCTGATAGCTCCATGCTCATGTTCAGAATAGCCGCAAGTTCTTTAGCTGAAAGAAATCTAGGATATCATAATGTATTGCTATAGTATAGTTGTAGATCCAAGCAATGTTTATACCAGACAAATGGACATTTTGTCAATCTATTTTCTAAGTGCCATTAAAGATTTTTGGTATGTCACCAAGTGTGGCAATAACTACTAGGACCACCATGGCTGGTTTTGATTTTCAGATTTTGTTACTTTGTGATCACTTTATTCTACCATCCCTTGGTATTGTCACATCAATTATCTACACTTTCTTCTTTTCAACCACAGTTAAATCTAATGTGTTATGTGCCAAGACTTTATTAGTTTGTATTAAAAAATGCCACAATATTTTAATCTGCCCATTTTTGACTACTTTTTCAACTATATGTTCCTACCAATTTTTCATTACTGATACATGATTATTTTTACAGATGTGTCAATGAATCATTTTGATGGCTGTTATGTCAGTGATTAAAATCAGTTTCTGTAATCTCCTTGTACAAACTGAGTATATGATCTATGCCAGTGCTTTTTTTGTAAGAAAGAAGGAGCTGGAACTCACATCTTGTTAATCCAGTGCAGATGAAATACGCATGCATTGGACTCAACACACAAGCAGCCCGCATGCACCATTTTAATAATTTTGCTGCCGACCTGTTACGCTTTACTTTTAAAACTTGGAAAATCCATTTAAAAAAGGTGCCAGAACACCATTCCGGTGCCTTCAATGACAAAAAAGCACTGGATCTACCGTTACTTCTGTTTCTTTGCAAAATCTGCGGTTACAATTCTGGTCTTCATTGTATTAATTTAATTTTAATAGCTTGTTTTAGCAGCCAAAATCAAGCGTTTAGTTTCTCTTTTTTTTTAATGTTCGAATTATAAGTCATTGCAAGGTTTTATCTTTATCCATTTTCCCCTCAATCTTTTGTAGAAATCAACTTTTCCTTGCCAAATTGCTGTTTATGTTTTTATTACATCATTTTTGATATTCATGTTTTGTTTATTATGCAGTTGATAAGTTCCAATTTTTAATTTACATCACTGCTTGTTCTTGGTGTACTTTTATTTTATTGGCTAATGCATGCTTTTCTTCTTCTTCCACAATTTGTTTGAAGTAAATCTCTTCCTCCATTTCTATTGGCCAGGTATAAACTATCAATATCATTGTAATATAATATAACACATAGTGAGCAGTCATCAGTTCTCTTGTTTTTTTAGTACAAACTGTCAAGTTCAGTTTGTGTCCAGTTAATAATTCCAGAAGTGAATTGTATCACAGGTATGGCCCAGGTACTGACTGTTTTTATGGCATTTCCACTATTCAATTTCATCTTTAGCAATTTAACAATCACTCTTTGGATGTATTTTTTTACTAAGCATATTTTTGACTTGTCCATCCTTGATGTTATCCAACTGTAAAATAGCCCTGTACTTGTAGGCTTCATCAATGGCGCCTGACCTTCGCTCCTTCCAACGCGATCTGAAGACGCATTTATTCGAACAAGCCGGCTTGGCCTGATGGGGGATGGGTTGGGTTTTTACTGTTGTTTTTACTGTTTTAGCTTGGGCATTGTATTTAATTCTTTTTTAACTTTTGTATTTTTGTATTTTTATATGTTTGCCCTGTTCACCGCCCTGAGTCCTTTGGGAGAAGGGCGGTATATAAATAAAATTATTATTATTATTATTATTATTATTATTATTATTATTATTATTATTATTATTATTATTATTATTATTATTATTATTATTATCCTGGTGACTCCTGATGGTTTGGTCATAATAAAGAATTATTATAATTGTTATTTATAAAAAAATAAATTATTATTATTTAGTTCTCACAAACCAGGAAACAGTAACTGTTACTTCATAAGACTGAGTGCCACAAATTTATCCAATCCAGCTTATTACACATTACATATAGTGGAAATGTGAACATCTAGGTTGTGGAGAGTGACCCACCAAACATGTAATGCCAGCTAGGGCTTCAGAAATCCAGTTGACCACTAGACAGCAATAAAGTTTCTGTATCTCTTTGCTGACATTTAGTGGTCATCTGGAATTTTGCAGTTGAGATCCAGTTGAGATCCAGTTTCTTCAAAAGCTTCTTCTGAACTTCTGTCTAGAATTTAATTAGTTGCTGTACATTCTATACACAGATAGTGATGCCTAAAAAATGCATACTACCACAGGAATCTCAATGTTATTATTCATTTAGCTTTCCCCCAGTATTTTGCGAAAGAAGGTTTACAAATTCTCTCTGACAGTTCTTTTTTCCATCTGATAAATTCATAACTCCAGGGCGGCAAACGTCTTGGATGCATTTTGTTTCGGCTTCAATTTCATAGTTAATAAACTTTCCAGCTGCAGATTCTTCACTGTCTACTGCCACCTACTGCCAGTTTGAAATAAGTGTAGATAGACCTACTTCAAAAAATTCTGTGAATTTTACTGAAAAGTGTCTCTGTAAATTAGCTACACAGGAGCGTGCGTATGCGTGTACACACCCACACATAAACACCCACACACATAGAACCCCAAAGTAGTGAGACATATCAAGAGAAAGAAAAAGTTAAATTGTTTCTATTAATAAGTGTCTGTTTTTCTAATACATAATCAGATACTTAAGGTTGAAAACATTTGTATATATTATTGTCTTTTCTTCTTGGCTTATTTTTCCAATTAAAAATCCCTTTGATGTGGTCACCCTCCCAGCTTTACTCTAGAGTTTTAATTCATTTGATCTATAAAATGTGAAAACATCTTTGGGAGGGAGGCCAGGTGTGGAGTCGACTTAAATTATTTCTTTCCATATTTTATAATCAATGCAAATACATTCTAAAGTCTCAGGTCAGACCTCATTTTGGAGAAATCAAAAACATGTTACTCTTGTATTTATGCATTTACATTTTTCTTCTCTTTCCACATGATCTACAGCATATTACTGATTTGTAAATAATCATCCAGAAGCCGCTAAGAATATACAGTACGTCTGAGTTTGATCTAAGGCTCATTATTAAAATAGGATAGTTAGTTCCAAATAGGCAGCAATTACAGATTTTTATTTATTTCCCCCTTTCCCCTTGTTTCCTTTTATAAACAGTCCAATAGATTTTAATTTTAGCATAATGTATTTATAAACAGCTAGAATATAAATTAAATGTGAAAAAAAATGTGTTGCATCCAGTAGAAATGATCTGTCATCAAAGGCAAAGATCCATTTGTTGAAGCAATGTCTCTTTTTTCTGTTATCACATTTTGGGACTAGCAGGAAAGGAAAAGGAAAGAAAAGTTCATCACATTATAATTTGATATCACCACCAAATATAATGTTAATTAATTAATTGGATTACTCCTAAATCACTGACACATAAGATTTTAGTCATTTGGCAACAACTCGATTTTAGGAATGCAATTTTGAAAAGTAAATATATCTGACGATTTGATCTTGGTTAAAAAAGTCATTCTGTAAATCATGCATAGTGTGAAGAAAGTGGATGGCAGGACATAAATTCAAAATACAAATGCATGCATACATGTATATAGTTCTTTCTCACAATGCTAGAAGCCTGGAGCAATTGCAATAAGTTGAATGGTGGGACATCCAACACAGAATTAAAAGAGGTTCTTTACATGATACCTAATTGTAGCAGTAGATTGGAGAGCTTTAAAAGAAGATGGGCCAATTTATAGAAAGTTATGAATGATTTCTAGTCAGGTATAGAGAGCAGAGAGGTGGACTTCAAGCAAGTTTTCAGAAACACCTTAAAACCTGGCAAATGATATAGTATTGAGAAGCTCAGGTTGGGGTATAAGAGGGCTGGCATGAAAAGCACAATTAGATTTGCAAGATTCTGTTATTTTTGAAGATAATTTTTGGATCTGATCTACTTCATGAAACTTGTCATGACAATTATATGTAAACACTGGATTATGGGGGACATAAATGTGTTTGTGTCTTGCTTTCAGGTATCTTAATTTCCTGGCTGGGCAGTTTGGTAATGAAAGGTCAATCTAGGTCAGGGCTGGAGAGATTCCTTCTGTGTCTAATGACACTTGGCCAAATAAATCCTATTCTGTTCTGTTCTGTTCTGTTCTGTTTTATTGCAACTTTATGGCTGGACTTCAATTCCCAGAATTCCTAAGCCAACCATTTGACTGGGATAGTACAAATTCTTCTTTATTAAACTAAAAGACGTCTGTAGTGCCTTCCAATCATATGATTCTATATTGTATGTTCCATACAACTAGCTATACTCTCTATTCAACTTTAGCATTTTTAGAAATATTTTATATTTTTTACATTCTTCTGGCTGATTTGAATCTAGAAGATGAGATAGAATCAGTTTAGATTTAGTGTAATAAAATAAATAAAAATAATGGCTTTCTATTTTCTTAAACCGTAAAGTGTAGTGAAGGCATCTTAGGCTAGGCATTTTTATGGGCTGTTGGCATGCTGCAGAGTGCGGGATATTGTGATTATGCACTTTAGGAAAATTGCAGTTGTATTTTAGAGTTTTAAACAAATAAGACAATTATCTTTCTGTGTAGATTTAGAAGCACATATTCATCATTATTCCTGATTTTCAAAACAAACAAAAATATATGATTGTTGACATTTGATTGTTGTTAATGGTCACAAATCTTATCTAGGACTCTATTTGTCAGTTTATTGATAGATAAATATGTCAGATGTTGAATTTGAGATTAATAGAAAAAATGAGCTTTGGCAATTATATTACTATTTTAAGCAGCAAGTATAATAACTATTTATTAAAATATATTTAGCAGACAGATAACTAGCTAACAAAGCATAATTGCATGCTTCTATTGGTACTAGGACCATTTCTATTGTCTATTTTATACTTAAAAGGAAAGAAAAGTTAATATATAATATTATCACCATTTTATTGTGCCATTGTTTCTTTTAAATAAATACTGCCACCAACTCCATCACCAAAGGGTTGTGGAGAACTTCCCAAAGGTTGTTTATGATTTTAAATATTTTTTTTAAAAAAGTAAATAAACAGTGTTATGAAATATAACCTCATTTATCCAAGTTATTTGGAGAACATCCGAAATGTGTAAATAATGAGACATTTGGCAATGTCACAATTTAGAGCATGTGGATTCAACATAAAGTGTGAATATAGGTCAAAAGACAAATGTAGATAACTGACTAGTTTTTCCAGTCATATAAAAACAGATTTGGTCCCTGAATCTATTTTAGTTTGACATCCCTGAGTCCTGGCTTTATTGAAAAATTGAAAGAATGAGAAGTGTAGATGCCTTATCATGCTTGTTTACTATCAAACTGCAACCATGAGAAACGAGATTGCCATAATACAGAGGATATATAACTAATTCAAAGTCACTCTAACTTCAGAATTGTGTTCCTCTGGCTAGGTCCAATTTCAGATTTTCACCCTTTGCCAATGGTGGCTTGCTAAAGTAAGAGGAGGGGGAGGGAGAAATATAGATAGAAGTCTAATAAAATAGAGACCAATGATAATTCTTTGAATTCGTGGTATTTGCTTACCACCGATTTTATTAGTGGCCACTACTGAGATGAAAATTGACCAAATTATGCCGAAAGATAGATGAGAAACAGGAGAAACAGGAAAACGTTCCCTACCAGTTGTAAGCAAAAGTTGTAAAATGAAACAACGAAAGCAGATATGGAAAACTATTTTATAGTACAAGAATTCTGGAGACCAGTAGAAGAATAGATCATAAACTGACACCCTTATAGTTGGATTACTGAAGACATAGTAAAAGTATGGAAAGAATCTCCAGTTTACAGTAGTGATGATGTTCTTCCTTAAGAAATGAACAATCTATACACAGACTTAGAAACGATGGTATATGCCTGTAGTAGTTTCTCATCTGATTGCTGTTCTTCATTAAAAATGGGATGAATATTTTTTGGTCAAAAAAATGGGGCTGTTTCAAAGTGAATTCATTCATTGGCATCCTTCAGTCTCGAGGCTATGGTATCGTGCTCTGGAAAGAGGTCCTAAACCAGCATCTGGTGTGGCTAAAAAGGCCAATTCGAGAGTGGCAGTCCCTTCCACACTGAGGGCAGGTACAATCTGTCCCCTGTCCAGCCCCCAGATTTTGCTGGTTCCGGGACTGACTCTTTGCCTCAGCCTGCTGCACAAGTGTCTCTTCGAATTGGAGAAGGCCATGCTGCATCTTTAGCCTCCAGGCTGAACGATCATTCAAAGTGATCGTTCAAAGTGAGCTGCAATATAATAAATATATTATAATATACTGTATATAATAATAAATACTTCTATTTTTCACCAAAGAGTACAATAAAACATAAAAATTTGCTAGCAGGTAAACCTAAGAATATGTGTTGAACTTCAATCTTTCAAATAAAGAAATAAGAGAATAGCCTGGTTGCAAATTAATTTAATTTACATTCAAGTAAAATAAATATCTGAACTTGCTTTAGTAACAAGTTTGCAGAAGACTGTAGCTAGCACTCAGTTGTGTGAGAATCAGGATAACTATAGCTTATGAAATATAATAGACAATAGGGTCTACTAGTATCTTATCAATTTCATTAATCTCCTTTCCTTGACAGACACATACAGTATGTGGAATAACTGACTTATTAGTTATTTTAAAAGCACACCAAAGGATTCCAAGTATGCCAGTATTATATTTTAATTTATATAAAAAGCACAATAAATTAGGAGTATTAAGGGTTGTTTTTTCTCTCTTCTATCTCTGTTCTTTTGTTTTGTGCTGCTTTTGCGGAGTGGTGGTGGTTGAGAGTTGTGTTATTATTTGTTTTTAAATGGTTTTAACAATTTGTAAATCACCCAGACTTGACCTATAATAATAATTAGCTATTATTATTTTCCAAATACATGTTATATTATAATATAATGCATACAGTAAAAAAAGAATAGTTAGATCTTAAAACTAAAATTTATTTTAGAAATAAAAATAAGGAACAGCTACAATGTAAAAATTGTATATTTGGTGGAGTTTCAGTTTTGTTACCCCATGACAAAATAAAATATGTATTTAGTAGCTAGAGGAAAGTAGTTCTGTGGGATCAGATTTAGCCTCTGACGACAGAACAATTTGCCGGAAGATAAAGAATTAGGTTGTATTCTAAGCAGAGATTCTACATCTTTGGGAAATATTTACTGAGTTCATGTTAAAGGTTTTAACAATGGAAGCAGATGGAATTACATTACAGAGTTTGTTCTCATCTTATTATGATCTTAACTTTTTCACTGCCACACCCAACTTTAGTTTACAATATATTTTGGTAATTGCATTTTCCCTTTATAAAAAATTTATTATAAAATGCCTTAAATTCTTTTTGAAAATTTGCACTTATCTATTGTCTTCATTCTAAGTAAATAATTTGTTTACTGCTGTTTAGTATTAAATGTGGTTTTTTTTAAATAAAACTTTATATTTCTTATACTTGTGGGATCCAACCTGGGGGAATCACATGAAAGAAAACTGAAATTTTAGTGTCTTACCTTTAGCATTTATTTAGTTTTAATGTCTTCTCAGTTAAGCAATGGAGGGCCCAAAGGTACTATTGTTGGGATGTGTTGAGGGCATCAATTGACTTTAATCTGGGTCTGGGCCAGCCACTCATCTTAAAATTGCCAAGGTTGAAAAACACTGCTGTAGGAGCAAAAGGAAATGTATGTTTATTTCTTCCTCCAAATTTCATCTTTCTTCACAGTAAATTGGCCAGAGAATTAATAAGTGGCTCCAAGTCACCTAATGAGCTTCCATACAAGACAACTAATGTTATTCTTGGTTTCCATAAGCCTAAGCCAATAAACTATTCTCCAAACAATACTTGTTGCACAGACAAGAATTCTTGCATTTTTCATGTGCCTGTCCTGTTCTGCCATGTCCTGCATACACTATATATAGTTAGACTTTGCTATGCCTTTTTGTAATTGTATTTTAAAATGTACTTTTTTATTTGTTTTGATTGAATTTAAAGATAGAAGGCTGTGATTGCTGATTTTAACTCTGTATGCCATCCAGAGTCACATGGAAATGAAGTGGGCAGCTATATAAATTTAATAAATAATGTTAAAAAAAGAAGAACCATGACTGACTCTCCACAAAGGGTTAATGGGTGCATATGATTTCCTGGAGTCTGTTGGGAAGTTTCATGAAGTTTTAAATGATGTTTTTATCACAGATTTTAACAAAAGGGTGGCCTGATCTACCAGTGAAATCCCTTAGCCTAATTTCCATGCTATGTCAGTTAGTTGCTTTGCTAAGGACTTAGAAGTTAAAGAAACAAATAACCTTCAATGAACACGTTGAAACACAAGCAGAAAAGTACAGTTCAGATTTACTTTGGGATCTGAACAGTGACGAAGAAATCATACCTTTCTATGATGGCTGTGTCTGCAAAACAGAATCCAGCCAAGTATTTTATCTGCACGAATAATACAAATAATAAACTAAATTGACTTCTGTATAAATAGATACTCCTTCCTCAACACACACGTGCTATAATTATAAAATGGTTTTGAATTTAGCCAGTAATCTATGTATGTCATTTTATAATGCTTTGATAAGGCCACACTTGGAATACTGCATCTAGTTTTGGTCACCACGATGTAAAAAAGATGTTCAGACTCTAGAACAAGTACAGAGAAGAGCAAAAATGATGATAGGGGACTGGAGGCTAAAACATATAAAGAATGGTTGCTGGAATTGGGTATGTCTAGTTTAATGAAGAGAAGGGTGAGGGGTGACATGATAACAGTGTTCCAATATCTCAGGGGCTGCTACAAAGAAGCAGGAGTCAAGCTAATCTCCAAAACGCCTGAAGGCAGGACAAGAAGCAACAGATGGAAGCTAACCAAAGAGAGAAGCAACCTAGAACTAAGGAGAAACTTCCTGACTGTTAGAACAATTAATCAGTGGAACAACCTGCCTCCAGAAGCTGTGAATGCTCGAACACTGGAAGTTTTTAAGAAGAGTCTGGACAGTCATTTATCTGAAATGGTAGACTGTTTCCTGCCTGAGCAAGGGGCTGGACTAGAAGACCTCCAAGGTCCCTTCCAAATCTGTTATTCTGTTGTAGAATTAATTTCCCTTTTTCCAGAGTAGCTCACAGAAAGCTTCAAACAGAATGTACATGCATTGACCACTCCTCAATTTGCCTTATCTTTTTATCAAATAATTTAATGACATCATTTAATAACTGAACCTATTTAAGTCATCTTCCACCAGCTGTCTTTTAAAGCTTTTTAAAGGAGAGGTGGCATTGTCAAAACAGCTGTGCCATAAAGTTTTGCCTTGCTCTTTGTTTACTTGCGCTCATCCTGAAATTTTTTCATGTCAGTTTGTTGACTTTGTGGAACAAGTTTAGAATTGGGGATGCAAACACATTTGGATTAGATGCTATTTGGAGAAGCATCTTCTTTTGCCTTCAGTTAATCTATTTCATAGGGTGACCTTAAGGTTATTTGAGAAGGAGAAAATCTTTTCCTATAGAGTTTCTTTACACCGTATAGTTACACAGGGTATACCAAAAGCCAGGACCCATTGATACTGTAATGTATTATACAAATTGCATGAAAGGTACAAAGGGGTTGCCATTTTCTTCTAAACACTTCCTTATTCATCTGATCCCATCTTTAGACATTACTAAATATACTAAAAAATTTGCTGTAAAAGAAAAACACATATTGTCATTGCCCTATGGGGTTGACTTTTGGCACACTCTAAATATATATGTTATGTTTCTCTTTAATCAGACTGAATTCAATCATGTGCTGATAGCATAGATGTGGAGGGAGTGAGAGAGAGAGAGAGAGAGAGAGAGAGAGAGAGAGAGAGAGAGAGAGAGAGAGAGAGAGAGAGAGAGAGAGAGAGAGAGAGAGAGAGAGAGAGAGAGAGAGAGAGAGAACGTGTGCTTTTCACTATCACTGAGTGTGGCTCTGCCCCATTATTTAAAGAGGGGAGAGAAAGGGACTGCAATTGACACCAGTGGACTGACATGGAGGATTACTAGTATGGACTTTCATTGCATAGCAATCAAGAAGGGCAGAGTGAGATTAGACTGGGTTACCATCAATGAACTCGCTGTTCCTGAGGATGCTAATAGCATACCACGCGGGATATAAGCATCTCTGTTCTGCTTGTTAGAAAACTCATTTGCACTTTACAAATGTATATTCTATTGATTTTTTTAAAAAACCTTGTTGTATCCTACTTCACATGTTTCTGTTCTTCTTTACTGTTCTCTTTTCTCATTTTTCTTCTCATAACTAAATTTAAATGTAGTTTACAGCTAGTCACAAATGATTCCTTGAAATTCTCCCCCAGGTTTGTGGGCAAAGTGGACAATTTCTCCAAAGTTCTTCAGCAGTCATTTTCCCCTTGAGGTTCAATTAAGATGTAAGAAGCCAGGGAGGCTGCGGAAGACTTGGGAAAGGGCTACAGGTAGTCTTCAACTTATGACTACAATTATGTTGTTAAGTGAGAAATTTGTTAAATGAGTTTTGCCCCATTTTATGACTTTTCTTGCCACATTTGTCAAATGAATCACCAGAGTTGTTAAGTTAGTAACGTGGTTGTTAAGTGAATCTGACAAACTTTGTTTGTCAGAAGATCACAAAAGGGAATCACATGGCTCCTGGACACTGCAACCAACATAAATGCAAGTTGTCAAGCATCCGAATGTAAATCCTGAGACCATGGCGATGCTAAAATGGTCATAAGTGTGAAAAATGGTCTTAAGTCAATTTTTTCAGCACCATTGTATCTTTGAATGATCACTTATACTGTTGTAAATCGAGGACTGACTGTATGCCATGAAATACACATCCCTTTATTATATTGCTACTAAATCTGTGATCAGATTTTTCTGAATTTCTATCTTCTTGAAAGAATTTCTCATATAAATTCTCTTCCATCAAAATGAAGAAAATTTGGCTTTTAATGGGGCTGGAGAATTTTTCTACCCAGCAGTAGTTTTATTGACTTAAGGGACAATAAAAGTGGCATGTGTAGAGCATATGTGTATATGCATGTTTTATTATTTCTTCCAGGAATCTGGCTTGACTTTCTTCTTTCCTCATATATAGAAATGTTTGTCAATGGTGATACTGAAATATAACGTATTTCCAATTGCCAAGCATCAGTTTATCTAGCTAATGTTTCCTCAAGTAGCAAATAAACATTACATTGAATTAAGATGCTTAAGAGAGAAATACAGTCATTAAAAAAACCTAAAGGACATTGTTTATTCTCAGGGAAAAAAAACCTTGTATATTTTGACAGAATATAGTCCATGCTTTATATAATCCTATGCTTCAGTTTTACCAGTCATATGTTTTATTCAGTGTTTAAAATTTTCAATTAGGCTTTTACATTAATTTGGCATTTAAACTCTTAAAATGTTTAAGAAATGTCAGTTTGTCTTCATGAACATATTGCATATAAAGTATTGGTGCCTTCACCCTTTCCTATTCCTTTTTGGATAGTGGCTTTCGATAACATCAACTCAGGGAATTTGAGCTGGGCAGCATGGTGTTGTGTTGGTTTGCCTCCTTCCTTTGGGGTTCATTGCAATTGGTGATGATTGATGAGTAGTCCTGCCCTTGTCCACAACAATGTAAGGTGCCACAGAATTTGGTGCTCTCTCCTCTCCTCTCCTCTCCTCTCCTCTCCTCTCCTCTCCTCTCCCCTCCCCTCCCCTCCCCTCCTCTCTTCTCCCCTCCCCTCCCCTCCTTCCCTCTCTTCTCCTCTCCCCTCCTCCCCTCCCCTCCTTTCTCCTCTCCTCCCCTCCTGTCTCCTCCCCTCCCCTCCCTTCTCTCTCCTGCTCTCCCCTCCTCCATTCCCCTTCCTTCTTCTCCCCTCCTGTCTCCTCCCCTCCTCTCCCTTCTCCTCTCCTCCTCTCTCTTCTCATCTTTTCTCCTTCCCTCCCCTCCATTCTCCTCTCCTCTCCTCTCCTCTCCTCTTCTCCTCTCCTCTCCTCTCCTCTTCCCATTCCTCTTCTCTCCTATCCTCCCCTCCCCTCTTTCTCTCTCTCCTCTCCTCTCCTCTCTTCCCCTCCCCTCCCCCTCCTCTCCATCTGCATGAGGGCAATGGATGAGCTCATCCATCGCTGTGTATCCAATTATATACATCTCTACTGTATAATGTAGCCAATTATACATCTCTATTTCTAGCAAATTAAGCAATGCCATGAATGATTTGTGTCTGGAGGCTGCAAGAGTCTGGATGGGCTACAATAGTACTGAGTGGCTTTGGATTATGGGCCCACTGGTTCCTGGACTTTGCCATCTTTGGTGCTGGATGATGTTGCACTACCCCAGACAGACTCTGTGCTCAGTTGAGGGGTCCTCACAGACTCACAACTCCTGGCTCCTGTCATTTGTGCCTTTTCCTGGGTTGGCAGGCTCTGCTTATAGTCACTCAGATTGGACTGCTGCAACAAGCTCTACTATTGGGCTATCATTGAAGGGTATCCAGAAGTTTCAGCTGATGTAGAATGCAGCAAATAAAGGAGTTGTGTGTGCGTCTAGAACAATGAATGTTATATCTCTGTTGTATGAGCTGCCATTTTGCTTCCAGAATCAATTCAAGGTCCTTTAAAGCCCTTCATGGCATGGAATTTGGCTATTGGGTAATTCAGGCTCTTCCTGATTGCATCTGCCTGCCCAATTAGATCTGGCAGAGAGGACATGCTGTAGATACCGTAAGCTAGGAACCAACATTTGGTGGGTCCCTGGAGATGTGCCTTCTCCACTGTGACACTAACTTTATGGAACATACTTTCCCCCAAATTAGATTAGTTTTATCCCTTTTGACAACCTGGAATTTCCCTAAGGCCTCTCATTTAACCAGGCCTGGGGCTTCCAAGAAATTGGAGATATACTTAAATGGCTCCATTGTTAGGTACCCATTCTTATTCTTCCTTTGCCTAGGATTTGTATATTTGTTTTTTATAATATTTATATTTTAATCTGGATTTTATATTTTTATATTTTTTGTTGTTGTTTGATTGTTCCATGCTGCCCAGAATCTTGTTTTGTGAGGCGGATGGCTATACAGATTTGTTAAATAAATAACCTGTTCTTACATTTCTTCACCAAAGTTAGCTTCATAATTTTTTACAGTCTGTTATCTGTCTGTCTGTATCTCTGTATTGATTTCCAAGCTTGATGTAACATGTTAATAGTTTCTGATGTTGATAATCTTAGTTTTAAGAGGTTTGAGGCCGAAGATTTAGCTATTTATTGCATTTTGCTGAAAAGTAACAATCCCTAGAATAAGAAGATTTCGAGATGCAATAAGAGACATTCAAACCTGAGGTTTTTTTAAAAAACTGTCTTTTAAATATACAGCATGCAGTGTATTTAAAGTCATACATGAGGGACATCAAAAGGACCTGGGGGATATTGAAAGGAGGAAAATGTCCTTCTAAGATGAAAGAAATTGAAAACCGACACTAACTCCTTGCATAGTCACTCATCCTAGAATAAGAATAATGTTTATTTATTGGTACATTGAGCTATTCCATTCAAAGTCGAGGAACATGGTGGATGGGACTGACATTGAAATTAATGTAGCCTGACAACTGAAATCTATAATATTGATAAAATGGATGTAAACTTGCAACTTATTGAAATAAATGGATTGCATAAGGAATTTTTGACAGCTGATTCAGAGAGAGATGACCAAAGAGACTGCAAAAACAACTGATTTCATTAGCAAGGACATCATGCTTTTAATTTATTACTTGATCTTTTACTCTGGATAGAGACCAAGTTCATTTTAATCAAACATTCATATTATTAAAGATGCTCTTATGGTTATTTCCCCCCCAAATATAGCCTAGAGTTAGAGTTAAAATGGAGAGGAAAATACGAGTTTAGAAAAAATAAATTTAGGGGTATTTTTATGGCTTTAAGCAGGTTAATGCGAAATATATTTCATCTTGTTTAGTTCTGTACTGGTGATATCTTCAAGATACATCATTATAAAGTAACCTGATAGTGTGTCAGTGGGTAATGCAATGCCAAGGAGTCATAAGAAGTTGCAGGAAAAGCTTCTGTAAGTCTGCTGTAAGTGAGAAAATGTTGCTGGTCAAGATATTCCAATTCTAACGGGAATCACACCCCTGTGGCAAATTTCTCAACCCTCAACTGTATTATTTAATTAAAACTGAAACACAGATGTAGAAGGCAGGAGCCAGCGGAGGCATGACATGCCTTAAAAATTCCCAATAGGTTTTTCATATAATGTTTTTTAGGGGGAAACTTAAAATTAAGTCTGAATGGTAATGTCTATCTCCCACTTTTGTCACTGATTTGCAGATGGTGGAAATGAAGGGAAAACCATTTTCACAAGAAGTGGCTGAAATTAGGAGATGGTGAAATTTTGGGCTGGGATTTGTGCCCCTGTTGGACTAAACATGTTAGATGAACCAAAAATAACTTTTGCCTTATTTTATTTTTACATGCTTTATTATTTTACGTACATTATTGAATTTTGTAGAATATGGAATATATTGTAATGTCTGGCTTCTGGAAATACTTCACATGGAAGCATTATATACATGCAGTATTTCAAGCGAAGAGACAAATCGTATTTCTGATTTCCTCTCTCATCCTAAGTATATTTTCTCCTTAAGTAAGTCCTATTGATTTTGATGAAGTTAAGTTTCAGAATACAGTGAATATACCTGGAACGTCAGGTATATTTAATTATTTAATTCCAAGCCTGTAATATAGGGACTGTATGGAAGTGAAAAATGGCTTCTTTTCAAGTAATTCTTTTCTGGCCCCTTTTCCCCTCCTGTAGTTGTCAGAGCTCTGTTGTGATTGAAATATGCAGATATCATTTTATCTGAATTTTATCATTTGTTCACTTGTCCAGTATTGAAGTCATCATCTTTCCAGAAAACCTGTGCAGAATGCTAAATGTGTTAGCACACCATTAAAGCAAGGGATTGAGTATATTCTCATGAGACTTGGATAGAATGACTAGAATTACCAAAACTTTTGAACACTCCAAAAATAGTAAACTTTGGAGTGATATCTGTATCTCTATTTCTAATTCTGAAAGTACAAGTCTATGTTCTCTCTCCCTTCCTCCCTCTCTCTTTCTTCCTATCATTTTCATGTGTGTGCATGCACATGTGCACACATATATACTCAAGTCTCTGTAAGTCACAGCATCTGTTTGATTTTGTGTGATTGACTCTGACTGGTACTTGGATAGAATCCATCTGGCAGCTGCAGGATTGTAGAATAGACTGGGACAGCCGAAAAGAAGACACTGTCAAACAAACTCTATAGCTTGGGAAAACTGCAAGATGTGTCCATTTTGTCCCCTGGCCGTGTATGAGTCCCCAGTGTAGGGGTATTTGTATTGTGGTTTGTTATGTGCCAAGGTATTGTATTATGATTATTTTTTAACTTAGTATATATTTGCATTTTGAGATTTTAGTCTATATTTTGTGTGAATTGTTAAGAGATGTATTTATTTATTTATTTATTTTATTGGATTTGTATACCGCCCTATTCCCGTAGGACTCAGGGTGGTTTACAGGGCAGTTAAAACCATGAATACAAAAAATTAAAAACAAATAAAACAATTAAATTAAATTCAAGCCCCAAGATTAAATCTAAAACCTAGTTAAATTAACAACCCCACAGTCTGGACCAAACAGATCGAAGAGCCAGGTTTTCAGGTCCCGGCGAAATGAGCAAAGGTCGGGGGCAGTCCTAAGTTCTGTGGGTAGTTGGTTCCATAGGGCAGGCGCACCCACAGAGAACGCCCTTCCCCTGGGAATAACCCGCCGGCATTCATTAACCGGAGGTACCCTGAGAAGGCCCTCCCTGTGGGGGCGCACAGGACAATGGGAAGATCATGCCGGCAGCAGGTGTTCCCTTAGATAGTCCAGACCCAAGCCATTTAGGGCTTTATAGGTCATTACCAGCAGGGTTATCTGTTTAAGATGGGTAGCCATTTAAATTTTATAAATAAACAAACAAACAAATAAATAGTGAGATTGATTGGAACTAAGGGCATTTGGTTCTATGATAACACTTTCACTCTAAAGCCAAATTAAACCAGATTCTATGTCTCAATGACAGTTGAAGGTAGTACTTATATTCCAGATTCCATATTTTTAATAGACTTTCTGTGACTTTTATAATCCTTATGTAGTTAATTGTTTTTGGTAGGAAACATTGAAAACAAGGCCACCCTCAGTCTTGGAAACTCACTGGCTGACTTGGGCCCAACTGCTTACTTCTCAGTTCAACCTATCCCCCAGGCATACAGTAGTTGAGGGGAAAAATAGTGTTTGTGGAACCCTGAGAATTACTGGAAGAAGAGGAAAATATAAATCAAATGAATTTGCTAAATTTATTATGCTCAAATTATTATATTGTATAGTACTCAACTTGGTCCCTTTTTGCCAATAGAAGTCCCATCTGTGGACAGAGAGGAAGGCAACTTTCCCTTTCCATAGTAATTCTTACCCTTCTCCAGAAAGTTTACTACTAGGAGAAGCACAGGGCAGTAGAGAAAAGAAGGAAGAAAATCAATCCTTCTCCAGTCCATCAATAAATGTCTTCTACTGGAAAAGAGGACTAACAAAAATATATTTTGCTCATAGGTTAAATAAACATTATTCAAAACAAAAATATATTAGAAATGTGAATTAGAAAAGAAAAAAGCTACTTTGTTTATCCTAGTTATTACATACTTTCACATGCCCAAATGGCTTCAATGCAGAAAAATTTTCCATTATCAGAATGTCCTAGCCTAAGAGTGTGAGATGGCATTCATCAGTAGCTAGTGAGTGTGCCACTGCTATCCCTCTCCTGAGTGCAAACTGATACCATTTCTTATAACACCCAGCCACAATCTGAGCTTCAAGTGTGGTGAATGCTACCAAGACGTGCACTGGACAGAAACCCATCCAGTGATCAGATGCATTGACCTCATTATGCTAGCTAATTTCCAGTTAATTTTGAAGATTGAGAAAGTGACTGGTTCTAGGAAGCATCTGAGCACTTTATGTCAAAGAGGGGAAAAAAAATCCCTAGATGGGTTAATCTAAAACTGATCTCTCCTGCCCTGTACAGCAGCATTCCTCTCAAGATCCAGATGACTCCAACTCTGCCCTGAAGACTTGGTTCTTTCTTTGGCAGGATCCATCTTGGACATTTCCTTGGCCAAGATGTTATGTGAGCTATCACTTTATGTGACATGAATTTTTTGACCCATGGATGTGATGATACCAGCAAAGAAATTTACAGTTCTTTACAATACAGGTAGTACTCAACTTACAACCACAATTGGGATCAGAATTTCTGTGCCTAAGCAAAAACGCTGGCTAAATGAGTCAGAACAGATTTTAAGACCTATTATTTTTCATGGATGTTAAGTGAATCGCTGCAAGTAGGTGAATAACATGGTCAGTAAGTAAATCCAGCTTCCCACATGGACTTCACTTGTTGAAAACTGCTGAAATCAAGTTCTAGGACATTATTTGAAGGGATTAAAAATCAAGGCAATTAAAAATAATAAAAAAGAAGGAATATAAGGTTGGTTTGGTTAATGAGGTTTAAAATAAATATATGTCATTATTCGGTAATCCTTAATGGGTTTTTGCTGACCAGGATTGAATGACAAAGATTTAAGAATTTGTTTATAGATAAGATATGGGAAGTAGAGATTGTTTATTGTATTCTAAGAGAAGGTGATAAGTTACTAAATGCTTATACATGAAAAAGGAAGCCATTTTTATATTTCTTTTTCATTTAAATATTCTATAATTGTGCTCTAGAGACCTAGTCATGTTTTGTCTAGGAATGTGGGAATCAGTATAATTTGGGTCTATTATATTGCTTATCTTAATATGTACGTGTGTATGTGTGGGGCAGCTATTAACATCAAGGAAAGATATCTACAATTTAAGCCATACTTAAGGAGGGGCAAGAACATTCATAAGGAATTACACAATCTGAAAATGACTGTTGACTTGATTGGATTCCACTGAAATCAGAGGAAGTGATACATGAGATAGCTTCTAATAGGAAATGGAATAGACTAAAGAAATAAACATGAAAAAGCTTAGTTCTGATTCTTTTTCTACTATACTATTTTAAAAGTTATTTCTGCCTTGCTTTCGTATCACTTTAAAAATCTCAAAATCTTAACTTGTTTTTATTTTTAGAACTCTTAAATAAGTAAAGCAACTGAATCAAATTGAAAGGGAGAATATCTATGAGATAAGCTCTAGGGCTCAATATGATGATTCCCAAGAACTGTGAAAATATCCCCCTGGAGTCGATATGTGCCTACAGTCGAAGTGCATGGGAGTAGAAGAACAAGCTAGGGACCCCAATTAGGGGCTCCTATTGCCTTTAAAATTACATGGAGACAAATTAATTGTTTGCTATCATTTTAATTTGATTTGATTATTATATCCTTAGCGTTTTCTGACATTTTCCCCTGTCCCATTTCCATAGCTTTATTTTATGTGCAGACATTTTCTTCATGCAGTCAAAACATATAGTTTCACAAGATGTTGTAGATTACACTGTAATTAAAGAAGAGCTTATATGTAGTCAATTTCTTTCAGCTATTTGTCTCCAGAAGCTCTATAGCCAAATGAGGATGAGGATGAAGACACAGTGTGCCCTCTTTCTTTCACATATTCATCATCCAGAGTTGAAAATCCATAAATGGAAGGGCTCTTTTATTTTGTGGAAGGCAGCCAGATACAAATGTTATTCTACTCCAGACAGAAATGCACAAAACAACTTGGGTTAATTTTACAATATCTTTGGAGTCCCATAATCAAAGGGGAAGTGGGAACTGGTAGTAAACACCTCCTGCTACTGACATTTATAGGGTTGTCTAGACTAAAGTGTTCTGCTATGTGCAACTCTGGAGCCAGCCCATGGTTTCTGCAGTGTGAGAAGGAGTTGCTGTGTGCATACTCAGACTCCATTAATAAACCACTTACTTCCTACTAAACTATAAATAAGCTCCGGAAGGTATTTCTGATTTTAATCAAATAATGCCAATACATGGAAAGATTTTTTTTTTAAAAAAATTGCAGGATTATAATGGATTCAGCTAAAAGAATCTAATTATTGTGGCATTGTACTGGAAAATATCCACTTTGGTGAATTCCCTAGCTTAAGTATGCATATGCTTCTTGTTGTCATTTTATGTCACAACTTCACCATCTAGTCAATGTTTTGTACATGACATACTGCTCAGTTTTTATGATTAGACTCGAGAGACTTAAAGTGAAATGAAAACTAATATTATCTTGGTGGATTTTTTTTTAAAAAAAACATTCCAACCAGGAGCAATAATTCTTACAGCATGGGATCTCTATATTAAATACTATGTCAGCTGAAATTACT
Organism: Vipera berus; assembly: GCF_964194415.1. NCBI lineage: Eukaryota > Metazoa > Chordata > Lepidosauria > Squamata > Viperidae > Vipera > Vipera berus. Next base: position 103,084,218 of record NC_138202.1, on the reverse strand, counting down.
TCTGAGATTGGTAATTGACTATGTAATGTCACTAGTAAAAAAAAATTTCAGTCTACAGTACAGTATCCACTTAGAATTACAGCTCTGAATCCTTTTCAAAGTTTATTCCCTGCGAAAAGCATTTGTATAAAACCATCGTTCCTTAATATTGGGGAGGAAAAATGAATATGGTACATTTTGGCATGGATTTTTCTGCTGTAGGGTTGTGGGGTTGCATTTCACAAGATACTATAGAGTTTTCAAAATGAAAATCTGTAGTAAGATTTGAATTTGAGATACAGTGCAAGATCAGATTTAATTTACTCAACAAGATAATAAGCTACTAGTTCACTCATTGCCTTCCCAATGGCATAATGTATGGTATTGGATTGAAAGAAACAACATGTGGGTGGTAGAACATATCAGTAGTAAGATGGGGAATAGTTCTAATGTTGTGTTAGTGTTAAAATGTAGTATTAAAGATCTTTGTGCTTTGTACTTACTCCATAGAATTTTTCCAGAAGGTAAAGGGAAGAAGCCAGAAACCAGGGTCCATTCTTATGTCATAATCTACTTTCAGAGATAATTGCATGATTTAGACAAAAAAATGTCTACTTTACTTTAAATCCCATTGAATTCAATATATCATTTCAATCAGTCTACAAATGACCCTTAAAGAATGCGGAGACACCTAGGGATGATGGAGTTCCAGTTGCTTATTAGTGCTGTTGTCGCGGAATAATTAACATTCCGACCAGAGGAGGATGGACCGTGGTTCATTTGCATGGTGGATATCAAAGAAAGAAAATCCGAGGCATATTCTATTGTAAAACTTTTAATGAGAAAACAAAAGACAAACAAGTCAAATGATGCAGTGAAATATACAAGCTCAAAGGATGAATATGCAGCAACAACAATGACATTAACTGATCTCTTCCTTGAGCCAATTGCTCCTTGAAGGATTTTAACAATAGTACTCTTGTGCTACAATGTGATTTGTTTTAACTGAGTCTTCAGTTCTCCCCAAGTAAAAAATAGGTATCTGAGAACTCTCCCTTTACCATCATATGTTTATCAGTGAAGTTTCATTTTCTTACATAATTTTTATGAACTTGGGTCTTACCCAAGTAACAATTGCTTAAACATTCCACATGAAATGGTTAATCTGTAATAATAGTTTCCTAGCTATATCTTCCAGACACAAATGATCCATCTTATCTGTCCCTCTGTGGGAATGTCTTTTCTCTTCCATTCTCAGGAGATTAGTCAAAAACTTTTGCTGTTGTATTTTCTCCAAGTTGGTAATACCACATTTGGAATAAAATGAGATACATCTTACATTTCTTGGCTTTTAACACAGACTTAACCTAAATTGTGGACTTTAAGAAACACATTACATAATGTATCTTACTTGGACTACATTCCCTAGTGAAAGAAATAAGAAAGCTCTACTTGACTTCATTCATTCTCCATTTATTTCTACCCTGGCCCAGAATATAATCTTAACTGTATTTTATGTTATTAAAATTGTGAGATATTTCAGTAATCTGGGTCATTTTGACAGAGAGCTGATCATGATCTGATTGATCATCAGAAATTATATGTGGCATAAAGAAAACAATATCAAAATGAAATATATCTTAACAAAAAATATCTTTCCTTACGTGGACTCCTTTCTTTTCATTTTATACAGATGTTAGAACAGCTTAAATAAGTATAATGGAAAAAAACTGATTATGCTCTCCTCAAGAGAAATGCCTATTTTATATTTGTTTAGAGGAACACTTCCCTTAACCATCCAGAAAGGGACAATAGTTTCTTATCCATCTTTATTTAGGAAATGTTTTATTTTATACTTAATCATATAATAAACTTCTTTTTCTATGTCTCAATGATGTTGCCTTTTTCTTGTGCACCACACATATGTTTTCCCCAGGAAAACCTGTGATACATTTAAAGTGTGTGCATGCCTTTTTATGCACAGCTCTCCATATGTATCTCTCACACTTTTCTTCCATACATTTTTCACACTTCACCCATAGCAGCTTCTCCCCTTGGCAAACAGCAACCAATGCAAGCATATATTTAACAAAGCAGCTGCTTTGGTCCTTGGATTTCTAACTACATGTCAAGGTACAAAATTTGTATCATTTACTATGCAACTGAGTCATTCTACATTTTTTAAAAAAATATAGGGACAAACAAATGCCTAAACATGTGCTCAAGTTTCAAAAAAATATACACTTTGAATTGCATCTGGAAGCATATTGGGAGCTCATGATGTAGTGATATTAACTAGCTCTACATAGGTGCACTCATAATTACTCATTATATTGCATTCTGGACCAGTTGGGGAAAGAAAGAACATTGTATAGGTAGTCCTTGACTTACAGCAGTTCATTTAGTGACCATTCAAAGTGACCATTGCAACTGCGCTGACACAAGTGACTTACGATCATTTTTCACACTTACAACCATTTCAGCATCCCCACGGTCACATGATCAAAATTCAGATGCTTGGCAACTGACTTGTATTTATGAGGGTTGCAGTGTCCCGAGGTCATGTGATCACCTCTTGCAACCTTCTGAAAAGCAAAGTCAATGGGGAAGCCAGATTCACTTAACAACAGTCTTGTTAATTGAACAACTGCAGCAATTCATTTGGCAAGAAAGGTCATAAAATGGGGCAAAACTCACTTAACAACTGTCTCACTTAGCAACAGAAATTTTGGGCTCAATTGTGGTCGTAAATTACGGGCTACCTGTATTCATTTGCATTGCTCCCAGAATAGAAAGAGACCTATCAGGATTTAAGTTTCATAATAATAACTTTTTAAAATAATGTTGAATGTAGAAGTCTTATTTTGGAAAATGTAACATTTTATTATTATTTGGAATTAGCTCTATTCCAAGAAATAACAGACAGTAACATTCCCTGGGATGTATCTTGTGGTATTCCCCAAATCCATTCCAAAAAGTTTAAAAGGTAAAGGTAAAGGTAAAGGTTCCCCCGCACAGGCGTGCTAGTCGTTTCCGACTCTAGGGGCCGGTGCTCATCTCCGTTTCAAAGCCGAAGAGCCAGCGCTTGTCCGAGGACGTCTCCGTGGTCATGTGGCCGGCATGACTAGACGCCAAAGGCGCACGGAATGCTGTTACCTTCCCACCGTAGTGGTCCCTATTTTTCTACTTGCATTTTTTACGTGCTTTCGAACTGCTAGGTTGGCAGAAGCTGGGACGAATAACAGGCGCTCACTCTGTTATGCGGCACTCGGGATTCGACCCGCCAAACTGCCGACCTTCTGATCGACAAGCTCAGCGTCCTAACCCACTGAGCCACCGCGTTACCAAGCTTTAATTTTTATTGTGACCAGAGAGGGAAACCATTCAGTGATAGGCATTACACCAACCATATTCAATTACCAGAGTCTATTCTTAATTAAATTTAAATGGAATGATATTTAGTGTTTGCCTTGGTCCTGCCCACAATTTTGTCCAGCACATGTGCTCCAGAGTGTGGACCTCAGAATGCCACTCAAAGATCCAGAGGATTTTCTCCAGCTCCAGAAAGATCACATAACTTTATTTTGTAATGTATATTTTCAGATAGAGAAAACATAGGCCACCTAAGGCAATGTAAGAAACTCTCTTTGTTATAACGTGTGAAGGGCCTTCAGTTTATGATATTTGTGCTCTTAAACACTACATCAGGAAATATCTGGCAGGAACGACAACTATATTTTTCAGAGCAAAATCCAAGTCTTATTCATTACTTTGTATAGATATGCTATTCATGAATGAAAGTCCATCATGTTTGTGCCTTTTAAAGGCAATTCAAGTAGCAAAGCTTCAGAAAAATCATTATTTTGTGGAATATATTTTGCTCCTCTGTGAATTTCAGTTAATTTGTGCCTTATAATTGGGAAAAGCTAAAACAATCTATCTTGTAGACTGCTTGCTCAGAAATCTTTGAATTAGATCTATTTGAAACAGAGAAGAAACTTTGCTATCCCTAGATGCATAACTCTAATTAATAAACAATCTGCACAACCCTTTAGAAATAAGTTCACTTTATTAAAAAGAGTTGGTTATCTTATCTTATTCTTATCTTATCTTATTCTTATCTTATCTTATTCTTTATTCTGTAGAATCACTCATGTGTGATCCATTACATCCCATTAATACAAAACAGAGCACAATTACCAAAGAATTATTCCTACCAAATTGCTTATCAAAGAGCACAAACATAGATATATTGCCAATAAATCACAACTTAGAATTAAAATGTGAAAATATACAAACATCCTTTTATACCTGTTTTCGTTTACTGCAATAAACCACCCTTATCTAAGAGCCCCCTCCCAGCATGAACATATACCCAAACATACCTATAATTATGCCATTCAACCCTATCAGCACTTCATTATGCAACTCAATATTTCATTAGAATGTCTCAGAGGTAGTATATCATGTTACCTTTTAATGTATTCTAATATAAAGCAGAATAATTGGAAATTAACCCATAAAAACACAGGAGAACCTCAGACTGTGCAAATCTTCAGAGGGTTGCTTTGTTTCAATGAAGGTTTATCAAGCATCCCTTGAGACTCTTAAGACGATCTTTTTCCCCCCCTAAGAATGGAGCAGAGCAAAACTACATGGCTTTATGTTATGTTGTTTTCTAAGGTCTACCAGTCTTCTCCCACTGAGCTGGTGTCTCACTGAGATAAGCTTCTCCCATCACATTGGTGACAGTGCTGGGTAATGCTAACAAATCCTGTGGGAATTTTTGTGGCATGCTCTCAAACCCCCACAGTTAAAAACGCTTCAGTCAACAAATGAGGAAAAAGCTAAGTGCAAACTTCTCCACATCATCCCTGGTGTGTTGGGGTTCATGCCAAGGAAGATTGCCTCTTCACTTCAACAGTGAGAATCATATTGCTTCCAGGTCACAAATATCTTTATCAAAGCAACTCTAACTCACTTTGTGCAATACTACAAACATCTCCACAAGAGAAGTGGTGTACACTGAAACAGCTTTTACAGAAGCCTGTTAAGCCCAAGATGTAGTTTGTGAATGGAAAGATATTGTTTGCCTGAGAAAAGTTCCCCATTCATCCTTACCCTATGACCTTTTACATGGCACTGCAGGAAGACTCTTAGCCTCAGAATAATTTTAGAAGTTCTTGTAAGTGGATGGGAGAAAGCATAAAAATACAGTTTATTTATTTTATTTATTTATTTATTTTAATTCCATTTATATCCCGCCCTTCTCCGAAGACTCAGGGCGGCTTACAAGCTTAGCAGTAGCCTTCATTCTATGTATATGCCTGCTTATTAGGGCTTTCACACACACACCCCAAGCGGCATTATTACAAAGTCAGCTTAATTGCCCCCAACAATCTGGGTCCTCATTTGCACAAGGGGTGGTTCCATTCCTCCATCTATGGATCTAAAAGTTTGATGGGAGACTTCCTGGAACAGGCCAGAATACTGTGTATGAGTACTTGTATGTGTATCTCTTCATCTATCCATCCATTTTGGAAGAAGCCTTTGACAAGCTACTTCCATATTAGCTTGCCATGTGGCAATGAAAACTCAAAGCAATAAACTCAAAGCAATTCATGTGAGTCTTTCAATTTTTTTATATATGTCCTCAAATAAACATGCAAACAAAAAGGTGTTAATGTAGAAGTACCTGGAGATGCATATGGACCACATACCAAACACTTTTTCATTGGGTCAGTAGAGACCAATGTGTAGTGATAATGATACCTTACCTACTAAGCAATCATGAGTCTACAGATCTGTTCTGTGTTATCCCTTTTCATCACCTTTTGTCAGTCCTGTGAAGAAGACTAGAATTCTTCATTGAAATAGGCTCTAGTAACAGAATCCTGACTCTGTGTTTTTTCTCTCTGCTTTCTGACACCTTAGGGAGTCAGTGGGCACCCAGTCAAGTATTTTCTTAATACTATCTCCCTTCCTAGGGCTTCAGGAATGCTTCTGTCCTTTTTGGTTACATAACAGTTTCTAAACATTTGCTTCAAAGTCATGTCCATGGCTCTCTATACCAATAGAAATCACATTTTCACAAGCATACACACATACCATTTTCTCCAGACCTACACTTGACTCTAGTCATCTGCAATAACTAGAGGTTTTAAGTTCTACAGGGGTAGGGGGCAATTTCCCATTTACATCTAAAGTATATCCAAAGGAGTTGATGGTTGTTGCATCATCATTACCTTAACAACCTTTCTACTTATTGAAAACTAAGTCATTCTTTTTGCAAAAAAAGAATGAGGTTTTCAACATATAGTATCTCAAACAAATGGAACCAAAATAACAGCCAATTTAACAAAAAAAAGGTTAGAGTACATTGGGCATAGCAACCACAATTAGATTTAAACAAACTGTCTCAACCATTTGTTATGGGAGTAACACAAGGGCACAATAAAATGGAGAGAAAAAATAGCTGCATCCACCCATCACAGTCAATTAACATTCAAAATGACTGTGTGGCCTTGAAGATAAATATTTATTCAGATTAATAGTGAGAACTCCAAATACCTTGGTTTCTGTCCCAGGATGGCAACCTCCTCATAGTTTGCCCTTCTTCCCAAATTGTGACTTACCTTGGTTTTCTGAATCAGCTTGAACTATTCAGGCAAAATGCAATTCAATACTTATGAAATGAAAAAATACAAAATTCATAATTACACCTGAGGGAGATTATATTTTCTGAAAAACTTCTGAAAGCAAGACTTCACTGAGAAAACCTAGGGTTAAGAATCACTAGGCAAGAGAATCAACTGAAAAAAAAATAGAAACAATATTAATCAATTTTTTTAAAAAATCAGATTTGTGCTTCTGCCATAAAATTAGATTAGGCTGAAAAAGTTGTGTGGTATAGAATCAATACTGTATGGAGCAGGAGTTGAGGATTGGTCTAAGACTCATGTTCAAACTCACTCAGAGAAAGTAATTTAATGTTAATGTTACTTTCTCAGCCCAACCTCTCCTACAGGATTTGGTGGGAAAATGAGTAACATTTCCTTGTTAACCTCCTGGCACTGAAGGACAACAGATTTGGCATAAATAAATATCATACAAAATGTTACCCATGAACTCCGTTTAGAAGATTTGTAGTAACAATATGAAGCAGTTAAAAAAAAGCAGTTTGTTTCCCATTCTGCCACTCAGACATTTATTTCCTTTTTCTGAGGAAAAATGTTAGCCCTGGTTTGAACAGACCCATTGCTATGGTGAGAAATCAGGAGAACCAGTGATGATTTAGGAGGAATGGATAGCAAAAAAAGGAGGATATTGTTTAGTTTTCCTTATTATTTTTTTAAAAGGAATAAAATGTAGGCCTTGGTGGTTGCAATTTGCCCTAATGAAGCCCTTTATGCAGGACCAAGGCCCTGTTTATTTCCTTAAACTATTTGCCACTGCCTTTTCCCTCACATTCCACAAACCAAAAAAAAAATGTCTGTCTACATGGCACTTGCGTGAAACCAATAAAACTCAAAGTCTGGAGACATATTAAATACTAAAAATCTTGCTGAAAGAAAGACAGAAAAAAGAAAGTGTTTTCAGAATGATCAATCTTGATAGGAGAGACAAGCTCAGGTCCATTTCTCAACTACTGAAATTTCTGGGACTCAAAAATGTTTCATATCAGATGAATCTGTTACTCATGAACAAGGAGGCCATTTGTTTAACGTGTAATCAGATGCCGATATTATTAAAATAGTTTAAGTTAAGTTAAGTTTAAGTTTATCAAATTTATATACCGCCCTTTTCCCGTAGGACTCAGGGCGGTTTACAAAGTATTTAAAAACTTCAATACAATACAAGAGTTAAAAACAGTTAAAATAATTAAATTTGATCCCTGAGGGGGGAAAAAAAACTCTCAGCCTGGGCCAGAAAGCTCAAAGAGCCAGGTCTTCAGGTCCCGGCGGAATGACCGAAGGTCGGGGGCAGTCCTAAACTCCACGGGCAGCTGGTTCCAAAGGGCAGGCACACCCACTGAGAAGGCCCTTCCCCTGGGTGTTATCCACCGGCAGTCTTTTACAGGCGGCACCCTGAGAAGGCCCTCCAAGTGGGAGCGCACAGGACGAAGGGAACTTGATGTTGGCAGTAGGTGTTCCTTCAAATATCCTGGACCCAGGCCATTTAGGGCTTTATAGGTCATCACCAGCACCTTGAATCTCACCCAGAGGGCAACCGGAAGCCAATGTAGCTCGCAGAGTAGAGGTGTTACATGGGAGTATCGGGAAACCCCCATCACAACTCGCGCAGCAGCATTCTGCACCAGCTGAAGCCTCTGAGTAGTCCTCGAGGGCAGCCCCATATAGAGAGCATTGCAGTAGTCCAACCGGGAGGTCACGAGTGCATGGGTGACTGTGCGTAGGGAATCTCGGTCCAGATAGGGTCGCAAAATAGGAACAAGAAAGAAAGGGTGCAAGGAAAGCTACACAGGTCTGTGTAGAGCAAATAGTTTTCATATGCAAAAAGAAAAGTCTGCCAGTTTGGAAAAGGAGTCTCTTCCTCAATTTGAGCATTGAGACCCATGGTAATAGGAAGAAAACCTGGCTATTACCACCAATAAAGGTGGATGAAGTTTAGAGAACAGTACTGTCCTGCAAGAGTTTTTAAAAAATATTTATGTATTTATTAAATTTATATATAGGTAGTTCTCTACTTACAACCACAATTGACCCCCAAATTTCTGTTGCTAAAGAAGACAGTTGTTACATGAGCTTGCCCCATTTTATGACCTTTCTTGTTACAGTTCTTAAGTGAATCCCTGCAGTTGTTGATCATTTAACCATTGGGATGCTGCAACAGTCTGAAAAATTGTCATAATTCATTTTCAGTGCTGTTGTAATATTGAACGGTCACTAAAGGGAAAGATTTAGCTTCGTTATCCTACAGACTTCAGGTTGATCCAAACATGGACTGCATCTTCATACGAAAGAGCATTCTTCATGCCAGATGGGTTCCATAGAGTTTCAGGTAAGTAGAACATATGAAGGCAATACTGAGTAACAACAACTTCTATATTTATATTTAAGAAATAGCTCATCATGACCGACAAAAAAAAATTAATGAAAAGGTTCCCTGCATTTACTTCTTTGTCAAATCTGCATTTATGTGACCTTCTTGGCTTTAGTGTATAACATCTTCTCAAATTTCTGTAAAGAATGTCTGAAAATGTTAGCTAAATTGAATATTCCAAAGTTACAACTTATAGAATATGCCACTATTGCATATGCCTGCTTTGAGTCATATGTGTGATAATTGTTCCCCATCACTATAAAGCGTGTGTGTATCTGTTTATGCATCTTATTGAAACTTACTTAACAATCCATAGTTGAAGATTGTTAGCTACCTTTATCTCTGACTATGTAGCTCTTCTGTGAAAAAGAATAGTGTTGTACGCAAAGCAGTTGGCTTTACATTCCGATACTTTTTTAGCACATAGTCCATTTTATGTGGACATTATGCCTTAAATAACAGCAAATTTACCACAATTCCATCTATCTCTGACATAAACGTTCAACCTTTCATACTTTAGGATTGTCTTTGGCTTTGTCCCCACGAGATATTTCAATTATTATGGGATGTTTTCCACTATTGTCATTTCTGATGTTTAGAAGTAGCTTAAAATCTTTTGCAGATTTTTATTTCTTTTTTTAATACTCTCAAGACAGTGATTCAATATGATATGAACCATGAAACCACATCTCGTCTATCCCTCTTACTTGGCTGGTTAATTGGAAAACTAGGTCATTTTAAAAAATGTCTTAATTTAAAAATAGAGAATAACCATAGCAACAACATAACTCATTTGGACAGTGAGGCGTTACTATTCTTTTTACTTTTTCTTTTAAGAAGTATATGATTTATGAGTGATCAGGCTTCAGAAGTATCAGTGTCATACTTTTTTTTCACAAGATGCCTTTTATTTGCATTGCCATGGAACTATATTTTAGCAAATAACAGTTTGGAAGAATGAACAATCTAATAAACAATCCATGAGGGTGAGACTGACATTTCTTTGGTTTCCTTCAGTGTTTTGTTTGATTCATTTTGGATTGTTTGTTTTGATCCCCTTCTAACAACTTGGCATGGAATGAGCTCATAGAATCAATTAATCAACATATTCACTGGAAATACAGTGTTAGCAAAAATCTAGCATGAGCAGTGATGCCTTCCAAAGTGTCCTATTCCAGAAAGCTGCCTCTAAGTTTCCACAAGAATGGATCCAGCAAGTATGAAAATTAGGAAAACTGGGAATTTAGATCCTCCCCTTAAAATTGTAAGCAACAGCAAATTCTAACGTAGCGATGCAGCCTTTAATTGTGTCATTTCCCATGCTTTTCAACAGCCTTTGCTGATAGGCTCATTAATTACAGTTTCTATGGTAGGCATAGAAAATAATTCATATACCCCTAAAAATAGCACTAAAAGGTCTTTGTATTAAACTACTGTAAAGTTCATGGAAAGACTATGAATTTGAAAGTATTTTCCTGGTAAGTTGGTAATTTGCTTTTATATAAATAGAAAACTGTCACTTATGCTTAGGTTCCAAACTTCAATCCAGCAAAGAAAGGCAAACATTTCCAAAGTGGGTAGAAAACTGCATGATGGACCTGTTTTAATTGAGAAAATCTATTTGTTGCACTTACTATTCCTTGCACTGATACAATGCATTCATAGTCTTATACTCAGCTTTTGCAATTGACTCTGCATCTTCCTCCAATGTTAATTAGGTGACCCTTTATCTCACTTGAGTCCTACTCAGCCGGGCCTGGTGGTGGGATAGAGACAGGTATGCTTTTACCTTCCTAGTCAGGCAAAAGGATGCAAATGGGGGCCAGTCTGTGCCTGTGAAAATAATTCAGTTACAATTAAACCATGGAATTTCAGTTCAATTACCTAAAAATATAAGAGGCAGATGTAGGAGATGACCAGGCTGATCCCAAGGGAGGGGTCAAAGGCATTATCTGTCATGAGTCTGTGCACTCACCAGAGATCTAAGTCCAACCCACCTTGAATTCCTTAATTTCCCTTAATTGTTAGTAGTTCAGATTCTCATGGAGAGCTTAACATGCAATAAATCTTTATAGACATTTGAACTGCCTAAATCTCCTGATTTCCCGGGCACTTGACACATGAGAACATACACTGATAAAAAGGAATAAAGCATACAATAGCTTATTGTAAGATTACAAGTAAGATTCTCTTCTTTTCCCAATAAGAAAGTTTAATAAGTTTACTTTCAATCACCAATTAAGTATCCTGAATCATTATTCTGAATACAACCACATTACTGAATTCTGACATCTCCCATTTTAAGCAAAAAAGACTTTATAGAAGTTATATTGCAGTGAATATATTAACAGTAAAGCTGAGAACTAATACTGACATCCTAATTCTTTATGGCTAATAAATAAAAAAAATGGGGGGGCGGGGCTAAATTCTGGTCTTGTCAGTTGAAAAAGAAAATAAAGAAAACAGAACTATTGCCTTCAGTTTGTGTTTTCATGAGTGCAACTGAAATTATTCATTAAAACAACTTGTAGAAATGCTTTCATTTAAGGAAATTCTTCTCTTCTATAGCAGCAATCAGCTGAAATATTCAGCCTGGTTTCTATTTTTTTTTTCATTCATTAATTTTAGGTGCCAGGTATTTGCTGGATTTTTTTTTCTGGAAAGGCTCTTGAAATAGGTTATTGTTCAAACAAATTCTGAACAAAAAGAGCACTCTATGGCACCAAATCTAAAGAAATGAATCAGCAATGAACTGCTATGATAGTCTGAACCATAGTTTTTACTCCACCATTAGTATTTTGATAGCATCTGTCCTAATGACCATTGCCAGCTTTTATTGTATACCTGTAATCATCAATCACCCTCAGCTCACCAATAAGTGCTTCTATTCTGTTTGATTCTGTTAGTTTCTAATGATCAACAGGGTTTGTTTATAATGATCAGATTAGCTGTTCTTTAATCATTGTCTATTGTTTCAACATGTGAGAGGATTTCACAGCTCATTGACTGTGCTGACTCGCAATCTGCATGGAGAAAACAATGTTGCAGCTCATCAAATGTAATCAGCTACTAATTGAAAAGAAATGGAATTTTACAATTATGTGACACCTTTCAACTACACAGGATCATGCAGCCTTACAAGAGCAGCATGCCAGGAACACTTGACAGTCTCCCAAGCATTGTCACCTCAAAGGTGGGATTGAGCAGCTAATTTATACCAGCACACTCTGCCAAAAGTGCGGCAAAGTTGGAGAATACAAAGCATGTTACACAGACAGAGAGAGTGTGAGATAGATCACAAAGACATCAAAACCAAAATCAGAAATAGCGCATACATACAAACATACAAAGATTATTTTTCATTTCAGCTAGAGCGTTTTTTAAGTAGAGGGCATTTCTTTAAACGACAATTACTATTTTTTTAAGAGATAAAAATAATTTGCTTCCAAAAAATTTATTCTCCATTCTTTGAACACGTTTGTATGGAGCATTGTATTGGAACAGTGCAATGGTTTATCACAAGTTCTTTGATCAAGTGTATTTGAAACTTCATGAGTAATATCAAATATTACATTATTAGACTGCCTCATGTTTCTGCTCCCTGCTGTTCTCCATTCACCCATATTTGTTTCCAAAGAGAGTGAATCCCTTGAGAGAAAATTTAAGGGGAATTCCCATTAAAAGATATTTCTCCCAACCTAAGTAAAATAGGTTAGTCAACATCCCTAGATATTGCATAGAAATCTTCAGAAGAAAAAACAATCATCTATGATTGTAAGCATATCTGATATAAGCATGAAGCCTGCAGTATGAGTATCTTTGATAATGTGGAACCCCACATCCACATGAAGACTTTTTCCCAGCATTGAGAATATCCTGATTAAAAAAATGAGATCTTTTGAGTGATATTGGTAGGACAGGTTAGACTGCAATACTTCTATGCTGAATTTCATCTACTTCTGACTACCTTGGACATAGTCTAGCTTGAAGCTATTTGCTTTGAGGAAATATGTCCCATAATTCCTTGTCCTTTATAAGTCACTGTGCATAATAACAGAGTTATAAATATAACTATATAAATATTTTAAATATATAAATAGAACAACATTCGATATGTTTTATAATGTAAATGGGGCAGAAGCATTTAGAATTCACCATAAACCTTTGCAATTGCATTTGATCTCCTTTGTTTTGTATTGGAAAAATATATTTCACCACCTGATATTTGTTAGGAACATTAAGTAATTAAAGGTATCCATTAATGTAAGTCTAAACTGTAAAGTATTTGATTTTGAAATCTCAAGGTCAAATTTTACAAAACCAAAAAGCTTGCCAGATCTTCAACAGTTGTAAGTATTTGTAGGAAATAATATTTCCATGAAATTTGTAATCATAATTCGGTATTCTTCCTTTTTCTTATTCTTCTCTGTCAGTTTTTTTTAAAATTATTATTATTATTATTATTATTATTATTATTATTAATAATAATAATAATAATAATAATAATAATAATAATAATAATAATAATAATAATAATAATAATAATAATAATAATAATAATAATAATTTAATTTCTATACCACCCTTCTCCCGAAGGACTCAGGGCAGTGTACAGGGCAATAAAAATACAATAAAAATACAATATACAAAAGTTAAAATATTCTTCTGGATGTGCTTTATTGCAAATATATTGACTGGCAGCTGATACATTTTAAAGATTAAAAATAATCCGCGCAAGTTGTGATAGGGGTTTCCCGATACTCCCATGTAACACCTCTTCTCCGCGAGCTGCATTGGCTTCCGGTTGCTCTCCAGGTGAGATTCAAGGTGTTGGTGATGACCTATAGAGCCCTTAATGGCATGGGTCCGGATTATCTTCGGGAGTACCTGCTGCCAGCATCAACTTCCCATCGTCCTGTGTGCTCACACAGGGAGGGCCTCCTCAGGGTGCTGCCGGTCAGGGAGTGCCAGCTGGCAGCTCCCAGGGGGAGGGCATTTTCGGTGGGTGCGCCAGCCCTTTGGAATCAATTGCCTGTTGAGCTCCGGATGGCTCCCGACCTTCGCTTGTTTCGCCGGGACCTAAAAACCTGGCTATTTGAGCTTGCCAGCCTGGACTTAGGGTTTGGGTTTTTAGTTTTTAATTTTCGGGGCTATTTAATTTAATTCTAGTTTAACTTTGTATATTTTTCAGAGTCTCTATATCTTTTTTATAATATGGTGACCAAAACTGTATGCAGTGTTCTAAGTGTGGTCTTACTGAAGCTTTATAAAGTGGTGCTAATACTTCATGTGTTCTTGATTCACTTTTTCTGCCAGGTTTATCAATCAGGATGAAAGTACTCACTCAAACTTTGTTGTGGGCAATGAATTTAAAGATTTTTTTTAGTGGTGAGGTGTGATTGTTAAATAAACATTTTGAGAACAATACTGTTCCCACTATAATCTCTTCAAAAAGACAGTGTGCAGCTAATAATGAAGTTGATTAGAGTTGGAGACTTGTGCAACAGGACCGAGACTGGTTGCAAGGAAGAAAGGTAAATCATGTTAGGGGAAGTGTGTTTTTTATGCTGACATGGTGTTTTATGCTTTTCCATAATTGAGCAATATGTAAAGTTGAAGATTCAACATGAGATAGCCTTGAAGGAATCCACTTTTTCAAAATGAAAATGAACATGGATGCTGAGGCTAAGTAATTTCCCCCACATTCCAGGCAACATATGAAAAAATAGGGGTTAGTCTACTAGGCAGAAGTGCTGCATTGCCTTTGACCTTGTCTGCAAGCTGAATTTCCAGAAACCCTTTTCATTCTGAGAACATCTGATGAAAAAATGCATTAACAATGCGTTCTGGTCTATATCATCACACAGCACCACTCATCTTTAAGCAGGAATGAAAACAAAATCCTTGATTCACACTGTCATGTTCTTTGTGTTCCCATGGTCTTTGGTCTCAGTTAATCGTCTTATCAAATAAAAAATTGGAATGTCACCAGCTTTGCTAAAAAGGGAGATCATACTCTTAAAAGAAGTCAGACATAGCTGTTTTACTCTTCCTTTATTGTTTGAAATTTGCACTGAGACCTAATTACCAGCTTGCTGAAAATACTGCTGGCAAATGAACAAATGGATTAATGTTCCCAAGATGCATGCTTGGCTTATAAACATTGTCTGCCACAGTGTTTCAGTCAAGTGATTATCAAATGTACTCGAATGAAATCTAAGAAAAGGCACTCTAAATATCGCTCATTATTTGCACTCCACAAACTCTCATTTGGTTAGTTAACATCTTTCATTTTTCTCATCTGTAAACTTTAACAAATATATTACAAGAAAAGGCTGCCAATGAATAATGCAGGTTTGGGCAAAGACAGAAGATGAAAACTGTAGAAGAAAGGTGTCAGAGCATATTAAAGAAGCTAACAATACCTTAAGACAGGCTTAGAATCATGAGAAGAGAACAGGCAGTTGAAGAAGGGAAAACTAAATCACACAGCTTTATTTCAACATCTGGAATCATGCGCTTAATCATCAGTGTGAGGCTGTCATTTTAAAAAACCTTGCAGTATTATTTGGAGATTGTGTGTTACATCCATTTAACTTATTCACTATTAAAAATAAATGATGAAGAGCATTTCCAATGCTGCCTAAAATAACAGTTTGAAATCTCTTGTTCTTTAAACGATAAATATATATAAAATGCCATGTTTTAAATTCCCATCTAAGTTCTGTTAAGAATTGAAGGCAAATTCAAAAACATTGTAAACAACTAAGGCAATAAGTTTGAATTGTATTTTGTATGGATTCAAAGTATACGACTTGATATTTTAGAATGGATCAAACATGGCTCTGAGATATATTTACTATTTTTCAATTTTGAAAATCCCTACAACTCTGGGACTATTCCAGTGATCTTTAAGTGTCTTTTTTTTTGTCTTTCAAGATCTGTACTTCGATGGCGGAACTAGGAATAATCCCACCATTAATATATCTGACATCAGAAAAAGAGGAAGAAAAGATTCATTCTAAATACCACATATAAAAGTTAGTCATAGTGTAGAATCCATGTTATGACAGATCTAGTGAAAAGCTTATTTTTAAAAGGCAGAATCTTCTGTTTCAAAACTTCCATTGGATCTCTGCCTAGATGCCGGGGTTCTGGGAATAGATGCGGCAGTGATTCTTCCTGCTCTCACTTTCTCTATGTCACACTTATTTCATCCTGTCTCGGAAGTCAGTGGTTGTTGTTTTTTTGAAAACTATATTTAAGCAATAAGACATGACAGGCTGTCCATTTCTACAGGATTATTGTATCCTTGGGTGGTGTCTAAGCGGTAGGCTTTCCTTTAAGTGTGTTTTTGCTATTATGGAATGGAATTTATAAATCAAAATATGGAGTGGCGCGGAGGATGTCAACCCCTGCACTTACAGGGCGTTATTGACATAGGCATGACATCACTGACAGTGAGTTAGAAAGCTCCACTTATATTCAGACATTTAAAGCCATTTCATAATTTATAGGGCACCAAGGAAAAGAACGTTGCCCTCAGAAACATATGCCAGCTTTGCAGAGATTATCTCCAGAAGACACTTTAGTTAATTGATTTTCAAAAATGATCATTTCCTCTGAATGCTACCTGAACTAAAGCTAAGACACTGGAAGCGATCAACACTTATGCTGAGTTTCAGGGCAAGCAAGAAACTAAGACTGTAATTCTGCACAGTTACTGCTAATATGTAACTGAATCACCTGTCAAACTATATTCTGCAGGCCTCAGTGACTTGAATTCATACCATGTATGTTTATTTTTAGATTATATTTCTCCATTAAATAATTAGCAGTAAATTAATTCAGCAATTGATGCTAATATGAAGCAGATTCTACAAAAAAGTATAATTAGAGAAAAATTCCTTCCCTTCTCTTTCTTTCTTTTTCCTTTGGTTTGCTGCATGAAAGGAAAACCATTTTATGATTGCCATGCCCTGAAGTTTTGACCTCCATTTTTCCCCCTATAAATACATTATATTTAGATAATACTTGTTAGTGGTGTGTTATTTTCCAGACCCCCATAAGGGGAAAGTAGTAAAAGAAATTGATGTTAACTTTGATCTTTTAAACAAAAATAAAATACTTGAAAGATAAGTGGTTAACTGAACAGAAGTTTAGAGATGATTGATAATTGTTCTTAAGCCTTGCTTTTATTCCAGTGTGTTTTAACTTAAAAGTACAAGAACTTGTATATATAGGTTTGAATATAGTAATCTTCCATTGTAGCTTTCAACAGAATATGTCTATTTATTCATCCATCTATCCATAATACATAACGTTCAACATTCATGAAGATATGCTTTGGAAAGTTAGAAGCTGAACCATTTACTTAATTTAGAATCTATTATATTTTTGTAGGCATAAGCTAAAATTAAGTTTGACACATACACCCTAGTTTTATCATAGGCAATTTTCTTTTGACCAAAACTTACCTATCTTATAAGCTTATGCAGCCTACACAGGTTGCTGACCTCATCAGGGCTAAGTATGAATCGAATTGATGTTTTGTTTCTTCCTTGTTTATATTTATATGTGATGTGGTTTGAGGGTTTAAGGAGCCTTCAGCTATGAAAACTGTTTAACAATGAAAGTTTCAAAGTAATTAAAATTCACTACATACAATAATAAACCTGGAAAGGTTGTTGTACCAAGATCTGAGAAGATGCAGTATGGTTAAGCATGCCTTATTCTTGAAAAAGAATTGAACTTTTTCACAACAAGCTTTGTCCTTTTCAGGATTTTTCTTTTCATTTGAGTTTTCATTAGTTTGTTTTTTCCTGAATTTCTCTGAACCGAGTCTTGGTATTTCTGCGTCTACTTCCCTCCGCCCTGTGCGTTCCCACAGAGAGGGCCTCCTCAGGGTGCCACCGGTCAGAGAATGTCGACTGGTGGCCCCCAGGGGGAGATCCTTCTCTGTGGGCACCCCGGAGCTATGGAACCAGTTACCGGTTGAGCTCCGGACGGCGCCCGATCTTCGCTCCTTTCGCCGCGATCTAAAAACATACTTGTTCGAGCAAGCCGGCCTGGCCTGAGGGGGGATTGGTGGGGTTTTTATTGTCATTTTATTGGGGTTTTTATTATGTATTAACTGTATTTTAATGGGCATGTATTTAATTACTTTTTAACTTTTGTAATTCTGTGTTTTATTCTTGCCCTGTACACCGCCCTGAGTCCTTCGGGAGAAGGGCGGTATAGAAATATTAATAAATTAAATTAAATTAAATATTCTAGCAATAAAACTATCAATATTGTATCATCTCTTTTTTGTCTCTACCTGGCTGTTCATTTTGATAAAAAGCAAATAATAGAGGGTGTGTCTATGATCGTCTTAAGGTGCTTTTTCAAAGGGCAACTGGACTGTTTTTTCCTTGAGGAAGAAGATGTTCTTCCCCAAGGAAAAAACAGTCCAGTTGCCTATTGAAAAAGCCCCCTTGAGACAACTATGAACTGGATGACTGAGAATCTCCATAGACACTGTGCCTATAATCATTTCCGATCCTGAAATAACCTGTATTTCACAGCAAGTAACTAGAAAACCTTACATACTTTAAATGTCATGTTTGATAGAGACTGCAGTTTTATTCCCATTAATACTATGCTCAGATCTGTTGTCTTGGTCATTTCGTTTTTTTGAAGGCAAGATCCACTGGGAGACCCTTCCTTTGAGACCCTTGTTGATGTTCTGCTCGAAAGAAGTTCAATATAAGATGTTCACACATAAATAAGGCATTGACAAGCGTTCTAGGAGGAAAAAAAATCAGTTATTTCTCTGATAGCTATTGGATATGAAAAGCTAGAAATGTAGGACAGAATGATTTATAATTATTTGTAACAAGATTAACTGTTCGGAGTACGATTGCTATTTAAAAAGGCTCACTTCTCATGGAAATATTTCATCACCCACATAATTATTTTTAAATGAATTACTTTTCAAATATTTAGACAGGGATATTACATTCTCTAGAAGTTGAATTTATGCTTAAAATCCTACAAGCTAGACTCCAGCAGTATGTGGATCGAGAACTACCAGAAGTACAGGCAGGATTTCGAAGAGGCAGAGGAACTAGAGATCAAATTGCTAACATACGCTGGATCATGGAGAAAGCTAGAGAGTTCCAGAAAAACATCTACTTCTGCTTCATTGACTATGCTAAAGCCTTTGATTGTGTGGATCATAACAAACTGTGGCAAGTCCTTAAAGAGATGGGCATACCAGACCATCTTATTTGTCTCTTGAGAAACCTATATGCAGGCCAAGAAGCAACAGTGAGAACTGGACACGGAACCACTGATTGGTTCAAAATTGGGAAAGGAGTCCGGCAAGGCTGTATACTGTCGCCTTGCCTATTTAACTTATATGCAGAGCACATCATGAGAAAGGCAGGGCTAGATGAATCAAAAGTTGGAATTAAGATTGCCGGAAGAAACATCAACAACCTAAGATATGCAGATGATACCACTCTAATGGCAGAAAGTGAAGAGGAACTAAAGAGCCTCTTGTTGCGAGTGAAGAAGGAGAGTGCAAAACTTGGGTTGAAACTAAACATTAAGAAAACCAAGATCATGGCATCTGGCCCTCTCAATTCCTGGCAAATAGATGGGGAAGAAATGGAGGTAGTGACAGATTTTATTTTCCTGGGCTCCAAGATCACTGCAGATGGGGACTGTAGCCAAGAAATTAAAAGACGCTTGCTCCTGGGGAGGAAAGCCATGGCAAATCTAGACAGCACACTAAAAAGCAGAGACATCACCCTGTCAACAAAAGTGCGTATAGTCAAGGCTATGGTCTTCCCAGTTGCAATGTATGGCAGTGAAAGCTGGACCATAAGAAAGGCTGAGCGCCAAAGAATTGAAGCCTTTGAACTATGGTGCTGGAGAAGACTCCTGCGAGTCCCTTGGACTGCAAGGCGATCAAACCGGTCAGTCCTAGAGGAGATCAACCCTGACTGCACTTTAGAAGGCCAGATCCTGAAGCTAAAACTCAAATACTTTGGCCATCTAATGAGAAGGAAGGACTCACTGGAGAAGAGCCTAATGCTGGGAAAGATTGAGGGCAATAGAAGAAGGGGACGACAGAGAATGAGGTGGCTGGATGGAGTCACTGAAGCAGTAGGCGTGAGCTTAAATGGACTCCAGAAGATGGTAGAGGACAGGAAGGCCTGGAGGAACATTGTCCATAGGGTCGCGATGGGTCGGACACGACTTCGCAACTAACAACAACAAGAAGTTGAATTTCAAGTGCACAGGGAATTTTATTTATGATTTTCTTGCAAGTTGCTGAAATTCTGGGACCCTTTACTGCAGCCACTTTATCTGTTTCCATGGGGCTCTATGCAAGTAAGTCTTGGGCTACCTATAATCCCACGGGTTCCACAATGCTTATTGGATGTGTGTATGTTTTTATATGTGTATTGTAGCTGTACAAATTATTTCAGGGGATCCTGAAATGCTATTTCATATCTCGGTCAGCCAATCAGACCTCCTGATGGAAGCAAGTGCTGGGAAGCTAAGGAACACCCCTCCCACCCGGACTCCTCCTCTGAACTGGTGAATCTTCGAAAGGACACCTTTAATTGTTCAAGTAGTATAAATTTCTTTCAGGATAGCCATGAGAGAAGATGAATATAAATATAGATCAGGCCTATGTCATCATTTGGAGGGCCTTTTCTTCAGTTATTTGCAGTATCAAAGGGTGTCCTGGTGACTTCCATTTTTATCCTTTATCCTTGTGACACTTGTCTTGTTATGATTTACAAAACGTCATACCTGTTTCCATGAAAAATAGCTGCCAGCTACAACAGAGAGGAAAAGGATGACATAATATCAACATAGCATAGTGCTGTGAGAACCATATGTTACAATTTCACTAATTTTGCCTCCTTTACTTTGTTAAAGTAACAGAGGAATATGTGAGTGATCAACGTTTAGTCAAGACCCATTTTAAAATTAAAGATCCAATTTGCCATCTTACTCCACACTCACAGAAATATTTGCCAAGCTGAACTCTTCTCTAACACCTATGATTTTTAGGACTTAGGTCTGTGTATACCTGAATATTGGTCAGCAGCTTTGTTGTGTATTCACAGGTTATTAATGTTAACATAAGTATAATTGAATACAGGGCTGAGGTAAAAGCCGCGGCAGCTTTTGACAGCTGTCAAAAGCTGCCGGACAGAACCACGCAGGCGCCGCCGTCTGACAGCTCTTGGCTGTCAGAATCACCTGGCAACTGCACGTGCTACCGATGACAGCTCCGAGCTGTCAAAACCCAGCCGGCTGGGATTGGCGAAGCAGACGGCGCGGGAAACCGGCTCAGCCCTGATTGGTCGAGATGTTGACAGCTGCGAGTATAAATAAGAGCGCTGTTCTTCTGTTCCTTGCCTGGTTCTTAATAAAAGTTAAGTTGCTTAACTTTGCTGTCTCGCCTGCTCTCTTCGATAAAGCACTGGCGACGAGGGTGGGATGCCTGCTTGCATAGCTGAAGTCACCGCCTAAGGGGAGAAGAGATTTTTTCCCTTAGCCTGAGCTAGTCACTCGCTGAAGTCACTTGGAAGCCTAGCTTCCACACAACGCAAGCAGCTGCACCCACGACTAGACAGACAGCATGACGAACCACGGCCACATTCGCGAGTTCAACACTCGCCACCCAGAATGCTGGGAATCTCATCTAGGCCAGGTAGAAGGATACCTGGTGGTGAAGAAGATTACGGACGACTGGGCGAAGGCAGCCGCCCTCCTCTCGCTCAGCGGGCCCGCCGTCTACGATGCCGCTGTGGGACTCTTCAGTCCAGAACCAATCGCTACAATCTCCTACGCTGATCTCACCGAGGGGCTGAGTAAACACTTCATGCCCACGAAGTCAGAGCTCTTCTGGAGGGTAAATTTTGCCCGAAGAGTACAGCTCCCTGACGAGCCCGCCAATGACTTTATAACCCGGGTCAGACACGCAGCACGGCGATGTCGGTTCCCTGATTTAGAGGACAGAATCCGGGACCAAATTGTCATTGGGCTTAAAGATGAGCGGCTGAGGAAGAAGCTGATCGCCAAGCCCGCACTGACACTGGCTGAAGTGGCAATGGAAGTCATCGCCTACGAGGACAGCCACGGTGACAACCAACGTTCCCCTGATAGCGGGCCCAGTGGGTCCGTGCACCAGGAGGACGGCGGTTTCAGCGGTCCAGAGGATGACGACGTCTACATGGACATCGATGCTGTGCAGCGGCGATTCAAAAGGCTCAGGCTGCAACGTAACAACCGAGGGGGCCCTGCCAACAACCAAAAGAGTGCCAGCTACCAGCCGAACAGGGCTAAATGTGCCAGTTGCGGCGGAAGCCACCCGAGAGCAGCGTGCCGGTTCCGCAGTGCCAAGTGCCATGGATGCGGGAAAACAGGTCACCTCAAAGCCGTGTGCCGCAGCCAGAGCCGAGAGAATCTGCATGAATTGGAGGTGACGTCCGCAGGTATGAACCAGCCCACACCCAGGGTAAGGACAAATCCAGACCCCTAGTACAAAATGTGAAGGGAAAAGTGAGGGAACACACAGTCCACAGCACCCTTAAGCCCAAAGTCAAGGTGGACGTCCTAATTCACGGAATTCCCTGTGAGATGGAAGTGGACTCTGGGTCCTCCGTCTCACTCATTTCTTGGCAAACTTACAGGGACATTTGTATCCGCAGCAGGAAACGGCCCGCCCTTCGCCCCACTAAACTCCGCCTAGCAGATTTCCAAAAAACGCCCATTAAACTCCGGGGAAAGGCTTCCGTCCCAACGGAGTTTAAGCAATTTAAAGGACCCCTTACTATACTAGTGACCCAGGAAAACAGGACCAGCCTGCTAGGGCTGGACTGGTTTGAGGCGCTAGGGATAGCGTTGACAGGCGTCAATGCCACTCAGCTGTCAAAATTAGAATCCGTCTGCCTTCAATTCGCGGACGTTTTTGACAGCTCACTAGGAAAATACACAGGACCGCCTGTATCCTTAAAACTAAACCCGAATGTATTGCCTGTCAGAATCAAGGCGAGAAGAGTTCCCTTCGCCTTGAGAGAAAAAATAGAAAATGAACTAGACCGGTTAATTAACTTAGGGGTCCTAGAGCCAGTAGAAGGGGCCGAATGGGAGACACCCATAGTGACCCCAATTAAGCCCAATGGCCAAATCAGATTATGTGCTGACTATAAAGCGACCCTAAACCGTGCATTAAACGCCCATGCCTACCCGGTCCCGGCTGTCAAAGACATCCTCGCGGCCATTAAGTCAGGCGCCATTTTCGCTAAGTTAGACTTGGCGCAGGCGTATTTACAGCTGCCTGTCACCCCTGACACCGCCTTAGCACAGACAATTGTCACGCACAAAGGAGCGTTTAAAATTAACCGCCTTCAGTTTGGCATCTCTGCAGCCCCAGGGATCTTCCAAGAAATCATGGAAAAAACACTTAAAGGGATCCCTGGGGTCTGCCCATATTTCGATGATATCCTAATTGCAGGGGAATCAGAAAATGACTTAGCGGACAAATTAACAAAAGTACTCCTTAGATTCAGGGAGGCTGGCCTTAAATTAAAAAGAGACAAATGCTCCATAGGGGTGCCCTCAACGGAGTTTTTAGGGTTTAAAATTGACGCAAAAGGAATTCACCCCACTGAAACAAAAATAAAAGCCATTAAGACAGCACCAACCCCCAAAAATAAGCAGGAACTGCAAGCCTTCCTAGGGTTAGTTAATTTTTACCATACCTTCCTACCTCACAAAGCCTCCATCGCTGAACCCCTCCACAGGCTATTAGATAAAGGCAAACCCTGGATTTGGTCACCTCAGCACGACAAAAGTTTTAAACTTCTAAAAAATTTACTCACTAGCAACGCTACGGTGGCACTGTTCAACGAACAGCTACCTTTATGTCTGACTTGCGATGCCTCTCCCTACGGCATTGGAGCAGTCCTAAGCCACTTAACTAAGGAAGGTACGCAAACCCCTGTAGCGTTCTATTCTAGAACGCTGTCAAAACCTGAGCGCAATTACGCTCAAATTGATAAAGAGGCTTTAGCTATAGTTGCTAGCGTAAAAAAGTTTCATGACTACCTATATGGTCGTCCATTTACCATTTTTACGGACCATAAGCCTCTATTAGGAATCTTTACAGTAAACAAACTAACACCCCAAATATTATCTCCCCGCATCCTGAGATGGTCTACCTTTTTGTCAGCCTATTCATTCACCTTAGAATACAGACCAGGGAAAAGCATGGGCCATGCTGACGGGCTTAGCAGACTGCCCCAACCAATTATCGACCCAGACCCTGCACCAGCTGGAAAGATACTGGCTATCTCTGAACTGCCTGAATGCCCATTATCTGTCAAGGACATTTCTGCAGCCACAGCTGCAGACAAAACACTGGGCAGAGTCTTAGGCTATGTCACATCAGGCTGGCAATCCACACCCCCAGACCCAGAATTCCAACCTTATATTTTGAAACAAAAAGAATTATCCACCCATCAAGGATGTTTATTATGGGGCAGCAGGGTAGTAATACCAGAAAAGCACAGATTAAAGGTGTTAGAAAGCCTCCACGAAGGTCACCCGGGCACCGTCAAAATGAAAGCTCTGGCCAGAAGCTACGTCTGGTGGCCAGGATTAGACAAGCAAATAGAAGCACATGTAGCTGGGTGTTATCCCTGCCAACTTGTCAGAGCAGCCCAGCCCCAAGCTCCCATACACAGATGGGAAACAACCAAGACACCCTGGTCACGCATCCACATAGACTTTGCAGGTCCATTCCAAGGACAAACATTCCTAATAGTCGTGGATAGCTATTCCAGATGGCTTGAGGTGGCCCCAGTAACAAGCACAACTTCTGCAGCCACAATACAGGTTTTAAGGGGGTTGTTTGCCACACATGGGCTTCCGGATGTATTAGTCTCCGATAACGGCCCCCAATTTACTTCCTACGAATTCCAGAGTTTCACAACGGCAAACTCTATTAGGCACACCACCACGGCTCCGTTTCACCCATCCACTAACGGCTTGGCTGAGGTAATGGTGAAGTCGACCAAAGAGGCACTGCGGAAAATCATCACCGGCAACTGGCACCGCAGACTTGCTCAATTCCTTTTATCACAACACACCACCCCCCTGCACAACTACAGGGAAGTCTCCAGCAGAACTTCGCTGGGGCAAGAGACTAACTACCAGATTGGACCATTTACATCCCGACAGATCCCCACCAGACCCAGAGCCTCCCCTCCAGCACAGAACTCTCAGTACGGGGCAAGCTGTCTGGGCCAGGGACTACGGAGGGGGCAATAAATGGACACAGGGGGTCGTCTTAGAACGAACAGGTCCCCTATCATACATCATTGACACGGGAAATAATTCCCACATCCGCAGACACATAGACCAACTTCGGCGTCGCAGCCCACAAAATATGGGGGAGAGGGGGAACCTGGAAATGCAATCTGAACCACAGCTGCTGGCAAATGCACATCAAGACACCCCTGAACAATTGACACCATTACAAAACCCAGCACAACGAGACTTCTTCCATCAAGAAAACTCCGAAGCAAGAGGGTCAAGCCCCCCACCCCCCGAGCCTGATTCAAACACATACCAAGAAAAAGAACATACGGAAGAACCCATTTCCCGACGGTCTGAAAGAATAAAAAGACCCCCCACTTATTTAGAAGACTACGAATGGGGCAACCCCAAAAAGAAACAATCGGGGAAACGGCAACTCAATCAGAGGGAGGGGTAAGGGGTGTTGTGTATTCACAGGTTATTAATGTTAACATAAGTATAATTGAATACAGGGCTGAGGTAAAAGCCGCGGCAGCTTTTGACAGCTGTCAAAAGCTGCCGGACAGAACCACTCAGGCGCCGCCGTCTGACAGCTCTCGGCTGTCAGAATCACCTGGCAACCGCACGTGCTACCGATGACAGCTCCGAGCTGTCAAAACCCAGCCGGCTCGGATTGGCGAAGCAGACGGCGCGGGAAACCGGCTCAGCCCTGATTGGTCGAGATGTTGACAGCTGCGAGTATAAATAAGAGCGCTGTTCTTCTGTTCCTTGCCTGGTTCTTAATAAAAGTTAAGTTGCTTAACTTTGCTGTCTCGCCTGCTCTCTTCGATAAAGCAACCTTGATAGGGAAATATAGTGGGAGTCCACAAGTAATCAAGGAATGGGGACAAGGGAAAAAGAGATGATCCAATGATGAAGGAAGAAGAGAAGGAGGCTGAGGAAGAAAAACATTACTATTGATGACTGGGGATGCACAATTCAATTTAATTTTACCTCTGGCTCCTGTGTGTGCTTTTCTCTTAATCAACTACAAACCTAGAGTCCATGGTAGTCAAGTGGTTAATAAATTCAGTGTACAAAATCACGATCACCATCCCCCAGTGAGGCACTACTATACTGTACAGGCACAGCCATGTCCAGGAGCCAGACTTTGGAAAGGACACTATAGGTAGACAAAAATGCCAAATCCAGTTTGAACTTCTGGCAGGCTGTGTGATGAATCATTATCACAGAAGGCCCAGCCTCCTTATCTCTGGCACCTATCTAGAAAAATGAAACAGAAGCCAGCTATGGTATGAAGAAGTAAGGAAATTTTCCTCTCCATCTTTCTTAGAGTTGCCCAACATCATCTTCTCTGTAATAGGTTGGCTGTGCAACTGGACTGAATTATGTGTACCTTTGATGGTCTTTGTGATTTCCTTTTAGAAAAAAAATGTTCTAGTAACTAGAATCTAGTTAAATGTATTGGGCCTTCATTTTTAATGTGTGAACTACCTAAAGTTTCTGATAGGTTTTAATACCATATGTCTTGAAATTATGTTTCTTTCTTATTCCAATGTTTTTTTTAGGGTTTTGTTTGGAAGAGAAATATTTTGGAAGCCAGTCATGCCGTGCAAAAGAAAGTTAAATCATCTGCAAAACAGGGTTACCCAGCATTTATCTATGTCAATTTAGCAAGTGGGATTGTGCTCTTTTGCTGTAGGTTGGTTTGACTGGAAAATTTGTATTAGATACATTGGGTGGAATAAACCATTCCTGTTCTTTTTATTCCACAAGAAATAACATAAGATAAATAATATCTACAACTGAGAGATGATCCATGTTGGCTTTTTCTGCTATTCTGTTTAATATTGAATTCCATGTGACATTCTAATATATCTTAAGTGTTAATTAAGAGTGCTTGAACTATATTTTGTTTCTTCTGCCAAAAATTCTGATACTTGCCTTAAAGATCCTGATTTTCTGAGACTCAATGTTTGTGTCTGTGTGTGCATGTGCACACACACACACACAGATACACACAGATACAAAGTTTTGAAAAGGAAAATAAAAACTAATACAAAGTAATATAAAGTAAGACGGAAAAAAGAAAATGAAAGAAATCAAAGAGAAAGCATCATTACAGTTTCCTTTGGACGCTGCTGAATATACCATCTCAGATCAAGAAATTATTTATTTATGCAATTTATCTATTGCCTCTATCCTCAGGGATTATAGGTGGTCTACAAATAATAAAATAGCAATCAATCAAATTACATGTTAAAAATTCAGTAACAATTTTTTTTTACACACACACATACCCACCCTGTATATAGGTGCCTCTTCAGAAAAGTCAAGTGATGTATTTACCAGCTTCTGGAAGGGCCTTAAGGATGAGGACATCCTTGCCTCAAGGCATCAACTTTTCCCTAGGAGAGAGCTGATACTTTGAATAATGACAATTATTTCCTTTACCAGGGCCCTCCTGGTAGATAGGACTCCTTCATGAGTTCTCTGGGTTGGGTGGCCAGAGAGAATATTGGACAGGAGGACTCTTAAATACCCAGGCCATGTGCCCTATAGGGTTTGAAAGGTAGCAATCAGCACCTTAAATAGCATTTGGAAATATCCCGGCAATCCCATCTATAAGTGCATCCCAATGGCTTGGCTTTCAGACATGATAAAGTTAATAATGTGAATGCTTTTGCTGTATTATGCATTGGGCGAAATTGATACACACATAATAAACCAGAAATAGCATCATCCGACATGACAGCACCTTTTGCAACGTGTAAAGTGGTTATCCAATTGCACTGGTCAATAAAAAAAATGAAATTTGAAACTTGCCTCTCCTTATATCA
Source organism: Vipera berus (assembly GCF_964194415.1). Lineage (NCBI taxonomy): Eukaryota > Metazoa > Chordata > Lepidosauria > Squamata > Viperidae > Vipera > Vipera berus. The sequence goes on along the minus strand of NC_138202.1, from coordinate 103,056,004 downwards.
AAAACAAAACAACACATTTGTATGCACATGCAAGTCGACTTTCCTAGAAAGCCCCTCGGCATACTGTGCCAAAAATGATTACACCATTCATTCTTATTCATTAATTAACACTTCATTAAGTAAGTGTTGATGCCAAGAATCAGTGTGAGCTAAACATTTATTTTCTTTGAAAAAGGAAAGGGGTGGGGAGGATAAGTATAGTTCTCTTAAATTAGAATGGGAATGCACTCATTTGATCAGAATGCTATTAGGAATCAACCAGTGAGAAACCATCCCTGAATAAGTTGGCATGGGCAACTGAATAGAGTCCAAAGTATGTCAAACAGGATTTCTTTTTTCTTTATTTATCTACAGGAAAGCTATGGTTCAGCTAAAATAACATTTGTCTTATTTCACAAGACATCCTTTAAGATTATCTTTTGTTCTTGGCAATTTACAAAAATTTCACAGTATTTTTGTAAGCACCATCCTTCCTTCTTCTTAGCCATCCCACTTTCCTTTTCATCCATGTGATATTTTTGCCAGTGACATCACAGTTCTGCATCTCTTGAGATGACATCATAATTGATCAGGCTGGCATCTAGAGAAAAGAAAGCAGCAGCAGCAGCAGCAGCAGGAAGAAGAACAGGGAGGGGAAATAAAGGTTTCTTGTCAAATGGAAATGTCCTGACTTGGGAATATTTAAAATGAATAAATGTGCTATTTTGGAAGTCAGGAAAAGAAAACAGATATTCAGCATAAGCAGCAGTTCAACCTTACAACTCTCTCTTTCCCTCCCTCCTTCTCTCTCTCTCTCCCCCCTCTCTCTCCCATCTCTCCCATCTTTTCCAGTCAGATAAGTACACGTAAATATGAGTCAGTTGCCAAATGTCTGAATATTGATCACGTGATTATGGGGATGCTGCAATGGTCATATGTGTGAAAAACAGTCGTAGGTCACTTTTTCAGTGCGGTTGTAACTTTGAATGGTCATTAAATGAAGTTGAGGACTACCTGTACATTATGGTTACATATAACATTGCTCACATTTTGAGATTATGAGGGGGGGGATTTACAGCAGCAGATTAATTTCAATCGAATTAATTGCGATCAATAACAAGCTTGAAAAGTGGGTTTCAGATAAAAGAAGATCTAAATCAGAACTACAGTAACTTTTAAGATTTGTGGACTTCAACTCCCAGAATTCCCCTGACAGCCATGCAGGGAATTCCGGGAGTTGAAGTCCACAAGTCTTAAAGTTGCCAAGGTCGGAGACCCCTGATCTAAGTGATCTAAGGAAGGACCATTATTATACAGCTACAATTTTTAACATGTTTGAAAAACTTAATAGATAAATGGTATTGATTTCTGTTGTGATTGTTACAAGTTACCTTTCTGTGTAGGGCAGGAGTGGTTCAAGAAGTCCCTTTTTATTGGTCCTGATCTTTGCTATGTACTTTGCACTGGTCCTGAGAAGTCTATTAAACTTTGAGGCAAATATATTTGGCCCTGGACAGGCATGTGTTCATTTTATGGTCCCAAAATAAACTCACTTATTTTGTAATCAAAACTGTAGTAGCTCTTGCTAATTTGGTGCAAACTTTAACACATTTATTTTCTGCATGATTATCACCTAACTAGTTGTGTCAGTGGCATCTGAAGTGGGTATACCTAAATTTCCAAGATAGCAGAATAATGATATGATGCAGGCTCTACCCCTTTTGAACAATTTATGCGATGTCAAGTTCACACAAAAGGGATCGGGCCTACATTGTAATGCTCCATGCACCTTCCACCATCACCACTCTCAGAGTTCACTGGAGTTGGAGTGCCAATAAATTTAAATACATCATAATCACCACTATCGTCATTGCCATCATGCTGATTTTAACACATGTACTCCAGAGAACAAACTGCCTCCTGGTGATTTACAACAATCAGCATATTACAGATAAAGACATAAATTAGGCTGCATAAAACAATAAGTAATCAAATGCTACTCAAATGTCTAACTTCATGAGCTACAAGTTGCAGGTCAGTTCCACATTCTTCTCATAGCACATCTAGTTATTTTCACTGTGACTGCAAATGTGTAACTACAAGGAAATGTGTCTAAAAACTGAGTTGGACGGAGGTGGGTAGAGGGCTCAGTAGGGTGACTTAGTTGCAGAAAGAACATATTTAATGACTTCTCTGTTAGAGGTCAAAGTATTGACAACTTTGAGAAGAGAGCGATAGAAGGTAAAAGGCTAAGTTTCCCTCTTTCTGTATGAAACATTTACTGAGCAAAAAGTATGTCAATGTGGTTTTTTCCCCCGACTACTGTTTTATGTCATGCATAAATGGCTTTAAAATAAAATAAACAGATTTTAAACAGAAAGCAAATTAAGAGATCTGTAAAAGGCCTAAGCCAACAGGGAGAGGAGGAATCCTGCCAATATGTCACAGTGAGATTAATAGTTCACTAACCAGTTGCATCCTATTAGCAGCAAATATCCATTTCCTGTTTTCAGCTAATGCTTGGCCTTTTAAATATTTTTTGGACTTGCTATTTTCTAAAACAATCTATCCAAATGAATTGTGTCACCTATCATTTCAGCTTATTACATGTGATAGTTTAGTAACTGATAGTATATCTTGCTCATCGCTCAGGTTTTATCATTTACACATGAGATTATAATTACTGTGGCACCCTTGGTGTTCTCTGAGCTTAGTTGTTTGCTTGCAGAAGTTTCATTACCTAACTAGATAACATCATGCAAATGAGTATGCGGTTTGGTCTCTGCCCTGCCTATGTTGCTGGGGGGGTACAGTTTTCTCATTCATAGTTCCTTGTTTAGGGTATTATTTTCTGTTTAGGGTATTATTTTCTGCTATTTGTCTGATGCTATTTTGTCTGTTTATCTGTATGTTCGTTGCTGTAGACTATGGTCTTTTGAACATATAAATGTGGCTTATCGCTTTGTATCTGTATAGAGACAGATTGTCCATTAGTTCTTGGTAATATTCTGGAATCAGTCAACTTTTGAATCCACAACCACACTCTCTTGCTAGATTTAAGTGTCAACCTATTTTTTTTTCCATCAGGATCCTTGCAGCTTCCAAATATTAGCTCAAGATTCCTACTGCTTCTACTGGATGATATAGAAAAGAGATGTACACCTACATGACATCTGCATATTGCTAATCCTGAATCAAAACTATCAGATAACCTTTCCCAGCAGCCTAATGTAGATGTTAAATCAAATAAGGGAAAGGGTCCTGTGGCATCCCATAACAAAATGTCCAAGGATTTGACCTTTGTTCTCATACCTTACCCATTAAGAAAGTAGCTGCCACCTTGGAATTGTTCCCTCATCACTTCCGGTCATTCCAGACAGTCCAGATACCATGGTCAAGACACCATAACACATAAATCCAGCAGGACTAGCCACTACCCCCCTTTTAACTCTCAACATAAGTTTTGTTCCCATAATTGAATCTGTGGCTGAAAAGAATCTAAATAGCCATTTATTCCAGAGACTTTTATAACTGACATCCTACCACATTCTCCATAATCTAAAAGCAGTGGTCACCTATTATTGATAGGTTTAAAGAATCCTCCTGAGACTGATACACAAGGGAATACCTGCTCAGACCCAAGCCTATCAAGAAACTTATGGCATCCTTATTCCAAAGGTCATTTAGGATTCCAACAGATTCACTCAAGAGACTGCTGAGAAACTCTCATCAATTTGGAAATCAGCTGGTTTATGAAATGCTTGGTGTAAGTCTTATTTTACTAGTCTCATCCTGCAACATATATTGGTTGGGCTGAACAATCCCATGATCACTAGATAGTAATCTATCCATGGCAGTGGAATAGTTCATGTATAGCCCACCACCAGATCATGTTTCAATTATTCCAGCATACAAACCAACATCTAATGTGTTGCCCATATCTTCCCAGGTATTGTGTCTTTGGGATTTTATTGCTGTAGTCATTATAAAATGACTACAAGCAATATAAATATCACATCAGTACTTATTCAAATGCTAAATGAAACTTTTTAGTCCCATATTTATTCTGAATGTAATCAATCCATTTTTTCCACTCCACAATATATCTCTGTTGCGAATGGTCTTTCAAATACGCTGAGATCTTTGCCATTTCCGCCAGGTTGGAAACTTTTAAAGTCCATTCTTCTATAGTCGGCAGTTCTTCCTTCTTCCAATATTGACCTACTAAAAGTCTTGCTGCCGTAATTAAATTCAACATCAACTTAGTGTCCACAACAGTAGTGTCAGTAATAATGCCCAGTAAAAACAATTGCGGACAAAACTTTATCCTTTTCTTAAATATCTTCTGCATATTCCACCAAATTTTAATCCAAAATGCTTTAACCTTCTTACAGGTCCACCATATATGAAAATACGTTGCATCTTCACCACCACACCTCCAACATTTAGGCTGGCAGTTCGGATACATACTTGTTAATTTTTTAGGATCTAAATGCCACCTATAAAACATTTTATAAAAGTTCTCTCTTAAATTTTGAGCTTGCGTAAATTTTACATTTCTTACCCAAATCTTTTCCCAAGTATCCATTGTAATGACTTCTTGAAAATTCTGAGCCCACTTTATCATACAATCTTTAACAAGTTCTGTCTCTGAATCAATTTCTATCAGTGCAAGATATATCCGTTTGATATGTGCTTGACCTTGATTTCTAATTTGCTTTACCAAATTTTCATCAGTCATTGAAAAACCAATTTTCTGATCTTCTTTCCACCTAGCCTGTAATTGCCCATACTGAAACCAAGTTTGAACAATCTTTCCTTCTCGTAAGATATTATACGGCTTCAAATACCATACATTCCTTTCCAAACTTAAAATTTCCTTATATGTAGTCACATCATGTTTAAACCCAACACTTATGTTTTCTATTGCATGTTTCGGTATTGCCCATAAAGGTATCTTATAATTTAGCTTATGTCTATACTTTTTCCAAACTCGCAACAGAGCATGTCTTAAAATATGCACCTTGAACGCATTATCCACCTTCTTATCATACAATAGGTATGCATGCCAACCAAATAGCAAATCATGACCTTCAAGATTTAATAATCTCACTTGTGTTAGATTAATCCAATCACTTATCGCTGACAAAGCAGCAGGTTCATAGTATAGTTTAAGATTAGGCATTTTAAGACCACCTCTCTCACGCGTGTCCTGCATAATCTTAAATTTAACTCGTGGCCTTTTCCCTGCCCAGACAAATTTATTAATACCCTTTTGCCATTCCTCCAAGTTTGAATCCTTTTTAAGAATAGGTATCATTTGAAATAAAAATAGAAATTTCGGCAAAACATTCATTTTCACTGCTGCAATTCTACCCAATAAAGACAATTGTAGTTTTTTCCAGCTATCCAATTCTTTTTGAACTTTTCCCCATAGCTTTTCATAATTATTTTTATATAACTTTGCATTTGAGGGTGACAAATATACCCCCAAATATTTAACCCTTTTGACAATTTCAAATCCCGTTAGCCCTTCTAAAGCAGCCTTTTGTGATACTGTCATATTCTTAGACAACATTTTAGTTTTTTGTATGTTAACCTTGAATCCAGAAACTTTCCCATATTGCATTATTATCTCCATCAATACTACAACAGAATTTTCTGGCTGGGTCACCGTAACAACCAGATCGTCTGCAAACGCCCTCAGTCTATAATCCTGATCTCTTATTTGAATTCCCTTAATTTTTTCCAAATCCCATATTTTAATCAGTAGTATCTCCAATGTTAACACAAATAGTAAAGGTGACAACGGGCACCCCTGCCTTGTGCCCTTTTCAATGTTACATACTTCGGTCAGACTATTATTTACTATTATACGGGCTGTTTGCTTTTGATATAGTGTCCTAATTGGTTGTAAAAATTTATCCCCAAAATTCATTTTATCTAATACTTTCAACAAAAATTGCCAATCCAATTGATCAAAAGCTTTTTCAGCATCCAAAAAGATCAATGCTGCAGGGATCTGATTGTTTCTTTCCAGAAATTCCAACAAATCAACTATATGCCTCACGTTGTTCTTCATTTGTCTACCACTTATAAACCCAGTTTGGTCACCATGAATTACTTGTTGCAGTACCCTCATTAATCTGTTAGCTAAAACCTTAGCAAATATCTTGTAGTCCGTGTTCAAAAGTGATATTGGTCTATAATTTTTTGCTTGAGTGACATCCTGATCTTCCTTCGGTATCAAAGAAATAAAAGCAGTTTTCCAAGATGGAGGCACCCCTCATCCCATTTGAATTGTCTGAAACAATTCCCTTAATGGCTTTACCATCTCTAACTGTAAATTTTTATAATACACACCAGTCAACCCATCCATCCCTGGAGCCTTGCCCACTTTCAATTGTTTAATTGCTGAAAAAATTTCAGTTATCAATTGATTCATCTCTTCCTTTTGTTCTTGTGTAAGAACAGGAATATTAGCATTCATCAAATATACATCAATATATACCTCACTAATCTTATCCCTAGCATATAACTTAGAGTAGAAATCAACAAAAGTTTTCTTAATAAGACTCTGCTGATACACTACCTTACCCTTATGTTCTATTCTATCTATATTAGAAGCCCTTTGCTTCTTCCTTAACAAATAAGCTAGCCATCTACCTGGTTTATTGGCATTGCAAAAAATATTGTGTCTAACATACCGTAGATTAGTTGCCACTTGATCGGCCATCAACTTGTCAAACTGTCCCCTTAATAAATTAATTGCCTCTTTAATCTTCACATCCGATGGATTCAAAATTAAAGCCTTTTCTTTTTCCCTAATTTCATTCTCTAATTCCTTCCTCCTAAATTCCAGATTACGTCTATATTTGTTATTCAAATATATTAACACACCTCTCATATAAGCTTTACTAGCATCCCAGACCATTTCAATAGAAGTACCCTTATGCATATTAATTTCAAAAAAATCCTTCATCTGTTTTTTACATTCGTCCACATTTTTCTGATTTCTAAACAGATTCTCATTTAGACGCCAGGAGCGCCTATCTCTATTATCCTTGTCTATCTCTAGCCAGACTGGGCTATGATCAGACATGGTTCTTGGACAAATCTTAATCTTCTTAGTCCTGGAAAAGAAATCATTGGTAATTAGTATAAAGTCAATCCTAGAAAAAGATTGATCTCTATCGGAAAAAAAAGTATAGTCCTTTTCTTGCAGATTTCTTTCTCTCCAAATATCTCGCAGTTCCAAATCATCCTTCATCTCAAAAAAGGATTTAGGCAGTTTAGCATGACTTGGAATACTTTTAAAAGAACCACTCTTGTCCATTTGTACATCCAAAACACCATTCCAGTCTCCCATAAAAATAAAAGATTTATAATCCAACTGAGTAATCTTGCTGTGTAGTAAACTATAAAAATCTGCTTGTTGTTGATTAGGAGCATATAATCCAACCAAAAGTGTTTTTTTTTTGCCTTCTATTAACAGTTCTATTATAACATATCTTCCTTGTTTATCTGCTTCAATTAACTCCGCTGTCAAAGTATTCTTAACATAAACAACCACTCCATTTTTCTTGTCTGTTGCAGAGGCAATAAATTGTGTACCCAGTCTTGAATTTAATAAGTACTTTTGGTCCATGAGTCTAATATGTGTTTCTCGTAAACAAATAACATCATTCTTAAATTGTTTTAAATATTGAAAAACTTTCTTTCTCTTCTGCGGTGAATTTAAACCATTAACATTCCAAGTTAGAAACTTTGTCGCTATCCTTCGCAACCCGAAGCTTTTGGAGCGCTTCTTCCAGGATCCCCTGTACATTCTTAGGTCGCGCCCCTCCCACAGCTTCGCTATAGGTATGTTTTGGAGGTCCCATGACTTTCTGCTGGTCTTGTTATTGCTCTCGTCTCATTTGTCTCGAAGCAGCACACAATTGAAAATTTAGTATTGTAGGAGGCTTGAATGACCTCATTTCTAATTGCTCTCTTTGTAAAATAAACCACCACATCTCTGGGTAATTTCCTTTGTCTTGCAAGCCACAAATTAACACGAAACCTTTTATCTATATCTTCCATAATTACATCTGCTGGTCGCCCCAGCACCCCTTCCAAAGCCTCAGAAACTATTTTCTTCAAATTTTCTTTAGGATCCTCTTTTAAGCCTCTGATTCCCACAGCAAACTCCATCTCGTGATACTGTACCAAGATCAAATCACTATCAATTTTCTCCACCACATTCTCAGTCTCTGACATTTTTGCATCTAATCTGATATTATTTTGGCTGAGATCTTCCACTCTTTCATCCAAACGCTCAATACATATAGCCATGCTGCAAATCTTTAACTGTAAGGGCTGGTGCAGGTGCAGGTGCAGGGGGCAATAAAGCTTGCAACGAAGACTGCTGCACCGGAGAAGCCCCCGCGCTTCTAAGAACTTTAGAAGATTTAGCCGCCATTTTCACCCACTATTGCCTGCTATGCACTTTCACTTTCAAACTCCACAAAGTCCATTGAGTTAAAGATCATAAATCCACTTTCAACTGAATCTCCTGTATCGCTCTGCCTGCATTCAAGTTCTCCAAAGTTCTCTCTTGCTGGCAGGGATGGTTGCAGACGCCCTGTTCTGCTCCAAAAAGCCCGGAGCAGAAGCGCCTCGCAGTCCGGAGCAAACCCAGGCTTCGGGGGGGCTCAATCCTTCAGCCGCCAAAACTTTAAGTTCTGGCTGCCTCGGAGAGCTCTACCCCTACCTGGGCGCTCACCCCCTCCTCTTCTCCCGAGGAGGGGGCTTCCGAGCCGCCGAAACAGCTGATCGGTGCTGTTTTCGGCGGCTCTACGGATCCGCGGGGCTGACAGCCTGAGAATGGCTGCCTCCGGCGACGCCTTGCCACCCGGAAGTCGCTTCAATGTCTCATCTTAAAGTAACCCTCACACCACTCTTGACGATCATCCCTTACTCTGTCACTCTTCTCTTTCTCCCTTCCCATTTATTCCATTCTCAATAGTTATGACATTTTTCAGCCCTTTGATGTAGATCAGTTGAGGAAACAGTATGAAGTACTGGAACTCTGTTTTCATAGGATATAGTAACTAAATCTTGCAAACGTGATAGAGTTTCTCTCTGCTTCCCTTTTACTGTATATAAATATAAATAGAAGTAGCTGACAAAGAATGAAGAAAAGCAAAAGTTATTTAGAAGAATCTTATTGAAACCAAAACTAATGTGGGGACTAAATCAATTAAGATCATATATCAAAGGTGAAATGGGGATAATATCAAAGACGGCATAAACCAAATAGGTAGAGGAGATTAAAATGGAGGGAGAAAGGGGGCAGCCCTAAAAGAAAAGAATGATAGTCCTCAAATAATTATAACAGTCCTTTTGTATTTGTGGAAGTACAATAGGAAAAAAAATGTTTTGGCACGAAAAGGAGTTACAGATATAAACCTCACTCTAATGTCTTTCCCTTTTGATCAACAGATCAAGTTTACATTGCTCTCCAAAGGATTCATTTTGCATGTTCCTCCATTGTATGAAGAAATGCTGCTCTCCTCTGGATCCAGGACCTCGGGGCTTTTTATTTTATTTTTTTTAAAACAAGGGCTAAAAGCAGTAAAAAAAAAAGAATGATTTTCAAAGTATGTCAGAAGCTGAATTACACAATTCTATTTCAAGAGGCATTGCATTTCCATTTAAAACTAGTAATTTGTGACCAATTTAGGTCAGACAGCAGCAGTAATGCAGCTCTGTATCATAAAAAACATTCTATTTTCATCTATTTTTTTAAAGGTCCCTTTGCCTCCATTTACCTCCTCATTATATTTATGCTCACTAATTGATTCTCTAAGGCTCTGGGTTCTTATTTATTCATGCAGGAAGGATGAATGAGGAATAACACAATCGAGTTAGATGTGTAACTGTTCCCAAAGCCTTTTATTATTTCCCGAAAAGAAAAGAAAAACTCTCTATACGAATCGGATTGCCCCACCATACTTTACTGCTTTCAGTTTAAACAGGACAGCATCCAAACAGACCTTGGGCTGGCTCACACATCCATGTTCCACTGCAGCATGAAATGCTACTTTAAATGTATTAACAGAGCTGACAAATTCACATCCCGTTCAGTAAGACATCAAGTGCTGGAAACATAAACACCACCAGTTGGTTGGTGTTGACATGCTTATGTGAAATAGCCCCTCCTCTTCTCCTCTCTGTACACTGCATCTTTCTCCCAGTGCACTCCTTTAAAGTTGACAAGGGCTAAAGTGGAGAGACAGTTATGGTGGAGTTTTCTTTGGAAAAGAATTTAGTGTGTTTAAGTGAAGACTCCCAGCTCTCCATCCTAAGCAATTTTCTTTTCTTTTGGCTACCATTTTTTAAGCAAATCTCATAGGAAAAGGACTACCAGTAGTGATGGTGTATCAACATTTAATTTTATTTTTGAGAAGAACAGGGCTACTATCATGGCAGGACAGCTGCCAATACGTATTGCATCTCCCCCAAAAGGTGAAAGAGGGGATGAGATTTTAATCATTCCCAAGTTGGGTGTGCTCCATCATTCTGGAAACTCGTTCCATCCTATTTAATAGACACAGTAATGGAATATGAAAGAAAGCAGAGGTGTTAACATTGTAGGGTCAATAACACTAAAATGGCAGATGCTTCTGGACTTTGATCACCTGGTTCTAGCCATCCATATTATGATCTTGGATCCTTGCACACTTTGCAAAAAGACATGCAGGCTGTGTCCTTAACATTTCTAGTGAAAAAAAATGCTATGCCTTAAAGAGCTTGTTGATAAAGTCTTCTCCAACCTAGTATTTTCTATTTATAAATCTTATTAGCCCTTAGGAATAAGACAGAAAGTAATATCAAGCCTTTCCCCCTCATTACTGCAGGCTTCCCACATTTTTCCCCCCACTAGGAGAGATAGGGAGGAGGCTGCATAGGTACCCAGTTCTTCAAGGTTGCAAACTCGGGAAAGAATGTTTTAGATTTCTGAGATAAACTTTATGGCTACTTGGATAATATAACAGAATCTTAAAAAGCTGACAAAGTAATTGTCCAGATTATTTTATATATACTGTAACAAATTGATTGACTTGATTGATTGAGTTGATTAAAGGCAGAGTTGGGTCTTTGTTCTCATGTTTTCTTCCTCCTCTGGAGTTAGGATTCTTTTTTCTAATGACCCAACTCCTTCATACAATGGTTTGGCTTCCTCCCGTGATCTCAGAGTCTGTTAGGTATTCCATCACAATGGGAGGTTACTGCTAAAGAAACTTAATAGGAAAGTGTCCCCTTGATGTTTTCCTTCAAGATTTAATAAAAGTTTGGGAAGCCAGAGATGCTGCAATCCCTTGTACAGTGGAAGATGAGACATGCTTATAATTTATGTTCACTGTGTAATAAATAAGTGCAAAAACTCTGCATATCACCAAAGAGGACTTCTTCAATGTGTTCTTCTTTTCTGAAAGAATTTAAAAATCAAATTCTCTTTCATAAAGTCAAGTTAGAACTGTTAGGAAAAAATGCAGGAGAATTTTTCAGCACCAGATGTAGGTGGCATTAAGAAATTTTCAAACTTACTACCATTCTTGTTGAATTGATGGAAGCGTTCACTGAATCAGAGACTTCTGTTAGTGAAGCAACCCCATTTAAACCCCACAATCCTATTTAAATAAGAACGATTTCTGGGAATTTAAAAGGTTTACAGATGAAGAAACCAAGACCATGATAACTCCCACCATCTAGCTGGAGTAGAATTAAAAATATACAGGTGCCTCCATGATAAAATAACTCATGGATTTTTATTTATTTTTTGTTTAAATTGCTATAAAGTAAACAAAAGCAAAACACAAATATAAACAGCAACATTAAAGGACCATAAGATACACCCTCCTAATCAACAAGCATTTCAATAAATAATAAAAAACATAAAAAAGTTGTTGGGGATGGGGAGACTCAGAAATTTTGTCACACAAAGATCAATTCCAAAAACACTAATTTGTTCAAAAGTTTTCTCCTTTGTTTATTTCTCAAAAAATACAAATTCAAACATTTCAAATCAAGGAAATGATTGAAATTACTTCCAGATAGTGTTGTTATAATTTACGACAACTATGATAATACATAGTTGTACTAGCAATTTACATATATGCCATTTTAATGTAAGCCTATGGAAAAAAACATTTTTATTTCATTAAGAGAACATACCCTCATCAAATTAACACTGTATAACCTCACTGCTGCATTCAATCTACATGACAAAATATAATGGCAGTGTGTGCTTAGTTATGCATAGATTTTCTTGCCTGCTAAAGTTTATGGATGGATCATTAACAATTGTTCATTTTTTATCTTGTGATCTTTTGGTGGGCCAAATATGCCCCAACTAATTTTTTATTTAATTTGTTTAATTTACATAATTGTATCAAAATCTTCTTCCTATTCTTCTTTCAATTTTCTCTTCATCTGTGTCTTGGATATCATCATTAGCAAAAACACACATGAGTTAATCCATGACATTTCCATATAATTGGATCTTGAATGTAATATAGGCAAAAAGCAAGTGAAAATAAAAATAACAGCCTTTGGCTTGAGAGCAATACCCTCTCCAAACAATACTGAAAGTGAGATGAAACTGAGTAGAAAGTAAACCCATATCCTCTATTTAAAGGATAAAATGCAGCCACAAGACTTTGCATACATTATCAAAATACAGACACTCTTTACTGATATGGATATTCTTGATAAAGTATTGGAAAACACATGAAACATTTTTTTTTAAAAAAATTATGAATCAAAAATTTACCAAATACCAAAAATTTGTACCACTCACCCTTTCTGGGGTTGTCCTACATAAGAGAATCCTATACTTTTTGGTATCTCAACCTGGAACTGGAAAGATCCTATTCTGGAAATGTTGGAAAACTGCTAAAAGTCCATGTCAGAAATATTGCACTCAATAGAGCAGTAGAATAGACTCAGCATGAGGTAACTTCTGATATTCCTGTGGCAAACTGATTTGAAATTAGGGAGTTTTCAAAACTGTTGTATGAAGGTGATAAAGTCGAGTTTGCTGTTCTCTACGTAAATATGGGTATATGTGTTTTTGGTTTCCTGTTTTTCTCTCTATCTATTCATCTTTGAGCATATGCTACCAAAAACTGTTAAAAACTTGGACATTCTGATGGCTTTATTTGATATTGACAGGTTCTTTTTCTTTTGTTGGATTGAGTCAGTGAGAACATTTTCATGAGACACAATCATTATTTCTGGTGGTTTTTAGATTGAAGGGATTGACTTAAGGAGATTGAGTTAAGGCGTTACTTTATTCATACCTGTCTGGGCTTTGTCACAGGTTCTGAATGTTAGGCCATTGATCTTAATCAACTAATGGAATAATTAAAATAGATAAGATGGGTAGCTGTGCAAGTTAGGCATAGGCAATGAAGTCGGTCATGCAGAGAACTTAGAAACCTGAAGTATATTTCATCAGCACTCTCTCTGAACATTAAAAGTATTCTATCATTTGAGAGTCTCTCTCTTTTTCCTTTCTGGTATTTTTAGCACTAAATCAACAAAGCTGTTACTGTCATTTTTTCAGTCAGACCGTCATCTAGTGGGAATGCAAAATTATACTCAGCTGCAAACTATTGACACTCCCCTTAACAAAAATGGTTTTAATAAATCTTTACATTTAGCTTCTGAGATGAGAGAGAGAGAGAATCTTTACCATGAAATATACAAGTATGTAAGTGTTTTATGAAAAGTTTTATTAACTTTACAAAAGAAGAATTGGCAGAGAACCATGAACATCCTGTACTTCTAACACGTGGTTATAAATTACATGTTCTTTCCAATAACATCTGAAAGAGAGACTGTAATTTAAATTTCAAAACCACTTGGCATACCTACTATATAGTGCTGACATGAAGTAAAGGGAGGATCTGGAGAGACTCAGACAAAGAGTGAAAATATAAAGACATCCTTAGCTTAAAAAGCTGCTGATGAATACAATTCCTTTCCAGCTGGACAGGGATCAAGTACTTGCTTGTCATCTCATTCAATGCACTGTTCAATCAGAGATTCTTCCTTTCAACAAAAAGGAAACTTAAGTGCTGCTAATCATCCCTTGTACAACTTTATCTTGCAGATACCTTCTTTATGTCAGGATATATTTTTTTTCAATGACCATTTGCCAACAGCAGAGGGATCAAACTTGTTATTAAGAACAAAATGCAAGTATGCCTTCACTGACTTAGGGCGGAGAAAGGAGGGAGGAGAGCATTTTTATAGGTGCATGTGTTATAACATTACATATAGTTTTATAATGTTTAATCTCTCTCTCCTTCTCTCTCTCTTTCATTGTATACATATATACTGTATGTATATGTATGTGTGTGTGTGTGTATATATATAAATAAATAAATATATATATATATATATATATATATATATATATATGTGTGTGTGTGTGTGTGTGTGTGTGTGTGTGTGTGTGTGTGTTTGCGTATACACAAAGATCATACACATATACATATACATACATATATACATATACATTCAAGGGATGCGGTGGCTCAGTGGGTTAGGATGCTGAGCTTGTCGATCAAAAGATCGGCAGTTTGGCGGGTCGAATCCTGAGTGCCACGTAACAGAGTGAGTGCCTGTTACTCGTCCCAGCTTCTGCCAACCTAGCAGTTCGAAAGCACCTAAAAATGCAAGTAGAAAAATAGGGACCACTACGGTGGGAAGGTAACAGCGTTCCGTGCGCCTTTGGCGTCTAGTCATGCCAGCCACATGACCACGGAGATGTCCTCGGACAAGCGCTGGCTCTTCGGCTTTGAAACGGAGATGAGCACCGGCCCCTAGAGTTGGAAACGACTAGCATGCATGTGCGGGGAACCTTTATACATATACATACACATACATCCAATCCAGACAACTTTGTGTGAACCAGAGGAATGTGCATATAGTTTGGTGTACAGATAGACTGTTGAAAAAAAAAGCCTGGTTAGTTTTATATGTCAGCATGCCTATGATGTGGGGATTAAGACTTATTCTTTACCAAACATTACATAAATTAAGCTGATTTGCATTGCACACACTTTAGGTGAAGGCAATCTTTCTCTCATATTTTGGGCATTAGGAAATCTGAATGCAATCTATTCTTAGTAAATGGCTGCCACAATGGGTACTTCCAGTCATAAACCATATCCATTTACTAGAATGTAAGCTGATCAGTGGTTCTTGTCCTTCATAGATGAGTTTTATTATCCCAGCTTAGTTATCTTTTCAGATTGATTTTTAAAGTGTGCCTACCCAAAAGCTTTACTGGGTTGCAGGCTTCTTTTATGAATCCATTCATTTAAGAGGTTAACATTTGGAAGGCAGCTTTATTTCTTTTCAGTTAAAAGAATTTAAGAGGCAGGAAGTGGGGCAAAGGTGGGTGGTGTTACCTATAGCATCATTTGGCCCTTGGTCATCATGTCAGCTACCCTTCATATCTGCAGTACAGGAATTTAGCAAGCTTCCTTATATGGAAGTAGAACTTTTTGTCACCTCGATTAGCCTTGTCTCCATTAGAAATAGATCAATAGTTGTCATAACAGATGTTTACCTCTCCCAGAAGCAACTGTCAGCATGGCAAAGACACTGTCAGCATGGTGAACACTTTGGAAGGCCCCTGTGTTGCTTATTTCTGACTGGAAACAGCTTTCCATTGATTTAAACAAGGGTCTTACTTAGCTCTGATTAGATTAAATGTGGGAAGTTTTATATACCAAATATGTAGTCTAATGCCATTCCTCTTAAGGGAAAAGCTATGTTTAAACTTCTTGATACAATAATGATCACAAGGCATGGATGATGTAGGGATATTTCTCTATGCACAGAAAATGTATATTAATTAAAGAATCCCCTTGGCTTTAATTGTTCATATCCAAAGAAGCTAAATGATTTGTGCTGACTGCTTGATTCAAAATATATGTACTAGGAAAACATTATTCAGTCCCACTATTTCTAGGTACTATCTTGTAGATAAATTACATTTGTTGTATTTTTTCCCCGGATTCTAGATCTCATGTTAAGATCTGATTTACAAACCATTATATCTGAACTGAGTACATTAATTATTTGTATGCTTTCGATACAGTTCTATTATTTTCCCCAAGTATAAAGATATCATGCATTGTGCCTTTAAACATTTGCTACTCCCTTTAAACAGTCAATGATAATGGCATATGTAGTCAAAATAAATCCAGCTTTCATGCTAGAATTCTGGAAAAACATTTAACAAAGGGCTCATCTCTAACATGGGAAGCTGGATGGAATGAATTTTTCCACTTTGCAGGGCTATGTTCAAACCTAGGAGAGGCAGTGCCAGTCAGTTCAACTCCTGGAACTGAATGTGAAACCAGACAGAGAGAGCCAAACCACAGACTATCATACAGTGCTAACATTCCTTAAGACCAGTAGCTAAAGCAACAGAAATCGAAAAACCAGTGGAATATGAATTGTGCAGGGAAGGGGAAGAAAAACCAGTGGAGCGTGAGGAGCAGGGAAGGAAGTTGATTTGTGACAAAATTAGGAAGAGGGGAACAACAGCAAGCTTATGAAGAGAAGCCATCCAAAGACATTTGGGTTTATTTTAGATGATGGAAAGCACATTTGCAATGGTTCCATTGCCTGAATGAGTATTACTCTTTGTGAAACTGTGAGACAAATTGTTTGTTTAATTGGGCTGTGCTGAAATGTAGTTTCTGAATTTTCTTCTCCTACAGAGGAGGAAGAGAGCCAGTTTGCTACAGTGGCTAAGGCATCAAGGCTAGAAACCAGGAGACTTGAAATTTTAGTCCTGCTTTATAGGTATAAAGCCAGTTTGGTGATCTTGGGCCAGTCCCTTCTCTCAGATCTAGGAAGGAAGCAATGGCAAACCACTTCTAAAGATACTGCCAACAAAACTGCATTTGCCAGAATGGGCACTGATTTCTGTGCTGACTTCTGGCAAAGCACACAAACACACACAAGCACAAGAGGGGAGGTTCTGTTTTTCCTTTTCTTATGGAAAAGCTTTTTTTCTTCTTCTTATTTTGAGTCATTCAGAATTGTTGTTCTTGTTGTTAGAGTAACCGTACTCTAACTAAGGCAGCTGAGTGTTTCTATTACCTGCCTTGCAATGATCCTCATTTCCCCTAATGTTAGGGGGCTTTCTCAGGATGCTTTCCTTGCAGTTTAATTGAAGCACGGATATGAAGCAGTGCAGAAAAATGCCAGACAAATTATTTATAGTGAAGGATAGGATATTTGCAGACATATCTTTTGGCCAACTTGCATCCAAGATAAGCAAATGAAATCTAATTCTTATTTTTCTTTTAAAATGAAAATCAATTTGTTTAGCAGATTAAATATAAACGATAAAAATGTTGAATATTTTGTTACTGTGCTGGGTCTATTTATCTCTATTTCTCTATCTCTGTCTGTCTGTCTGTCCATCTGTCATCTATCTATCTTCTCTTTGGGTTCCTATCCAAAGTTGTGCCCAGTATTTAATTTAGGACCACAGCAAAGAATTATGTAAAGAATCTGGTTATGTTATTTTCAAACTCTTTCCAAATAACTGCCAACATTTCCCCTTGATTATGACATTTTACAGATGCAGCAGCTTTTGATATTACAATACCTTGAAAACATTTAGGACTGTTGTTCAAACTAGACCTCTGAATAAGTTTCATTGGTGATGCGCACAGTACAGCCAGAAGGTGCATGAAAATTCAGCATGCATAAATGTGCTTCCTGCATTGAAATCAGCAGGGATGGAGTAGTCCTAAAATGTGCAAAAGCTATCTCACCTTTAAAAAAAATATCACTAGAATTAAATAGAGGACATTATGATATGTTTAGAGCAATGACAGTCAGAATGAGGGTTTGCTCATTGCACAGTGATAGAAGAATAATATTCATACATGGTTATTTTATCCCCTTTGCTGTTCCAGCAAGTGCTAAAGCATTCTGGACAATGCTTTCAAAGGCTGAAAATTTTGTTTTATTACTAACAATAGCAGGCTAAACAACCAACCAATCAACTAACCAATTAAACGCAACCTATTACTTTATGATTAATATTAATTTGTTTACTTATCCTATTTGCAATTTATTTTTATTTGGAGGATAAACAAGTGAGTTTATTATGTCCTTCTCTTCCATTTATCTTCCCCATAACTGAAGAGAAGTACAGAGGGGCCACATATTGATTGTTGCTTGATATTCAGGGGAAGAAGCTAGAAAATCTGGAGGAAAAACCAGTTATGTTGTGGAGTGACAACATAGGCTTCAGAATTTAATCCCTTGAAAACTATCATACTTCTCCTGGGAAAAAAAATCACAATTGCAGCTCCTTATAGCTCTACTCTGTTCCTAGAAGAATAGAAGCAGTACAGTTCCTTGAAGAGCTCTGGAAGCATCAGTTATTGTGGAATAGGGCAGAGAGGCTGATAATTGGGCACTAACAGGACCATCTGCAGGGGATTGAAAAAGTCAAGATGATAGTTCAAACCGTGATTAATAAGAAGGTCGGAGCTTTCATCACATCTTCCAATTTGACTTTTTTGACTCTTCTACTGACATCCTGGGAACTAAATCAGGATTTTATGAGCCACCCAGAATTTGGTTTTAAGAAGGGGAGCAATTTATTTATTTATTCATTTATTTTTTTAAAAAAACCTAAATTGTGTATTACAAGATCTGCATCGAGTGACAATATTCTTAAATCTCACTTCAAAGTGGTGGGGTTTTTTTTTGTTATTGTTATAACCTTAACAATCCTTAATGGTTTCCTAGGGAGCAGCTATCTTACTCTTCTACTTTTAAAGATCTATCTACAAGAGTTCATAAAGAAAATTCATCAAAACTCAGTTTAGTTGAAAAGAGTCCAGTAATTGGTCTTGGATTTTTTTTTTGTTTTTTAATAAACATTTCATTGTATTTGTCAAGATTTTGAAGAGGAAGCATTTTTAAATAAATAAATAAATAAATAAATAAAAGCTACAAATAGTGTATACAATGCATCAGTGTATTGGATTAATAATCTAGTATGAATATGAAGGGACAACTCTTGTTATAGCAATCCAGGGTCCTGACTTACAGTATATACTTCCTAATGTTTAAATTAAAACAATGCATGTAAGCAATACAGGAATAGAAAGCTGAAATGTAGCGCTTCCATTTTCTGAGCAGCAGGATTTCAGATTGCTTTAACAGTCTACCTGCAACCCTGGCTATTAGAATGAAGGGAATGAAATACCTAGCACCCATTTGCAAATGGGATTCTCCATCAGGGCGTGCATGTAGAAGCATGTCTTTAACATGATTCAGTGGATACTCTTTTGTCAGTCTAAAATGGAATAGTTCACATAGCTTCCTAAAATTATGGACTTTTAAATTGCATATTAATTGGGGATAAGAAATAGGATTTTTATTTTCTTCTTTGTTGACCTTGATATGGGGGAAAAAAGAATCTTAATTCAAACAAATTAATGAGCAGAATTCCCTACAAATTTGAACTTGGCTTCTATCAAAGGTGTTAAAGAAAAAAGCCATATGAGATTACAAGAGCATAATGCTAATCTTATTAGATTGTGCTCTTGCTTAGGGAAAATAAAAGAGGTACAGATAAGGAGGGATGTGAGTCACAACTGAATACAATGCTCATAAAATTGCAGCAACATTACATGAATATATTAGACAAGCAATTCCTCCAGCAAGTGACCTGAATAAGCTATTTAAGGTCATTATGCATTATATGGTGGACTAAGAGATTTTGACTTAACATAGCCTGTCAAAATCTATTTTACAACCATAGGGGGAAAAACAAAATTCAATTTAGTACTTTAAGAAACCCTTTGATGAAACAGTTGTTATCAAATAACTATCAACCTGCAAAAGATTATACAACTGTACACAAGGGATAAGGGAGTTCAAATCTATTGCTTGTCCTAGCCATAATATTATATTTTCCAGAAATACTTCTTAAAGGGTTTATGCAAATACTGTTGGTTTGGAAATGCCCCAATCATTGCTTCTTTTCACATGAAAAGGGTTAATCAATGTCCAGTCCAGTCCAGTCCAAATTAGAATGCACAATATCATAAATTAATCCTACCTGAATTTTGTATCTGATTGCGATTCTTTGAAAATCTCCCAAATTTGTATCTATAATTAAGCACAGACTCTGCTGACATATACTTTTTTGTATAATGGTGTGAAAATACTTATATCATAAAAAAGTTCCTTCATAGCATATGAAAAGTCTATTACTCTAAATGTTCCACTGGGTTAGGAGAAATAAATATTGTATTTTTGTTCATTCAAGAATCCCTGTAGGAATCTCCTACTATCACAAACATAAACCAAACTTGTTTTGTTGCATGTAGTTAGTTGTGATAGTACTATAATAAAGGCAGGGTATTAAATAAATAAATAAATAAATAAATAAATAAATAAATAAATAAATAAATAAGTTAATGTTTATATCTGATGAAGATGATAGAAATTCTTGTACATCACCTGTTATTCTTCAGCTTGAACCAGAAGTGTTTCTGCACATTTGTATTATAGTCTTTTGAAAGCATTTTAATAGTTCTGTTGATCCCACCATTCTTTGCATTTCTCTACAGAATGACCTTCTTTCTTTTGTGCCATCTTCTTCTGAATTTATATAAGGATAGCTATTTTCACTGATGGGTTGTAAATTAAAATTTAGCAGTATCCAGATCTTAAGACACCTGTGATGTCAAAGAAACAGTATTTATCAGCAATAAAAATAATAATTAAAAAATCACATGTTTCCACCTGTTCTTTGAAGCAGAAGATGTCAAAACAAATGAAGAGTAACATGAAAAAGACAACAGTGACAGGACTGTTATGAACAGTGAAAGTATAATACCTGAAAGTCGTAGAAAAGCTCTAGAATCTAAGAAGTATGAACTTTGCAAAGGTGAAGTAGATTTACAGTAAAAATGTTGGCTCCAATGTTGGGATTAAATAGCTTTGAAATAAGAAATAACACACACAAACACATTAAATTTAAGGTACAAACTACAAAGTACAAAAACAAAAATATTCATGCTAAACAATCTTCCAAGAAAATTATTCTGTGTCATTCAAAAGCCAAAAAGTGCATTGACATGAGGTTGAGCTCAGAATCTGATCAAAATGCAAACTAATCTACCTTCTTGGACTGACACCTAGTCCCAATTTTATGTGGGCAGGAATCTGACTTTTTTTTTTTTTAAAAGTGATATACATCAATAACCTATATTTTTCTATTTGACCAAATTAAAGCATAAGGGTTAATAAACTTTTAGGAATGGATTGTTACAGATCCCTTTCAACTTTTTTTCTGTGTACCTTTTAAACATTGGTAATTACTCAAAAGGTTGATTTTTTTAAAAAAATACATTGGTGGAAATTCATTAAATTTGAAAACTATATTGACTTAAAGAGTCTATTAGGAAAGTAATGAAATTCTGTGAAACAAACATTTTGATTCAACAGCTTGAAACATTTCAAATATTATTTGAAAATTTGTACCAATGTAAATTTATATTTTAGCATACTTTCAGAGAACACATACTCTCTCTTTCTTTATAATTGTCATGAAAGTCATTAATAGTGCAGTGATGACTCTAAGTAGGAATCTTGGAAAACATCTGAAGAATTGCAGGTTCTTGTGAAGAGAGTTTCCAGATGTTTTGCAATTTCTATAAAACAGTGCATCAAAATATAGATATAACTTTGAACAATAACATTCTACAATATCATAAAAACATAGAAGTAGATATTCTAAATATATTAAAAAATAAAAGTCTTGGGCTTCTTGACTTAGACTTCCATTGTCTATTTGCAATTTGTGATCACTGTCTGAAACCTTTTGAGTGAAGGATGGGGATGAGGACATGAGATTTTTTTTTTGGTGGTAAGGAAGATTCTGCCTTTGCTGGGTGATTTGTTATTGTTGGTGTTCCTGTTCCTTTAGAGTTTTCTGCCAATTCTCAGATTTTGGACACTGGTATACAGAACAATAGGGACTGCTATATTTTTCAATGTATGGTTGTATCTGGTCATCCCAGCTGAGCAGAATATTGGCCTCTTTTGATGTCTAGTCTAGTCTAGTCTAGTCTAGTCTAGTCTAGTCTACTCTACTCTACTCTACTCTACTCTACTCTACTCTACTTAGATTTACCTCCTGACTTTCATTTTTTTCCCCATGGCAACAACCCTGTGAGATAAGTTAAGCTGAGAGAGTAACTAGCCAAAGCTACCTGAGTTTCTTTTTATCTCCAAAAGGAGCCCCTGCATTCATTGAGAGAATGAATTTAATTTCTGTGCAGTTCCCATTACCATTTCTTGAAGGCACTTCTGAAACAAATGCTTGCATGAGAGAGGAGATTGAACAAAAATTGTCTCTTGGTCAGTCTGAGAAGCTCCAGCAGATCCAAAACTTCCCAGGGACAGAAAGAAGCTTTCCATTTTGCTTTATCCAAGCCATCATTTCTTTAAGAATTGAAATCTAGATGATTCATGCAAAACTCAGATATATTCTGGACTCAGCAAAGCAAACATAGCTTTTTGGGGAAAACAAAAAAAAATTAATGGAAAGAGCAGAGGCTTGGAAAAGGGAAATAGTCATTTCTGAAAAACAATTATTCTCCCTTTAAGATCAATGTGGTGTCTTCAGATATGCACCTCAGATGTTCAGATTTCTAGAAAAATCAATTATTTCTAGAACATCCAAATCCATTTGTTCAAGTTCAAAACCTTTTTTTTGGCTACAGATAACTGTTTTTTACTCAACAGTTTGGCCTGGACACAAGAATGCATCATTGTCTTTTCCCTTTATTAGCTGGATGCAAATGAGGTTCAGAGTTCAGATAACAATTCCTGTAATTTAGCCCTCAGAAAATAAGCTGGTGTTATCTTGTTTATGTCTGCTGTTTCTGTGAGGTTTGTCTACTCCTTGACATTGTCAGAAAGCAGGCAAATGTGAAAACTAGTTTTGTCTCAAATCCACAAATGCTGTGATGAAGAAGTTGAGTGGGATGATGAGAACCAAGCCAAAAAAAAAAAGAATTGTGCTAGTTGAACTTCTCTCTTTTCTTCTCCCCATCCTCCTTCAACTGATGGATGATGGGGAGAACAGTCAAACAAAGAGATCTGTAGAGAGTCTCAGAAGAGAAGAACTTTTATTAAATTTTATATGACCAGGAAGATTTGTGCCTAATTTATTAAGTCTACAATATGGCTGATAGCTCCTTTTTTACTTTTAAAATGCTCTGTAAGTTTGTGCTCTAAACCTCAACTTCTTTCACAAGAAGTTGATATCACATAATGCATGGGCATCCCAAGAAATGCTATTTGCTGTGAGCTTTATTTGAATAAATGTGTGTCTCTGTAAGAACATGATTTATTTATAAGACATTAAGATCAATATGAAGAGCAACGTAGCTAGAATTCTGGAAGATGCAATCCAACACATCTGGAGGACACCACATGGGAATCCATGGTTGTATTTATTGTAATGTCCTAATAACACATACTGCAGAACTTGAGATTTGCTGCCCATTCTGAGCACATTTAGTAGTAATGAAATCCAATGCTTCTATTGGACAAAGGAAGTAAAGGAGTACAGTAAGACTTAAGGGATATAATGAAACCAAGTTAAGAACTATAGTCTTTCTCTCCCTCTGTGACTAAGAATGGATCTCTTTGATTACATATAATACTTTTCTTCATTCCCTGAGTGGCGGAGAAGACAACAATTCTGCTAAAATCTAAGCCAGAGCTTTCCTTTGCTACTGAAAAATGGTGTTGGAAAAAGATGCTGAGATAGGTGAATTATTATGGTCCATGTAATGGTAAGACTAGGCCTTAATTGGTCATCTACAGAGTTTGATATAGAGTAGAATTGAAGCCTTTGAACTATGGTGCTGGAGAAGACTCCTGCGAGTCCCTTGGACTGCAAGGCGATCAAACCGGTCAGTCCTAGAGGAGATCAACCCTGACTGCTCTTTAGAAGGCCAGATCCTGAAGCTAAAACTCAAATACTTTGGCCACCTAATGAGAAGGAAGGACTCACTGGAGAAGAGCCTAATGCTGGGAAAGATTGAGGGCACTAGAAGAAGGGGACGACAGAGAATGAGGTGGCTGGATGGAGTCACTGAAGCAGTAGGCGTGAGCTTAAATGGACTCCAGCAGATGGTAGAGGACAGGAAGGCCTGGAGGAACGTTGTCCATAGGGTCGCGATGGGTCGGACACGACTTCGCAACTAACAACAACAACACAGTTTCTGTATCTGCAATCTTGCAATTGAAATCAATGGAACTTAAAGGAGCTGGTCCTTTAGTGATTCTTGTCACAGCTCGATGGAAGATACATCAGCTGCACAGATGCTTGAAAGTAAAGCCCACAATGTTCTATGGAAGTTACACCCTGGTAAGATGTTCTTCAGGAGAATTCTAAGAGACTTTCTTCAGATATAGGATTATGTTGTATGGCACATTAATGCAGGGCTGTGGGGTTTGTCAGTTTAGATACCTAACTGTTGCAACAAATATTGTGTACCATTGGGGAAATCAGAGATAGTGGGCATAACCTTCTGTCAATCTTGCAAAGCATTTCTTAAAGTATAGAGAACTAGGATCAACATTCATTTAAGACTTCTCAGATCAGCATTGATTAAATATACTAGGAAAGAAATAGAATTCTAAAGGGCCAACAAAGAGAAAATAAATACACACATGTAAATGCACAGTGTACTACTTCCACTTTCAGGTTTCCCCCCCCTTAAATAGTAATTATTCAGATGCTTCCTTAAAACATTCTTACAATAGCAATTGACGTATGATATGGTTTGCAGATGTAGCAGCAGTAACACAGCTGGATATAATGTTATAGACATCTGGTGCACAGATGCTTGATTGTATGATTGGTAGCAAGCCAGCGAAGCAACACATTGAGGAACTAAGGTAAAAGGTAAAGGTTCCCCCGCACATGCGTGCTAGTCGTTTCCGACTCTAGGGGCCGGTGCTCATCTCCGTTTCAAAGCCGAAGAGCCAGCGCTTGTCCGAGGACATCTCCGTGGTCATGTGGCCGGCATGACTAGACGCCAAAGGCGCACGGAACGCTGTTACCTTCCCACCGGAGTGGTCCCTATTTTTCTACTTGCATTTTTACGTGCTTTCGAACTGCTAGGTTGGCAGAAGCTGGGACGAGTAACAGGCGCTCACTCTGTTACGCAGCACTCGGGATTCGACCCGCCAAACTGCCGACCTTCCGATCGACAAGCTCAGCGTCCTAACCCACTGAGCCACCGCGTCCCTTTGAGGAACTAAAGGCCACTGTAATTCCCCTAGCCTCTTAGACTCTTGCCTCTAACAAAGCAGTTCCTGGAATTGTTTGAAAGCCCAATAGTTAATGTTAATTCTTAAATCTTTAATCATTATGCCAAGGGTAAAATAGAAAGGCTTAAAGATTTATGATGTATGAAATCAGAAATAATTATACGGTTTGGCACACTACAGTTCATTCCATCAATTGGACGGAGATAGGATGCCAATTGCATCATAATCTGGAGAATATAGCAATGTTGAGGCAACACACTCATAATTTTCTCAAGTCCTTTCAGCATTATGCTTGTATAAGTCACTCCTAACTCAGCTCCATAAATGTAAAGAACAGAAATGGATGCTACTAGGATATTGTTAGGAGTCGGAATCTGAACCTGGTATCTGCCACTATGGAACTTTGAATACCAAGTATCCCTCTAGGTCACGAGTGTCAAACTCGCCACTTCCCATGATGTATCACAACGTATTGCAACTTTTTTCGCATTGCCAGAGATGGGGTGGGCACGGCCTCCACATGATGCTACCAGCCCACAGGCCAGCAGTTTGACACCCCTGGTGTAGGTAGTTCCATAATTTTGCAGATAAAAGTATTGTGGGATAGTGCTGTAAGCCCCATTTGTGTCTCTTCAAAAAACAAGGTCTTTCTGTTCCATGTATCATCAGCTGGACTTTGAAATTCTAGCAGGAAAGAGAGTACAATCTTTAGGGCAATGATATTAGAATGGACACTACAGGTGAAACTCATAAAATTAGAATATCGTGCAAAAGTTCATTTATTTCAGTAATGCAACTTAAAAGGGGAAACTAATATATGAGATAGACTCATTACATGCAAAGCAAGATAGTTCAAGCTGTGATTTGTCAGTCTGGTTCAGTAGGAATCACAATCATGGGGAAGACTGCTGACCTGACAGTTGTGCAGAAAACCATCATTGACACCCTCCATAAGGAGGGAAAGCCTCAAAAGGTAATTGCAAAAGAAGTTGGATGTTCCCAAAGTGCTGTATCAAAGCACATTAATAGAAAGTTATGTGGAAGGGAAAAGTGTGGAAGAAAAGGGTGCACAAGCAGCAGGGATGACCGCAGCCTGGAGAGGATTGTTAGGAAAAAGCCATTCAAAACTGTTGGGGACTTTCACAAGGAGTGGACTGAGGCTGGGGTCAGTGCATCAAGAGCCACCACACACAGACGGATCCTGGACATGGGCTTCAGCCGCTCCTGAACAACAAACAACGTCAGAAGCGTCTTACCTGGGCTAAAGAAAAACAGACCTGGTCTGTTGCTCAGTGGTCCAAAGTCCTCTTTTCTGATGAGAGCAACTTTTGCATCTCATTTAGAAACCAAGGACCCAGAGTCTGGAGGAAGAATAGAGAGGCACACACTGCAAGATGCTTGAAGTCCAGTGTGAGGTTTCCACAGTCTGTGTTGATTTGGGGAGCCATGTCATCTGCTGGTGTTGGTCCACTGTGCTTCATTAAGTCTAGGGTCAACGCAGGAGATTTTGGAGCACTTCATGCTTCCTTCCACAGACGAGCTTTATGGGGATGCTGACTTCATTTTCCAGCAGGACCTGGCACCTGCCCACACTGCCAAAAGCACCAAAACCTGGTTCAATGACCGTGGGATTACTGTGCTTGATTGGCCAGCAAACTCGCCTGACCTGAACCCCATAGAGAATCTATGGGGCATTGCCAAGAGAAAGATGAGAGACATGAGACTGAACAATGCAGAAGAGCTGAAGGCTGCTATTGAAGCATCCTGGTCTTCCATAACACCTCAGCAGTGCCGCAGGCTGATAGCTTCCATGCCACACCGCATTGAGGCAGTAATTGCTGCAAAAGGGGCCCAAACCAAGTACTGAGTACATATGCATGATTATACTTTTCAGAGGTCTGATTTTGTTCTATGTACACTCCTTGTTTTATTGATTGCATGTAATATTCTAATTTTCTGAGATTGTGGATTTGGGGTTTTCATGAGCTGTAAGCCATAATCATCACAATTATGACAAATCACGGCTTGAACTATCTTTCTTTGCATGTAATGAGTCTATCTCATATATTAGTTTCCCCTTTTAAGTTGCATTACTGAAATAAATGAACTTTTGCACGATATTCTAATTTTTCGAGTTTCACCTGTATACTGCAATTAAATACAAATTGTACTATCATACTTAATTTTCACTGCTGCATGTACATATGAACTGCGTACTTGGGCACTTAAATCAACATACTAAAAAGTGAGCACAAAAGTGTATAGTTGGCACAAAACATATCCCTAAACCATGATACTGTATTAGTAAAAATTAAGTGCAAAAGTTTGTATGTTAGGGAAAAAAATGTATAAATAAATCTATACCCAAGAATATGCATGTGAATTTTCAGCTGAATTTGTAGCCAAATAAGGCAGGGGAGAAGAAGCATAAAGGACACCGACAAACTCATTCATTTCTCTCACTGCCCATATTTTAGAAAACTCATCAAATGAGGATATGCAGGTATTCTTTTTCAGAAGATTGTTAATAACAATATTCATGTTTTGTCAAGAGTCAAAAGAAGCTAAGCTCATTACTGGGATTAAAAAAAAATTCAACGTGGCCCTTCTCACAGCAGTCATTAATTATTTATTTGGTTTTGCTGCTAACTAATGAACATATTTCTTGGTTACTTTGAACTGACTTTTGTTTTAATTTTTTTAATCTAAAAATTCATAAGATATTTGAACCCTAATTTTTTTTTAAAAAAAAGAAAAGTAAGAAATATCTGCTTTAGTTTTTCATATTTTACATGAAGGTTTGGTAGAGGGCTGACTTTTTCTTTCTCTATACTCCAAGGCCCAAATATTTAGCAATCCAAAATGCCATTTTCCGTGTGCTTCCACAAAGGGACTTGTTTCAGTAGAAGCAGTGATGGGATTCAAATACCTGAACAACCAGTTCTCTGTGTGGATGCAGGCCTGGGCCTCCAAGGCCTAGAACAGATTTCTGGAAGTGGCATCCACACAGACCTAGAGTGGACTTCCAAAAGCAATGTATATTCAGCCGGTTCTCTGAACTCAACAAAATTTAGCTACTGGTTCTGCCGAACTGGTGTGAACCGGCTGTATCCCACCACTGAGTAGAAGGCTGTTTAGGCCTGACACCCTGGCCATATTTATGCAGTCAGTCACATTAAACTTTCTTGTGCAAACTCAGTCTCTCTTCCTAGTTTATTGTTCACAGCAATATGCCAGCCCAGTAATGTGAGCTTATTGATAAATTAATGTTTAAGAACATCCATAATGCTGGAATATTATATGATTTAGAAGGTTTAAGGAACAAAATGAAATACTGCATTTGACAAGATAAAGAAAAAACAACTAAGATTTAAGTTTTTGAAACCTATCTGGAAAGCCAAATAACAACAGCAAATTTTGAACAAAATTTTTAAAAGTTATACTTATATTCACATTTTTCAGAACATTTGTTTTTCTATCTTCTAGCTTCCAATTTAGTGGACAATGAAGACAACAAATCCAATTTCTGCCCAGACAGCCTCTTGAAATAACATACAAGTTTTTTGCATTTGAAAGTCTGAACAAGGCAGTTAAGTTTATTTTAATTTTCTGCTGTTCATGGTCTTTTATGCCATTTGTATAATCACTCATAACACAAATGATGTCACTTGCATCAGTGATGTAAGCTGCACATCTGACATAATTGGTGCTTTAACTTACATTCATCCTGCGTCCCAAATGGTCTGTTAAACTGAAATGTTGCTGTATTCTTAAAAGACAAAGATAAATCCACCAGCACATCTTTCTTCAGCACTGATTTGTTGGGAACATTGGGACTTGTGCCTTAGTATACACAACTTCTACAAAGCATGACGAAATGACAGCTGATGAAAGGCTTAACGATGTGTCTCTCTGGAATATTAACTGGCTCAAAAAAAGGTAGCATTAAAAATATCCTGAATGTCTGAAATCTTATCCTACATTGTCTTGCTCCCATGGGCCACTCCGTCTTTTTTTGGTTTTTTAAATATAAAATGATGTTACTGCTGAGAAGAACATTGTTTTCCAGACACATGTACAGTATCTGAAGTATTGATATTATTCAATAGGCAGTGTGAAAGGCTCTAAAGCAGAGGTCACCAACCTTTTCATGTTGGTGGCACAGAGGGAAAGGGAGCTGGGCACAAATGGGACTGGACTGTGCAGATCCACAGGGGGCTAGCGGCCCTTTTGTACATGTGCACAGGCGCTAGCCGCCACCATTGCTAGCGCCCATGCTCATTCACAAACTGGCCATGCAACCTGCATGACACTAGCCATGTCAGGTTTAGAAGAGACTAAAACAATACAGTAGCAAACTTCAAATTAACACACACCAAAGTTCATTTGAGTGTTGTTCACCCTGTTCAGAATGCACAGTTTGAGGCTGTACAAAGTGCAAGATTCTTGCAATCTGCTGTCTAAGAATGGTTGAATATACAGAAGTCAGGAGTGAAATAATAGCTGTCATGTCCTCCCGCTCACTTTGGATTTAGTATCCAGAACTTTGCCAGTTAAACTGTGAATTAGCATGAAAAGAACAGATGGGTGTTTGCATCTGTGTTTATTTATTTAACTGATATCATAACTCAGGAGCATCCTCAGAGGAGATCAAAAAGAGGCAAGACAGTAGCCACAACTGCATGATCAAAGCACATACAAACACCTTTTTAATGTGCATTCTAAATACAATGTGTGTGTGTGTGTGTGTTTGTGTAAAGATGGAGTAGGCTTCAATTGCACATTCATGACTGATATCTTTTTTTTTGTCATTCCCTCACGGATTGACCCCCTTCATGAATTACTGCCTTGTCATGGCAAAGGGGCTTGCGTAATTCAATGAAGCTATGAGCTATGTTGTGCAAGGCCACCCAAGATGGATAGGTCATAGAGGAGAGTTCTGACAAAATGTGATCCACTGGAAAAGGAAATGGCAACCCACTCCAGTATTTTTGCCATGAAAAACCTATGGACAGTACGAAAAGGCAAAATGATATGACGCTGGAAGATGAGCCCCTCAGGTCGGAAGGCGTCCAATATGCTATTGGGGAAGAGCAGACGGCTAGTACTAGTAGTGCCAGAAAGAATGAAGCAACTGGGCCAAAGCCAAAAGGACGCTCAGCTGTGAATGTATCTGGTGGTGAAAGGAAAGTCCGATGCTGTAAAGATTTTTTCTCCATAGGAACCTGGAATGTAAGATCCATGAATCAAGGAAAGCTGGACGTGGTCAAACAAGAGATGACA
Organism: Vipera berus; assembly: GCF_964194415.1. NCBI lineage: Eukaryota > Metazoa > Chordata > Lepidosauria > Squamata > Viperidae > Vipera > Vipera berus. The sequence continues at coordinate 103,025,335 of NC_138202.1, read as the reverse complement.
AGACTGAACATCGACATCTTAGGAATCAGCAAACTAAAATGGACAGGAATGGGTGAATTTAATTCAGATGACCATCAGGTATACTACTGCGGGCAAGAATCCCTCAGAAGAAATGGAGTAGCCTTCATAGTCAATAAATGAGTAGGAAAAGCAATACTGGGATACAATCCCCAAAATGACAGAATGATCTCAGTTTGAATCCAAGGCAAACCATTCAATATCACAGTAGTCCAAGTCTATGCCCCAACCACCGGTGCTGAAGAGGATGAAATTGACCGGTTCTATGAAGCCCTACAGCACCTTATAGAACTAACACCAAAAAACAATGCCCTTATCATCATGGGGGATTGGAATGCTAAAGTAGGAAGCCAAAAGATAACCGGAATAACAGGCAAGTTTGGCCTTGGAATACAAAATGAAGCAGGGCACAGGCTGATAGAATTTTGTTAAGAGAATACGATGGTCATAGCAAACACTCTTTTCCAACAACCCAAGAGACGGCTCTACACATGGACATCACCAGACGGTCAACACAGAAATCAGATTGACTATGTGCTCTGCAGCCAAAGATGGAGAAGCTCTATACAGTCAGTAAAAACAAGACCAGGAACTGACTGTGGCTCAGACCATGAGCTTCTTGTTGCAAAATTTAGGCTTAAACTGAAGAAAGTAGGGAAAAGCTCTAGGCTACTCAGGTATGAATTAAATAATATCCCTGATAAATACAAAGTAGAGGTGACAAATAGATTTAAGGAATTAGATCTGATAGACAGAGTGCCTGAAGAACTATGGAAGGAGGTTTGCAACATTGCACAAGAGGTAGCTACTAAAGCCATCCCAAAGAAAAAGAAATGCAAGAAAGCAAAATGGCTGTCTGAGGAAGCTTTGCAAATAGCTGAGGAAAGGAGGGAAGCGAAAGGCAAGGGAGAAAAAGAAAGATACGACCAATTGAATGGAGAATTCCAGAGAATAGCTAGAAGAGATAAGAATGCCTTCTTAAATGAACAGTGCAAAGAAATAGAAGAAAGCAATAGAATAGGGAGGACCAGAGATCTCTTCAAGAAAATTAGAGAGATGAAGGGAACGTTTCATGCAAAAATGGGCATGATAAAGGACCAAAATGGCAGGGACCTAACAGAGGCAGAAGAGATTAAGAAGAGGTGGCAAAATTACACAGAAGAACTATACAAGAATGAACTTAATGTCCCTGATAACCACGATGAGGTGGTCACTGACCTCGAGCCAGACATCCTGCAATGTGAAGTGAAAGGGGCCTTAGGAAAGCTGAGTAGCAACAAAGCTAGTGGAGGAGACAGTATTCCAGCTGAACTATTCAAAATCTTAAAAGATGATGCAGTAAAAGTGCTACACTAAATTTGCCAGCAAATTTGCAAAACTCAACAATAGCCACAGGATTGGAAAAGATCAGTTTACATTCCAATTCCAAAGAAAGGCAGTGCCAAAGAATGTTCAAACTATCAAACCATTGCACTTATTTCACATGCTAGTAAAGTTATGCTTAAAATCCTACAAGCTAGCCTCCAGCAGTATGTGGATCGAGAACTACCAGAAGTACAGGCAGGATTTCAAAGAGGCAGAGGAACTAGAGATTAAATTGCCAACATACGCTGGATCATAGAGAAAGCTAGGGAGTTCCAGAAAAACATCTACTTCTGCTTCATTGACTATGCTAATGCCTGTGAGTGTGTGGATCACAACAAACTGTGGCAAGTTCTTAAAGAGATGGGCGTACCAGACCATCTTATTTGTCTCTTGAGAAACCTATATGTGGGTCAAGAATCAACATTGAGAACTTGACACGGAACCACTGATTGGTTCAAAATTGGGAAAGGAGTCCGGCAAGGTGGTATACTGTCGCCCTGCCTATTTAACTTATATGCAGAGCACATCATGAGAAAGGCAGGGCTAGATGAATCAAAAGTTGGAATTAAGATTGCCAGGAGAAATATCAACAACCTAAGATATGCAGATGATACCACTCTAATGGCAGAAAGTGAAGAGGAACTAAAGAGCCTCTTGTTGCGGGTGAAGAAGGAGAGTACAAAAGTTGGGTAGAAACTTAACAATAAGAAAACTAAGATCATGGCATCCGGCCCTCTCAATTCCTGGCAAATAGATGGGGAAGAAATGGAGGTAGTGACAGATTTTATTTTCCTGGGCTCCAAGATCACCGCAGATGGGGACTGTAGCCAAGAAATTAAAAGACGCTTGCTCCTTGGGAGGAAAGCCATGGCAAATCTAGACAGCACACTAAAAAGCAGAGACATCACCCTGTCAACAAAAGTGCGTATAGTCAAGGCTATGGTCTTCCCAGTTGCAATGTATGGCAGTGAAAGTTGGACCATAAGAAAGGCTGAGCACCAAAGAATTGAGGCCTTTGAACTATGGTGCTGGAGAAGACTCCTGCGAGCCCTTTGGACTGCAAGGTGATCAAACCGGTCAGTCCTAGAGGAGATCAACCCTGACTGCTCTTTAGAAGGCCAGATCCTGAAGCTAAAACTCAAATACTTTGGCCACATAATGAGAAGGAAGGACTCACTGGAGAAGAGCCTAATGCTGGGAAAGATTGAGGGCAATAGAAGAAGGGGATGACACAGAATGAGGTGGCTGGATGGAGTCACTGAAGCAGTAGGTGTGAGCCTAAATGGACTCCAGAAGATGGTAGAGGACAGGAAGGCCTGGAGGAACATTGTCCATGGGGTCATGATGGGTCAGACACGACTTCGCAACTAACAATAACAACAACACGGATTCACCTGGTTCAAGCTGACATTTGCAGTATGCTCAAGGAAATTGATAAGATAGAAAACACAAGAAGATTAAAAAAGAAATGATAAAAATATGACACAAAACACAGTGATACAAAAATATTAGCATTTAAAAGTCTCGCTAAAGAAAATTCTGTGCAGTTCACTTTTATATCTATTTGCTGTTAAAAAAGTTAAAATAAATACATAGCTCAACATATAAAAATTGTGTGCAAATACTCCTGAGTGGAATTCTTTTAGAGTAAAACAGCGCAATTGAAAACAACTTATCACAAAACTGATGTAGAATTCATAGATTTATATGGACTTTCTCAAAATATTTGTTGGCTTAAACATATTTGAGGAAGTTGCATGGAAAATGCAGGCATCTTAGAGATCTATAAAAATAAAAAGATTTTACAAAAGCTGTAAAATATATATTATAGAGAGTTTTTTAAAAAAGAAAACAAAACAAATCCAAATGTAGATTCTGTTAACCACTGTTCATTTGTTAATGGACCAATAGATTTCTTCTAGTTACTGTAGTTCTATCAAGAGAAAACTAACAAGTATACTAACATTAAAATTCACTATGAATTTGCCAATTATTTGCCAAATTAATCATTTTTTAAAGCAGATTCAAACTATCAAGAGTTGAGAAATGGACATGCATATAAATTAACAAATCACTCTGGATTTTTCCAAGTCATGCCTCAGTCTAAGGTAAATTTAGAAGAAAAATTGCAGTATCCTAACTAAATTTTCTCCCTTAACTTGTATTGGAAAATCAGATAGACATTTCTTTGTTTGCTTGCTTATTTGCTCTGTTTATATACCATGAGATTCAACAAAAATGACTCCCAGTGGTATATTGCATAAATACATAAATCTGTTACCTCCTCACATCCAGTCTGTTGGTCTGACATCAAAACACCTCAAGGTAAGGTTGTGGATTGCCTTGCCTCTGTATATATTAAGAAACACTATTGATCATATCGATCATATGATCATATCATATCCCCCTTGGAGTTGTGTTCTCTTTGACTGCTTAGCTGAAACAAAAATCTTCTCTTGTTAGCTTCCCAATTATTAATGGATGGAAGAGAACTGAGGATGTAATAACATTGGGAGCTACATATATGTACACATTTTCTTCTATTTCTTGTTTCATTTCCTTTTTTAAATGTCTGTCCTTTTTTTTTTTTACCAAAATGAGAAACAGCATGTTCTTCCTTTGAGCTATTTGAAACTTCAACTCATTTGAGAACTGTTCCTTTTAAAGATAGAGGGAAAGTTACCAAAATACCAGATGTTTAATCAATACTCTTAACATTCTGAAAGTCTAGAGCAAAGAAACAAAATGTCAATTGAATCACTCTGGAAAGGTAGGTTTTTGATGTCAGCCATCTACAGTGTAATGTATTGATGCTCAAGCTGCATCAAAATGCATGCAGGACGGATGGGGGCTGAATTCAATAAAGCCAAAGTAAAGCTGGTTGGCGTCAAGAAGAGAAGAAATTTCACAGGTCCTTTCCATGGCTTCCTTCAGGGAAATGATAACCTGAAAGAAGGAATATACGGTCTTTAAATGAGAAAACAATTCATAAAACTTAAGGTACAGTCAAGCCAAAATGAAGCATTTTAAAGACACATGATTTTATTCTGCAAATCTCTCTTATTTAAAGCAATGGGAATATCAGCAAAGGTCTGCCTGCCTGCAATGCAGCTGTCTTCCATGATGACAGTATCCAGGTAGACTTTTCCCTTATATTTCTTCAAGGAGAAAAGAAATGTCTCAGGATACACACTGAGTGACAACAGTCTTCCTTCCTTCCTTCCTTCCTTCCTTCCTTCCTTCCTTCCTTCCTTCCTTCCTTCCTTCCTTCCTTCCTTCCTTCCTTCCTTCCTTCCTCCCTCCCTCCCTCCCTCCCTCCCTCCCTCCCTCCCTCTGTTGTAACTTTGCTGGAAATTTGCTTACCATTTTATAACTTGCACCTAGCATCATTTTGGAGCACAGTGAAAAGAAAATGACAATTAAATATTTTCAAATATGACAAATAAAATAAATAAACTACCCTTCAAAACTGAATGAATAATACCTGGGAAGAATTTTCCAAATTTCTTTCTGTTGCTAATCAAGTGAAAGAAGGAAAACCTCCACAACTTCTCCTTTAGCTCACCTCGCACATGCTTCATTTTGACTAATTCAGGACATAACTTGATTTAAGAGGACATAAATCTGAAACTCTCTGCAGTAGATGTCTATGGAGATTCTCAGTCATCCCGGTCATGATTGTTCCAGAGATGCTTTTTCAAAAAGCAACTGAACTTTCTTTGTTTTTCCTTGAGGATGTTTTGCTTCTCATCCAAAAAGCTTCTTCACAACAAAGAAAGTCCAGTTGCCTTAGAAAAATCACATTTGAGTCCCCGCAGTAGAGCAGGTGGAGGAATCCATGGTTGCAACATCATGCCGACAAAACATAAGCTTTATTCCATTTCTTCCTATATTATATTGATTTGCTGGTACTAACTACAACTAATTGAAAATGGGAACAAAATTCTTTCAAGAAAGGCATAAGACTAGACAAACAAAAAGCAATACTGTATGTCCAAGTTCAACTTTTGAATGAAATCATTTTGTTGGTATAACAAAATGTAGTTCCAAATGTAATCTTAAGGCAAAGCTATTATTTATAATATATGTATGATGTGATCCATTGGATACTTTTAACTTTTCAGATAGATACTTTAATATCTTTGAAGAAAATTCAGTTTTGGCTTCCTCCTTCATACAAGTCTGAGATAATTTGTTCTTTACTTCAATTTAATTTAATTTTCCCCAGCAAAACCTTTTATAAAATTTTTGTGTCAGTTGTTTGACTGCTTGTTTTTAACTGTTTAAAACCAGCAAGAATCATGTGAATGGATAGCCACACAAATTGAAATAATAAATAACTCAGGCGTGGTTTCCCATTACTGGAGGCCATTCCTTTGACTCCTGTTTTTTTTTTTACTCTTGCAAAATCTCCCTTTTAAGAAAAGGTGCAACATATAAGCACAGGGTTCACTTTTTTCCTCACTCTTGTATTTACCTGAAAATTGTTGCTTAATTCTCAGAATTGCTCAAAACAGCCCTTAGATTCTGAGGGCAAATGGAAAGCTTGTAACAGATTCTCCTGTCTTATTTTTTTCTCTTTTTCTTTTTTCTTTTAAAGGAAGACATTTCCTTTCAATATATACAGACTTAGCATTTCTTTATATTATTATATTTACAAATGTGTAAATGCTGAAAACTGGAGCTAAATATATGACAATTTTAAAGGAAAAAAAATGCTAGATCTGTTTCTTTTTGTGCTGTCAGAAAGATAAAATTTTATTTTTCTCAAATTATTAATGGGCTACTTGGGAATTTGTAAGCTTGCACGGATGACATTTTTCTTTCCTTCACATAAAACATACATGGAAATTAAATAGTTTAATAGTTAAATTAACTTTATCTCTGACTCATTTGTTCTCTTCCTCCTCCTCCTCCTCCTCCTCTTCCTCTCTCTATCTCATCCATGTTTTGTAGTTACAAAAAAGATGGAGCCCCCCCCAGAGATAGTGGCATTGACAGGGATGGCAAAGGAGCCAAGATGGTGGCACATTTTTAGGCAATTGAAATCCTGTTCCTTTCATATAAAGTTGTTTGGAATCCTGCACTTTGCCCCTACATTCCTATCCACAAAAATTTGTAATAGGGAAAAATTAGCAGTTGGCTATCAGTTATGTGAAAGGTATTTTAGAAAAAACAACCAAAGCCTTTCCCCAAAGGAAAGGACAATGAAATAGAAAATGCCCCCATAATACTATACTTTCTGCAATAGTAGAAAAGAAGCTTTGTTCAGCAATTTTTTTTATCCATAATCATGTAATAGATATTATGACAACAGTCATTACCTACTAGTAGGGAGATACTGGATGCTGAGGAAGCTTACAAGAAAACTGTTCCATGGAGGTGACTAATGATCCATAAATCAAGCATCTTATTTCTGGTCATATCTAGATTGTTGAACCTTTAAGCTTAATGAAGGCCATCGTTGCTGATAAGGCTCTTTTAGCACACTGCATTTTAAAGTAGAAAGGCACTATATAAATGTTGAGGCAGAAGCTACTCGTTATCCTGAGTTATGGAGTTTCCATAAGTAAAATTTGTGCAAAGATTTTGGAAGAACCAACCAAACACTTTTATCAAAGTCTGACCCAAACAGAGTCAAAATTAAAAATACAGAGTGAGATACTTTATTCAGGAGATTATTGATGATCACACATAATGTCTGATAAAAGGAAGAAATTTATATTTTAAAGGATATAAAAATACCATTTTAACTGCTTATGCATGGCATAGCTACATTTTTACTGATACATTTTCCAGCTAGCCATACAGTTACCCATGTTGGATCACAGGGCATAAAGCAGGGAGCTGCCTCAATCCAGCCTCCCATTACAAATAGCCCCCTATATGTATGCATCAAAAATACAAGGAAACTTTCCTGACACAGGATCAAAATGATCTGAAGAAAAGGTAGTATTTCATAATGGATGGGGGCAAAGATGTGGACAGAACAGGTATCAGTTATGGGAATAAGGCTGCTCTGAGAATTCTGAAAGACTCTGCTCTTGAGGACTTTCGAAGTGATCATCCATGGAACTAAAAACCTGTGAGCAACTCTTTGAGAAGACTGTCCCAGGGTTATCTCCAGGTTATCTCCATCTGAAAACTTCTATCTGGTTCCAAATAGGTTTATTTTCTAAAGTGGGTACTCAGAACAGAGCTTTTTCATGAAGTGCTAAGTTAATGGACAGTTTCATTCAGTAATACATTTAGTTTCAGACCATTTAGAATTTAATGTAGGGGTGTCTGAAAAGTCAAGTAAGATTGCTTGCATAAATAAACACCCCTTTTATGAGGAGAATTAGAGTGGGCCACACAGCTAGGTCAACCAAAGCTGGCCTGCAAAACTCCAGGTGACCAGTAAATGGTAGCAAAGAGATTGATGATTGGTTCTCCTTGCTTTCATCTAATTGTTGCAGGATTTTGTAGCCCAATGCACAGCTCCAATTTTCTTTGTGAACTGCTGGTTCATGAGCCCCATGCTGGTCTTGAGATGGGAAAGGTTTGCCTTTGGGGCAGGATAAAGTAGCAAGCGATTGTGTTATGGAAATGTTGAAGACGCTAATGCAATAAAATATCAAAATGTTGGAGGTCCTAGTGTAATAAAATATCAAAATCCTAGATAGCAAGCAACTCCTATTACCTTCACAATGCTCGTTCAAGGAATACTCAAACTCACCTATTCTGTACTACTTGAAAGGATCTCATTCATTTTCAGGACTGGCAACTTTCTGCTTGCTCATTAATTTTCTAGAGCAAAGACATCATGTTGTGCCTCAAAACATATTGAATGAAGTGATTCTACTCTGTTGATCTAACTAACAATCTTGCCTGTTTATCCAATATTTCGAAATGTCTTAAAAGAACAAAAATTAATGACGGGTATTAATCTTCTTTGTAACCGGGAAGATGTTCTTCAGTACAGGTAGTCCTTGACTTATGACCACAATTGACTCCCAGATTTCTGTTGTTAAGTGAGATATTTGTTAAGTGTGTTTTACGACCATTCTTGCCACAGTTGTTAAATGAATCACTGCAGTTTTTAAGTTTGTAAGTTAGTTAAGTGAATCTGGATTCCCCATTGGCCTTGCTCATCAGAAGTTTGAAAAAGGTGATCACATGATCCCGGGACATTGCAACAGTCATAAATATGAAACATTTGCCAAGCATCTGAACTTTAATCACATGACCATGGGGATGCTGCAATGTGTAAAAAAATGGCCTTAAGTCACTTTTTTCAGTGCCATTCTAACTTTGAATGGTCACTAAACGAACTGTTGTAAGTCAAGGAGTACCTGTACCTGAAAGAATGGTGGGCTTCACAATGAAGATCACATCCTTTCTGCTATCCTATCTTGTCAAGGTATTGATTTAATAGCTAACCAGCTTATGTAATGTAACATGTAATGTAATGATGAGAATGACTCAGCAGGGTTTGTGTCTCTTTAAGAGCATTTGTATAAAGGAAAGGTTCTGCTGATGTGTTCTTTCTCTTCTGTTTCCTGCTGTAATTGTGGTTTGTTGGATCCTGCTGCATTAGCACATGTATGTATATTTTTCCTGGTGTATGATATTGTAGATAGTGTAAGACCATTTAATACAAACCACTGTTTACTGTGTTTACTCCTGGGTTATTTTTCTAGAATTAAACAAGAGTAGGAATCTTAGAAAGGAAGGGAGAAATGGCAGAGAAACACTAGTTGTATTGTAGGTTCTACAGGGAATTATAGGAAAGATGCCCTGTGTGATTCTGAAAGAAGAGCCTGTGAAGTTCTAGTATAGTAAACTCACCTCTGCTGCCCCTTAATGACATCAGAGGTAAACTTTTTTGATGACACTGCTTTGATTACTCAATTCAACTGACTAATGAGATGGGTCTCAAAGACCTCAGGTCTAATGAATAAGTCTGAAGAGAATCCAAGAGTTTTTCAACTTCATTCAGTTGATTTGCAAAGATTTGTTACAACTTTTTTTCCCCTGCTGTGTTATGACAGGATTTAGACATTATCTCTGTGCTTACAAGGCCTACAAAGAAAGAAAACAGAGCATCAGTCACCTGGTAATTATATAGCAACTGAAAGGCCATTTAGTTACTGTGGGATAAGCAATAGAATGATTAATAATTTAACCAATTACCATTCATTATAATATCTAATTTGGCATTTGATGAGCCACAGGGGTCTCGCCTGCCTTTTTACATACCTAATGTTTAACAATTCTGCACCAGTTCTGCTCACACCTCTCTTCCTCAGCATGTCAGCTTCTAGTTTAAACACCTATTTTTAGGAAATTGCAGGAACGGTTTTACAAAGAAAGTACAAATTATGTAATGCCCTGCAGAAGTCATTTACAAAGTATCCATCTAATCTGACAGGTATGTTATTGCTTCTTCCTGGGTATAATGCTATATATTATAGCAAGACTTTAAAAGTAATGGAAATATAATCCATGAAAACATGGCAGTCACCTGAGAGAGTGGGGGAGGGGCAGCAAGAGTGGCCGCATTGCATAGTGACACAAGTATGTAACTTGTAATATTTGAGTGATGATGTCATGATGCATGACATGTTATTTTGAAGTCATTATGGGTTCTACTAGATGCCCAGGCCTGAAAAAAAGTGAGGAATTCAGATTGATCTTAACATGGAGAATAACTTTATTTATTTTTATTTATTTAAATTCCATTTATATCCCGCCCTTCTCCGAAGACTCAGGGCGGCTTACAAGCTTAGCAGTAGCCTTCATTCTATGTATATGCCTGCTTATTAGGGCTTTCACCCCCCCCCCAAGCGGCATTATTACAAAGTCAGCTTATTGCCCCCAACAATCTGGGTCCTCATTTTACCTACCTCGGCAGGATGGAAGGCTGAGTCAACCTTGAGCCTGGTGGGACTCGAACCTGCACTAATTGCAGGCAGCTGGTGTTACTTAAGGAGGCATTAGCCCACTGCTCCACCAAGGCTCTTTGGAGTTTCTAAAATTCAACATGGACTGCTTGTAAAGTTTGTTGCTTTACAAATTCAGTTTGAACGTTATGTCAGGTCTATTTTTTTCATTTTCTATTAAATGGAGTCTTAGTGAACGAATGAGCAAATTTGCTCACCCCCTTTTAAAGATCATTCAAAGACAAGGTTCAGTTCAGGATCTGGGGATATTCCATCTTTAACATTGGACAGGATAACATCTTATTAAAACGTAGTATGCCATTTGAGAGTCTTTTTGGACTTCTAGATCCTGTTTGATGAGCAAATGGCAGCAGACGCCAGGAAGGTTTTTGCACAGCTTCATCTGGCATACCAGTTGTGCCTTATATATATATATATATATATATCAGGAGGCCTTTCATACAGACTTGCCATGGTAACCTCAAAGCTCAACTATTGCAATGCACTCCCAGAAGCTTCAACTGGAAGGGACCTTGGACGTCCAGCCCCCTGCTCAAGCAGGAGACCATTTCAGACAAGTGGCTGTCCTGTCTCTCCTTAATTCCAGGTTGCTTCTCTCCTTGATTAGCTTCCATTCATTGTTTCTTGTCCTGCCTTCTGGTGCTTGAGCCCCTTTTCTTTGTGGCAGCCCCTCAAGTACTGGAATATCAGTAGCACTATCATGTCACCCCAGGCTTTCTTTTCTCTGGACTAACCAAACCTAAATCCTGCAACCATTCTTTATATGTTTTAGTCTCCAGACCCTTAATCATCTTAGTTGCTCTTCTTTGCACTTTTTCCAAAGTCTCATCATCTGGATGCAGTATACTAAATGTGGTGTTACTAAGGTTTTATAAAGTGGGCTAATATTTCACATGATTTTGATTCTATGTTTCTGCTTATACAACCAAGGATTGTATTAGCTTTTTTGGCTCCTGCTGCACACTGCTGACTCATGTTTAAGTGATCGTCCACTAAGACTCCAAGGTCCCTCTCATAGTTATTGTTTTTTAACCAGGTTTCACTTAATCTGTACTTGTGCCTTTGTTTTTCCCTGCCTAAGTATAAAACCTTGCTTTTTTCCACATTAAATTTCATGTTGTTGGATAGGGCCCATTGTTCAAGTCGGTCAAGATCTTTTTGGATCCTGAGCTTGTCTTCTGGGGTCTTGGCTATTCCTGCCAGCTTAGTGTCATCTGCAAAATTTGATGAGTTCCCCTTCTACTCCCTCATTTACTGTAAATCATTTATTTGACAGGGTTGCCACTCAGGGTTCCTTCATTCAAACACTGCCATATATTGGAACCCCAAAGCATACCTTCTCTGTTTACGGCCTACCCTTGGGAATAAGGTTAGAGCTGTGTGGCTTCCAACTGATGCATTCTGGAGAGTATTAAGTGTTGTGTAGTGGATTCTTGGGAAGCAGGAGGCGAGATGAGAGGGTTCAACAGGAACATTGCTTTATTGTAGAAACAGGAACAGAACTGAGAACTGAGCCTTCTATGCAGCTACTTATACAGTTGGCCACTAGGCGGCGGCCAATAGGTTTGAAGGAACCTATTCCCACCCCAGAGCCAACCAATGATCATCCTGGAGACTGCATGTCTGGGCAGCCAGCGACCGTTACACAGGCACCCTAATTAAGCAATCTCAAGCAGCATTCAAAGACTCATGAAAACAGTTCAAGTAAAAGGCCCAATACATTACATTAAGGACCTAGATCTTTTCCCTGCTCTGGCTGGAGCCAATTACATGACATTTGTCTCTTGTTGACAGGTTCTGCAATCTTGTTTAATGCTATTGTTACAGGCTTTTTGTGCATTTGTTGTTTATGTTTACACTCACAATAATTTGGAGTCAGGTCTTGTCCAAGCTGAATAAATGAATAAATAACTAAATTCATAATAATTAAATAAATTCAGGAAATATAAGTGTGAGTTCATCACAAAGATCTCATGAGGTTATATCTACAGAACTCAGTAATCTAGAAGATAATGGAAATTTTACCTTTTGAGTTTTCTAGTAGCAATCTTGACCATGCTGGATAGAAATGTACAATTTCTGTCTATGATTAATCGGGAAGATTTACAGGAGTCTGTATTTCCAATTCCCCATGGGACTTGGAAATACAGATAGTTTCACTGGAAAACTATTAGATATGTTTAAGTTGGCTGTGCTTTGCCTCAAATAGATATTTTTGTTCAATTCACTTCAAGGAGGTGTGGTGAAGATGTGATCCAACTGGCTGAGTTGAGGTGCTTCATGCTGCTTCTGAAGCCTTCCATGGCATATCCAGTAGCAAGAGACTACTGCACAGAAGAAACTAAAAAAATTAAAGATTAGGGCAACTATTGCAGATTAAAGCAGCATTCAAGGAATGCTTAACAGTCTCAAAAGCTAGGTTGTTATTAAATACAACACATTTTATAGAAACCAGGGCAGGGGTTTGTAACTACTCTCATTTCATTTTTTAAAAGTGATCATAAGTTTTTGTTCTCAGGTGAATGTCCTGAAATTTGCAGCAAAAATAGATCCAATGTAGTAAGAAATATCGATTACAACTTTAACAGTCAGATTGATGAGGTTTTGCCAAAAGGAAAATGATGGTGACAAAAATAAAGACATATTTTCCTGATTACACTAGAGCTGGCTTTCAAAGTTGATGTCAGTGAGAAATATGAGAAATTAATTCACTTATCTTTTTCTTAAAATACAATATAGTTCTCAGCCAGGTTAGGGGTTAGGACTAGGGTTAGAATTAGGTTTAGGGTTAGATGAGAAAGCCACTAACACATAATATTAACTCCAGTTAATAAGTAGAGATTAGAAATCATAAGGAGAGCAATATTTAAGGCTTTTTTCCCCTCAAGTTTTCTTCACACCCAACCCCAGAAACTCTTATATATTTAATAGCAATCTGATCAGTAGATTCATTGTAATACGTGACAAGACATGTCGGTCAACAAATATAGAACTTCCCTTCTCTTGTCTTCATAAAATGTTTTATGAATTCAAGCACCAAATTATTTTTGAAAATATGTTAGAACTGAGCAGTAATGTCTTTACTTTTAGAAGGAAATGTTACACATGGACTAGATATGATTAAGGTTGGTAATCTAGTCTATGCCTTTCCTACTAAAAGCATAAAAGTCTTGAAATGAGTGGTGAGGATGGCTGAAAAGATCATTGGCAGTTACCTCCCTTCCATCCAGGACATAGCACATAAGCGTTGCTTGAGCAGGGTCCGCAAGATTGTCTGGGACACTACACATCCTCTTCATAACCTGTTTTCCGTGTTACCTTCTGGGAGGAGGCTTTGTGGTATCCGAAGTAGAACATCCAGATTCAGCCACAGCTTTGTTCCATACAGTATTAACCTTGTGAACTCTAAAGCTTCTTCCTTCCATTATGTATTCAAGATGGACAGTGATTAATATTTTTTTGTTACTTATATGTAAGGGTGTACTTCGATACATATGTTGTATATAGTATGTTTAAAAGTGTGTTATGCATGAGTACACTTTGAGAGGAACCAACTAAATTTCATTTTAATGTGTGCCATTGTGCCCACAGTAAAAAATGACAATAAAGGTTATCTAATCTAATGAAAGGCAAAATGAGTAGCAGAGATCAGTTTCTATGGCCTCATCTGGTGATATCTACAACAAAGGAAAGACTACAACATGAAGTGCAAGAAGGGAAAATGTTAAACAATATGTATTTACAAATAAAATTTTAAAAAGACATGTTGTGTGTCTTTAGCCTAAAGGAAGGGGAAAACATAGAAATATGAATGAAGGCAGTGAGATCTTTATGAATACATGCAGGGTAACAAGTCTGTAGATTTGTGAATGAAAGAGCTAAAATGTATGTTATAAAGTTTGTGTCAGTGGCTTTTAGAACTTTATTATATTTATGTATCCACCCATCTCACAGACATGACTCTGGGTAGTGTAAAATAATGCCCTCAAATAAACAATTATAAAAGAACAACATGCAACAATTTAAACAATTTAAAATAGTTTTAAAACAAATTTAAATAAAACTGTGGGAGAATAAATCAACACCCTACACATAGTAAGGCCATCTTGTGGGTTCTCTATTTCCTGGGGATCCTCAAGAAATGTAGTAGATAGTAAAAAAAAATTCAATGAATCTTGAAAGCAGCAAAAAAGACTGTTTATTAGAACTGATCTTGGAAGTGAATTAGATGTGTCAGGACCAACATACAGGTATATTGGGGAGCATGTGTGAAGTGTATGCAATAAAACCAGAAGAGATAGAATGAAGAATGTTTAGATTCTGGAAGAATGTGAACTGAATGTAAAACTGAGTGACCAGTATGAAATAAAAGGTGGTTTGGTCATATATTACAGAAGAAATACTGTATATGAAGCAAAAATGAGTTATTTTGCTTGTTTACTTATTGATTCTGAAAGACTAAGGGGAAGACTAAGCAAGTTATAGTTGGAGGGAGCTGATGAGAAATGTGAAATTTAGAGCAAAAACTAGAATGATGATTTGCTGGAAAAGAATGGAGAGTCATAGCAAGTAGTATTGCAACTATTTTTAACTACATTTGCTTTTCTTATGGCACACCTTTAATGCCTTTAACCTATTATTTCTTATTCTTTTTCTGAACTCTTCATCATGTTGTTCGTGTTCATGTTGAAATAGAATAACATGATGAATGATGGGTATGTCTGCATATTCTTTTTGGTATGTAGCAAAACTTACAAATTATGTATCAAAAGAAAACTTCCATGGAGACTTCTGTATCAGAGGCAGGGCAAATTAGTTCTGACATATCTGCTGTGAATTAAACCTTACCCAAATTGTTCTACTTTGTTATGGGTTTTGGCCAGGTTGAAGCACATCCATACTTTAAAGTAAAAACTGAAATCAAAACTCTGCAGAGTAGTTAGATGGAGTGAAAAACTACATTACTAATAGAGGAAAGGATAAAAAGATTTCTGTCTCCCGATAATCTACTGTAACGTGTCAAGTATCTGTTCATTGTATAACACCATGAAAATTGATGGAACTATGTCAATCAACAAATAAATCTGGGGACTCAGTGGGACAGTAGGAATGCTCAAGAAGTATCTCAGGTTCATGTTCCTTTGAAATTCATACACTTGGCTGGTTGAGAGCTTTGGCAATTGTTTCCTCATTTTAGTTCCAGAATGGATAACAGAAGGTGACTGTGAGAATATATGCTAATCTGTCAGGTGATCAGAAGTTTTGCTAGATTTTCTTAAATTGAGTGAGCCTCTCTGAGGTATCATACAAAGTAATTATTCGAGATACTTAAGCAAATGGACTGTTAATAACCAGGTAGAGATGGTGAACCACATCTCAGACCAGCTGGAACAATGACAGAATGGAGTTGCAGCTAAATAGAGAAAATTTTGCTTCTGATTGCATTCAAAACTTCAGAAGGCAGTATGGCTTACCTTTTGATTTACATACTGTAGGCCTTGTTCTCCTCCAATGCCTTCATATTTAGTACTCACTGAAGTGAGGCAGATAATTCAGAAAGTCAAGTCAGCAATATTTCAGTAATATATTTTTTTTATTAGACTTATATACCACCCTTCTCCCATAGGACTCAGGGCGGTTCACAAGGTCTTTTAAAAACAATACAACAAATTACAAAAATTAAAAGCGATTAAAATGATTACACTAACCTTGAACTAAAAACCCCAATTACAATTAAAAATACAATTAAAACCCCAGTTAATACTCTCAGTCCAGGCCAGAAAGCTCGAAGAGCCAGGTCTTCAGGTCCCGGCGGAATGAGCGAAGGTCAGGGGAAGTCCTAAGTTCTACAGGCAGCTGGTTCCAAAGGGCCAGCGCACCCACAGAGAAGACCCTCCCCCTGGGTATTGTCTGCCGGCAAATTTTTACTCATGCTTTTAGGCTATGTGTAGTACCGTGAGAAGACCCTCCCTGTGGGAGCGCACAGGATGAAGGGAGCTTGATGCCGGCAGCAGGTGTTCCCTCAGATATCCTGGACCCAAGCCATTTAGGGCTTTATAGGTCATCACCAGCACCTTGAATCTCACCCAGAGGGCAACCGGAAGCCAATGCAGCTCACGGAGTAGAGGTGTTACATGGGAGTATCAGGAAACTCCCATCACAACCCACGCGGCTGCATTCTGCACCAGCTGAAGCCTCCGAGTGGTCCTCAAGGGCAGCCCCATGTAGAGAGCGTTGCAGTAGTCCAATTGGGAGGTCACGAGCGCATGAGTGACTGTGCGCAGGGCATCTCGGTCCAGGTAGGGCCGCAACTGGTGTACCAGGTGAACCTGGGCAAAGGCCCCCCTGGCCATGGCTCCTATATGGTCTTCAAAACTGAGCTATGAATCCAGGAGGATGCCCAAGTTGCAAGCCCTATCAATGGGGGGTAACACCTCACCCCCCATCATTAAAGATGGAATGGACTGGTTAGTCTGAGATGCCGGTATGCACAGCCACTCAGTCTTGGCAGGATTGAGACGAAGCCTGTTTCTCCCCATCCAGACCTGGGCCACCTCCAGGCAATGGGACATCACGGCGAGGGCATCACTGGGTTGGTTCGGGGTGGAGAAAAAAAGTTGGGTATCATCAGCGTACTGATGATACCCCACCCCGAAACCACAAATGATCTCGCCCAGCGGCTTCATATAGATGTTGAACAGGAGGGGAGAGAACCGACCCCTGAGGAACTCCACAAACGAGAGGCCTCGGGGCAGACCTCTGCCCTCCTGTCAACACTGATTGTGAGCGGCCCAGGAGATAGGAGGAGAACCACTGCAAGACAGTGCCTCCCACTTCCAACCCCGTGAGACGCCGCAATAGGATACCATGGTCGATGGTATCAAAAGCCGCTGAGAGATCTAATAGAACTAGGACAGAGGAGCAACCCCTGTCCCGAGCCCACCAGAGATCATTCACCAGCGCGACCAATGCCGTCTCCGTGCTGTACCCGGGCCTGAAACCCAATTGGTACGGGTCCAGATAATCAGTTTCCTCCAGGAACAGAGGAAGCTGATGCACCACCACACTCTCAACAACCTTCACCAAAAAGCGAAGGTTGGAGACAGGATGATAGTTGTTTAAAATCGCTGGGTCCAGGGCAGGCTTCTTGAGAAGGGGCCTCACCACCGCCTCCTTCAAAGCAGCGGGGAAGACACCCTCACTCAAAGAGGCAGATATTACTGCCTGGAACCAGTTTCGTGTCTCCTCCCGAGCCGCATAAATTAGCCAAGAGGGACACGGGTCCAATAAACAGGTGGTGGAACTCAGCCTTCCCATAATCCTGTCCACATCATCAGGGGAAACAGGAAACATGTATGCTTCCTCCAGAATAAAAATAATCAGAAAAAAACTCACCTGAACTCAATAGTTGATTATGTTCATGCAGCTTTTTTGGTAGCATAAGAGAAATGGTTGTCAGTGCCTCCTTTTAGCATGTTCCTTCAATGTCCAAGTCTAATATGCCCCTCCAGGATTCTCAGGTGGGACCCTTGTGAAATACCCTGCTTAGCTTTCCAGGCAGACAAAGTAGACTTGTAGCTGCTTCTTGCTCAAGGCTAACAAATCTTCAAGACTTCCAGGATAGGTATGATGAACTGAAGATGTCTCCATAAAAGTGAATAGACAGGTTCTTTGGAATCTCTCTGGATAAAATAGAGGACAGGAAATCATTCATATGTGCTGCAGTCAGGTGCGCTTCATGAGGAGATAACAGGACAGCAGTCTTCCATGCGGTTGATTGCCAGGAGATGAAAGGATCAGCCATCTTGCTTGCAACTACAGCAAAGCTTTATCAAGGACACTAATTCTGCAAGTCTCACTTGTCAAGCACATTTGGAAATTACTTATTAACTACCTTAAGGTTATTAGAAACATTGGAATGACAAGTTTGAAAAGTTGCCAGGTGAGTTTAGCTTTGACTCTGAATAAAAAAAAAATTAATTAAAAGCTTAAGAATTTAAAGAATTTGAAATAAAAAGCAAAAACTAAGATCTTGATGTAAGAAAGTTACAAATAGGTTATAGATCCAGTTAAATTTAGAATATTGACTTTTAGTATACAGTTACTTTTGCTATACTTTATTATACTTTCTGTAAACAGCCAAGAGAATGATTTGGAAAAGGATTGTCTTATTGGATATACAAAAGAAAGTGGCTGAAGTTTTAAACATTAAAATGAAATACAAATGACAAACCAAGAGGATGAGCTGTTTTTTTATTGAATTTACAAAGGAGGTTTGTTGAATCTTTGAAGAAGTCTATGTGATGGAATAAAGAAGAAATGAAATTAAATATTTCAATTCACTGAAGATTAAAAGTTAAAAGAAAAGAAAAGAAATATAAATTTAGTGCTTTGTTTAATATGTATTAAAAAAATTAATTGTACATGAAAAATTAATTGTACATGTCAGACTAAATGGATGGAAGATATTGACAACTCCAGAGAAGCATGTTGTGAATAGGGCCCTTTAGAAGATTCCATTCGGCCTTGATTGATTGCATTATTTAGAATGATAATCAGAGGGTGTGATTTGGCTGAAGCATAACCATGGTCTGATAAATGTCTAGAGAGGTTGACACTTAATATAAGGTTTGTTTTCTTTTAAATAAGTGTTGAATATATAAAAACATTGCTTCGTGTATTGAGCATGTATTTAGATTTTCTTCACATTTTAGAAACTTATGTCAAAGGTATATACAGGGATAAACAGATATGACATTTCTGGTGCTTCATTTCCCCCCCCCCCCGTTTACAGCTTTGGTTTTTCCCATATTTTTATGTCTATTTTTTTCTATGAAATTCTTCACAAATCCTATGTACAAATCTTTACAGTGATGATGTTGATGATGTTTTTAAGGTTACTTGGTAGTTCCTCCAGAGCTTAGTTCAAATTCATTAACTCTGATATTTCTACAGTATGTGATTTTGACCTCTTCAGACATGGGATACAAAGAAAATTGAAAGTAGAGGACATTTAATGGAAGTTGAGTGCCATTATAGGTAAGTACAGCTGCAGCTTCTGTGCATTCCTGCAATGTTAACAAATAATACCATTATGAATATTAATCTGCATTTCTGATACACATATATCAATAGAGTCAGTTTGTACAAGCCTGAGTGATAAACCTCATGGTAGCATTATATTATCTTTAATATATGGTAACATTTATCAGTCAATATAAAAGGAATATCTAAAATGCCTCTGGCCATTACCAGTGTGCATTATGTTTTCTAACAACTCATAATTTCTAAGGCCATTTTCTAATTGCTCACTGTGTTTTTCCCCCTTCTTCTTGTGCTAAGAATTCAGTAATCTGATTAAGGCATACTCAGCAAAATAACAACTTGGTATTTATGTTCAAAAGATAAGTAATTTTGGCCAATGGTAGCTAAATTCTTGGGTTTGTTGCTGTTGATCCCCTCTGATTTATTTACTTCCTAATAGTAGTTTCTTTGGGCAGCTGCAATTTTATTTAACCAGAATACCCAGGATTTTTTTCCCCTATTCTGAGGCAATCGGGGATGCAAATGAACTTGCCAATCAGAATCACTGTTTCCCATGAATATGTAAAATTTTCCATGAATATGTAAAATTTATTTTATTAGCACCTTTTCTTATTCTGGTAAGTCCAACAACAAAGCTTCATTTTGGCCTTTAGGCCAGAAGATACTTCTTAGAAACACATAGCCTAAAAGCATGAGTAAAAGTAAACATAAAATGCAATATAATATTGTAATACAGCTAACATTAGTTAGACAGTGCACTAAAGATTAGTGCTAGTCGTTAGTCATGGATGGGATGAATAGAGCAAATAGGAAAAAAATCAAAACTGGATAACCTGGAAAATATGTCAGAATTCTGGTCAAATGGAAGAACTGTAAGTGTGTGAGTCAAGGACTCCATGGGTCATGTCTAATACACACTACTATAGAGGGATGTTTTAATAAGCACCCCCTCTCCAGGAATGCTGATGCTAGTGCATCCAACTGGACTAAGAGGAAAGCTCAGATAGTAGTCCTCCCATATATTTTTTCTTGAAAAGAATATTTAATTAAACACCATAAAAACACATTGTGGTGGGAGCAGGAAATTGAATTCCAATAAAATATAAAAACTGAAAGAACTCACCCTTTTTGCTCTAATGAATTACTAGAAGAAAGAAAAAGAAAGAAAGAAAGAAAGAAAGAAAGAAAGAAAGAAAGAAAGAAAGAAAGAAAGAAAGAAAGAAAGAAAGAAAGAAAAAGAAAATGAAGGAAGGAAGAAAGGAAAAGAAAGAATGAAAGAGAGAGAAAGAAAGAGAAAAAAGGAGAGAGAAAAGAAAGAAAGAAAGAAAGAAAGAAAGAAAGAAAGAAAGAAAGAAAGAAAGAAAGAAAGAAAGAAAGAAAGAAAGAGAAAGAGAAAGAAAGAAAGAAAGAAAGAAAGAAAGAAAGAAAGAAAGAAAGAAAGAAAGAAAGAAAGAAAGAAAGAAAGAAAGAAAGAAAAGTAAATAGGAAGCTATGGATGATATCAGAGTGACTCTAGTGTGAGATCCAATATGCTATCTTTTCTATGTTACAACAACCCACCAGGACTCAAAGCCACATTTTTATGGGGAAGCATCGTCAGATGTTCTAGAATTGTACTTCCAGAGCATTCAGATCACTTTACAAAGTAAGAAAAGCTTGAAATACCACATAATTTCTAAGGCGCATATCTGGTCTGCTAATATGCCAGGAAGAATGAGCAATTATGATTTTCCATCTAAAGCAACATATGCTGTTTGCTGTCCTGTTCCGAACAGCTGTAGGTTAGATGCTGTTAAGACTAGGCCCCCGCTCTCCTCAATATTTCAAAATTGAAATTAAACTAAAATAACAGCACCTGCTGAACAAAACACGATTTCCAAATGTGTACTTGCACACAATTACTATGAAGAGGCTGGCCACCATTGTTACCAGTCTATTCTTTTTGAATGGAAATGGCAGTGAAGTTTTTCGATGCAGCTGCAGATCCTCAATTGTATAACTAGAGCTGGCCTCAAGCCAACCCTCAAGAACTCAAGTGGCACCAGAAGATACTATATTGATTTGCAATTGAACATAATAGGCCATCAGCTTAATTATTACTGAAGTGACAAGGTTCTGGATATTTCATATTTATATTTCAGAGGACTGGGAAGGATGAATGTAAATCTTTTCAATGCAGGCATTTGCCTTGCTAAGGAAGGTGGGGTGCTCTTGCTATATTCAGAGGCTGTGAAAGACCAAGAGGACTGGCTATTCTGCTTGAGCCCTGCTTCACACAGGGACTTGGCTGTAAAAATAGTTCAAAGCTGCAGAACTAACTGCTTCCCACAGCCAGATATCTTGTGACCCCTTTTAATACTAAAAAGCAAACACAGATAATTAGTTTCAATTGATTCTACAGCTAGGAATGTGTAGTTCTAAAGAAATGGTGACTTAATTGAAATGAAGGGAATAGCTGTCACCTATCTCAACTCCTCCAAGTATCTGCCAGATCATTTGGAGCCCTGGCTGCCCCTTCCAGAAGTTTATTTCTGTCACCAGAGCAGCATGCGGTCCTGCAAAAATGAAGAAGAAGAAGAAGGAATAAACTTTCTTGGAGGAAGCACTTAGATTAACTGGAGGACAACTTCTCTAGATGTTCTGATTTGATGGGGAGCCACTTCTTCATGGGACTCTCCTGGTAGTTTTTAAACATGTAACTTGGTTTCTCATTTTTAAAATCTAGTGACACAGAAATTTCCCACTATTGTATATATATTGAGGGCTATCTATTGTTGAAGCATCCTCAGGATTAATGGAAGTACTTAGATTGTGAATGCAAAGGGATAGATTGCAACATCCTGCTTATATTGTAAAAAAAAATATGACAATAATGTTTTGTCCAAGAAACGCTGAAATACTATTTAGAAGGTATCTTCTTTGCTAAGAAAACCAGGCTAATGCTACTGCCCCCATTTCCTAGAATAGGATTTCCTGGAACTCAAGTGTCTCCCTTTTGCCCCAGAGGTATGAAAAGAATGTGAGAGAAGAAGAATAAGAAGGAGATACTCTGTGGTGTTATTGTTTTAAGGAACACAAAACCCAGTCTCTCCACATTTCTTTCAAATAGGTTGACTTCTCTAGAACAGGAGAATATCCTGGGGGGAAAAAACCAACCGGTGAGTCTACTAGTACAAATGAAATTTCTTTCAAAAATGTTTTTATGTAAACTTCCTACTCAAAGATGCCTTTGTCTACAGAGACAAGGGCATGGACCGTTACCTTGCAATGCATGTTTCCTTTGTGGTTTCAGTTTGCATATTTGGAGGTTTTTTTTAGGGGTGTGTGTGTTGTGTTGTTGTTTCTTAACTTGACTTTGGTTGGCTACCAGAAGAAAAAGAAAGCTTTACTCTGGTGGAATGAGAACATTAGTAAAGTTTAATAGAAGAAAAAAGGACGGTATATCTGCTCTCAGTGGTGAGATTCACCCCACACCCCAAAAAACGCAACCCTCCATCTCTGCCTGGCTGCCTGCACTGACATCCTAAGATACTAGGATTTAGATACATTAAATATTGATCTGCACTACTATATCTCAGAAGTGTGAATCCTATATTCACTGATGCATGCTCATCTGACAATTTCCACAGTTTTTCATTTCAGGAGATCCCAACAGGATCTCAACCTATTTATTCTGCATTATCTCTCTTCTTCATTCTCTCATTTTCATAACTGCACCTGGAATTCAAGAGTTTTCCTACATGGGTCTTTCCCCTAATTACAGAGTTAATTATATATGCTGATTAGTTATCAGCATAATTAAAATTCTAATTAATTGAAAGGATAGATTTCTTATTTTTTTTCTAATGCAGCAGATATATAGAATTCTAGTTAGCACTTCTGGGATTCATGGATTCATATCTCTGAATTTATGAAATGCATCCTAGCTGAAGAGATAATTTGGTCAGATCTGAAACATTTGATGTCATATTGCAGGAGTCCTCTTTCCTAGTTTTATTCTACATTTTTTTTTAAAAAAACAATCTGGTAAGAGCTTGAAAAACATTACATCTCAAACTCTTTTGAGCTTGATATTCTAAATCTGTGGTTTGTGCTGTGAATGGCAATTTTAGAAAGGAAAATAAGTATGGATCAAAGATTACATTATGTGTCAGTTTTCAATTGTCTGTTCATAAGTCCATTCCACCTCTTATCTGCTTCAAAGTACTGAAATCATTGCCATCATCCTCTTGTCCTCTTTCATACAGAAAAGCCAATAGTAGTTTACAAAGAAACATCTTAAATAAAACAATGACAAAAAAAACCCAGTGAAACTTAAATAATAAATACAAAAATAAATTAACTTGGAGAGATAGATACAAAAATATCATGCAGTTTTAGAGGCAGTTTTGTCCTGAAATCATGAACATCCCATTTTAACACAATTTCCCACCTGAGCAGCTTTCTAATCTAAGTTAGTTTTCTATGCTATTACATAATTTTAAAAAAAAGTCTGGGAAAGGGTCAAAGCCAAAGAAATGTGAAAACTGAAAGTTAACTAAATTCTGAATTCAAAATTCTAGTTTGGGACTGTGAATAAAGGTTGGCATGCATAAAAATGCTAAGTGAATGAAATCCTTGAGCATTTTTTCCAAATGGGTGCTATTCTTCAATGGTTACATCTGTAAAATGATTTTCATTGAGCAGATTTTGAAATATATGGGAAATTGAGCCCAGTTAATTGGTTCTTTGTCTATATTTTCCTAACAAAGAGAAACAAGGTCAGATTATTAGTTCAGTCTGTTAGTTAAGAATAGTGGTTCTTCGTGCTAAATCAAAGATTAGTTTTCCAATGATTGAACAGCTTTTAGCTGAATGGAGGAATGCTTGCTAAGATAGTAAAAATCAATTAAATGGCTTGAAATATGTAAACATGAGTTAACTAATTGAAAAAGTGGGGGAGGCCAATAATAATTATCTTGCTCCATTCTTCCAACAATCCTTCCTTTTTTAATCTATCTTTCTTGCTGTCAATTAAAGTACTACTTTACAGGAGAACAAATCATGTTATGTTAGTTCCTCTGGACAAAAATCATCACTGTAGCATGACAACAGCCATTCTTTTCCCTTTCTCTCTTTAACTTTCCAATGGTTCCTGTAGGATGTTTTATGCTGTGAGCTGCCCAGAATAAATCAGAGTCAGGAAGTGTCCAAGTTGAATGGATAGATAGATAGACAGACAGACCAATTAATCACTGGTTTGTTTCATTTTGGTGCATTTAAAGCAGACCAGAGCTTTGAGGAAGAACCCTGGTTCTACAGTGGTTAAAATGTAGCATTGCAAGCAAACTCTGCCCACAGCCTGAAGTTCAGTCCTGACTGGCTCAAGATTAACTCAGCCTTCCATCCTTCTGGGGTCGATAAAATGAGGGTGCAGATTGTTGGGGGATAATATGCAAAAAAAAAGAGAGCTCACATTGTAAACCGCAAGAGAGTGCTAAAAATGCTATTGCTATGGCTATTGAGAAGGCAGGTAAAAGTTCTTTCTTTTCGACCGTTGTTATACAAACACATTTAGATCAGCGTTGTTTAAACATGAGACAACATTACATCCATTTTAATAAAATGCATGTACATTGAATCTTACAGTAATTGTATTTTTCAAAATCTGTTGAATGAAAACCATTGTAAATAACATGTAGGAGGAAAAAAATCACCTCAAAAAGAACAAAGAATTTGGAGGTCCAAACTGCAAATAAACAGGTCCAGTGATTTAATACATTTTAGTCACTTAAATTGAATGAGGTCATCTTGCAATGATTGGTATTTCACCTTCCACTATTTTGTTTGCTAGAACCATTGAAGAATGAGGAGCATTCATTTCCCAACCTCATTCCAAAGTCTGTAATAAGCTAATGATACTATTCAGCAAAATGTGCAAAAGTGGACTTGTGAATTGAATGGAGCCATCATGGGATTGCATGGTTTAAAACAAATGGACTCAGTTTCTTTGAATCAACTTTGGAAAATTGGGAGCATGTTACGGGATGTCATGAACTGAGTTGCAATGAGGTTAATCACAAAATATATGTTATCAAACAAAGCTCGTGATGGTAGGAATCCACTATTTTATTTTCAAATAATGCACCTGAAATCAACGAGAGATTTCTGTTTCAAGATGTATGACTGTAGTCCATTCATTTGTAAATAAAAAACTAACATAAATTAGAGAGTGGGTTGATACTGCCAAGGAATTGTCAGTAGCTTAGTAGCTCACTGGATCCCAGTCCTTAAGACATCTACAAATCCTTGCTAGTGAGATAGAAATGGTCTCTTCCTTGGTTCCTTCCTTGTGAAAAACCCAAAACATCTAAAATATCTCTTAGCTGCCATCCAACAATTCTCCAGTTTTTTTGCAGTTCTGATCTGATAGCTCAAATTTTGGGACGCAAACTTAAAAGAATTTGGGCATTATGACTAGAGAGTAGAATGGGACCCAACAAAAGAGCTGATTGACTTCTGAGGATATTTTCTTCCATAATGTATGAAACAGGAAAAGCAGAAATTTAAATCTGACATCATATGTTCTTTTCAAATAATTATTTGGAAGTACTTAAAACCTGCACAAAAATATGTTAACCATGATCAGATAACATTAAGCTGAAAACTAGAGCAGTGCTGGGGAATTAAGAAATGTGTGACCAGGAATCTTCAATTGAGCATTTTTGGCATAATGAGCTCCCTAAGAAAAGGACAAATTGATAATATCTTATTTCACTTTACTTTGCATAGGAAGAAATGGCAACCACCTGCTCAAGTAATTCTAAAATAAAAAACAGCAGAATAGAAATTGAGTAATTGTTTCCAAGTATATGAGAATCCAGCTGAACATTTTTTCCTAACAAAGAGAAGTACAGGTTCAACAAGGAAAAAAAGTGCTTATTTATAAAAGCAGATGAGAAGAATCCACGAATTAGGGGAATTATGATCATAGGTTGTGGAATCTCCATTCCAGGATTATTTTAAATGTTTGCAAAAAAATAAATAAATAGAATTATACTTTGATTTTTTTCAAATCTACAATAAGTATAATGAACTGTAAGAAGAGGCAGCAAAAAGCAATGCGGAATTTTTGCTATGTAGAATAGAAGCTATTCATGTATATGCAAATGAAACTAAGGCCTCTGAATTACTAGTATGATTTAAAATGTTAAGACTACAACCTTGCAGTTCCTACAAAGATACCCTAGAAGCTATTTTACACATATTAGAATACCACCTCGATGGTTGGGGAGAGGTCTATTCTTTGAGGAAGTCTAACAACAGCTATCCTGTTCCTTGGCCTTATTTAAATAACAACAACAATAATAATAATATAGTTGGAAGGGACCTTGGAGGTCTTCTATTCCAACCCCCTGCTCAGGCTGGAAACCCTATACCCGTGTTGGTGAACCTATGGTATGCATGCCACAGGCAGCACACAGAGCCCTCTCTGTGGGCACATGCGCCATCGTTCCAGTCCCATCCATGAGCAACCTGCATCAAAATCTCCCCGGGCAAGTGGCTTTTTAAGCTGGGTTTTGTAAAACCTTTTCGCTTTAGGCCTCTGCTGCTGTGTGGGGAAAAAAAAGTTCAATCAATCAATTAATTTCAAGTTTTCGCAGGAAAAAAAAAGATCTCACAAAGTTGAAATTGATTGATTGAACTTTATTTTTATTCCCACACAGCAGCAGAGTAAGTGACGTGTTGGAGCTGGAAAGAAGATGCCACATGGGGGTGGGGGAGCGGTGGGAGCAGGGCACTCCATGGAGGGGGCTCAGGCGGCGGAAGCAGGGTACCCCATGCAAGGAGAGGGGCGGGGCCTTTGCATGGGGTGGAGAAGCAACACAGCAGCACTAGCATGGTGGTAAACCAGTTGCTTCCTTCCCCCTGCCAGACACCTGCTGAAGCCGTGCAGGGTAGGGTTGCTGCCCCTGCCCCCGTCCAGATGCCCTTGCCTCCCCTAAGCAGTTTTTTACTAATCTGCCTTTCAGATGCATTCCGTTTCTCCATTTGCGAGAGAATGAGATCTCAAGAAGTTAGAAAGTCTGATGGAACTTTTTTTTTATCGATAGTCGCACAAACACACGGCAAAGGCTGAGAAGCGAACAGAGAAACAGAATGTAGCTGAAAGACAGGTTAGTAAAAAAAACGCTTTGAGGAGGCGAGGGCATCTGGGTGGGGGCGAGCACAGCAACCTTACCCTGCATGGTGGTGGGAGGGTGGAGCACGTGCCCTTCCCATGCCAGGCCAGCCCCTGCAGCCCCAGGTCAGCCCTGCTGGGTGGCGGGGGGCAGGGTGAGCTGCCACTGCCACGTGCAAGGAAATGAAGTTTTTTTGGGGGAAAAAAGGTCAATCAGTCAATTCTAACTTTGTGATCTTTCATGAGCAAGCCATCCAATTGTAAGCAGACTGTGGGTAGATGGTGGCGGGATGGGTAGTTGGTGGGAGATGTTTTTTCCCCAGTTTCTCCCTTGCACTTGCACTTTGGTCATGCCCCCTTCCTCTCCTCCTCTTGCCTATTCGTGTTTTTACCTCAGGGCCGGGCTGAGAGGTTTAGGCCTTGCTTGCAGCCTCGGCCTCACTTAGGGCAGCCAAGCCTGGTGATGACAATGCCATTGCTGCTGCTGCTTCTGAGGTGGGTCCATCGCTAGGCGCTATGGAACACGAACCCCAGCCTCCATCACTGCTGCTGCTGCCGCCATGCTGGTCAAAAGGGAACTGGTGCTGTCGGCCCTCAACATCACCCCCACCATCACTGAAGGACCCATCCCCACTGGCAGTTGGAGTGAGGCTGCTGGAGTGGGGCACTGGTTATAGGTCTGAGGGGAGCAGGCAAAGGGCAAGGTATTTGTGAGGAGCGGCCAGTGTGAGTGAGAAAAAAAAAGAGGGAAGGTTATTTCAGGGTTGTGAGGGGTTGTGTGGAACTGAGGCGATGAAAGGTTGGGAGAGCCGCTGAAAGGGAGGATGCGGTTGGCCTTTGGAGGAGCATCCCAATCCATGAACTGGGTGGTGCTGCTGCATCCAGGTGAAGACCTGAGAGGTAGGAAAAGCTGGAGGTGGTGGAGCAGCTCGGAAGAACCAGGAGTGCCGGTGCTGGTGGTTGAGAGAAACTTCATTGGCCAGGAAATGGTGGAGGAAGGATGGGGTCATTGGGATGAGCCCAATGGGAAAGAGAAATGAGGTCCTTCCAGGCAGGTTCTTCTGCCCTGAGAGGGTCCAGAATGCCAATTAAGGAGAATATTTCTGGTTCAGAGTTAAAATGAAGGGTGTCTCTGAGGATGGTGGTTTTCTTGCAGATGTTTCACGACCCAAAGTGGGATAATAAGTGAACTAATGATGTTACCTAGTTTGGGTCATGAGACGTCTACAAGAAAGCCATAAAGCTCAGAGAGGACCAAGGAAACCACAACTGCCCTCCTCCTCCTCTTCTTTTCTTCTCCTCCACTCCACAAACCCCATTCTCTTCTGGCACTGCTGATGTTACCTAGTTTGGGCCATGAAACGTCTGCAAGAAAGCCACCAAGCTCAGAGAGCAGCAAGGACTCCACAGCCGCCCTCCTTCTCCTCTTCTCCTTCATTCCTCAAATCCCCCCCTCTTCTGGCATTGCTAATATTACCTAGTTTGGATCATGAGATGTCAGCAAGAAATGCTGAATGGAAATGGTACCCCTGCCCTGCCCCCTGCCTCACCTCACCTCACCCCACAGGATGAGCCTCCTGCCCACTGTCCCACCCACCAGAGACCCCCTGGAGCTCCCCCAACCATGGCCAGCCCCTACCAGTGTCCCTTCCCATGAGCAACATTGAGGTGGGATTTGGGTTGCAATTTGGGCACTTGGTCTCTAAAAGTTTTGCCATCACTGCCCTATACCATTTCAGATAAATGGTTGCCCAGTCTCTTCTTGAAAACTTCCAGTGTTGGAGCATTCACTGCTTCTGGAGGTAGGTTGTTCCACTGGTTAATTGTTCTAACTGTCAGGAAGTTTCTCCTTTGTTCTAGGTTGCTTCTCTCCTTGATTAATTTCCATCCATTGCTTCTTCTCCTGCCTTCAGGTGCTTTGGAGAACAGTTTGACTCCCTCTTCTTTGTGGCAACCCCTAAGATATTGGAACACTGCTATTATGTCACCCTAGTCTTCTCTTAATTAAACTAGACATATCCCCAGTTCCAGCAACTGTTCCTTATATCTTTTAGCCTCCAGTCCCCTGATCATTTTTGTTGCTCTTCTCTGTACCCTTTCTAGAGTCTCAACATATTTTTTACATCGTAGTGACCAAAACTGCATGCAGTATTCCAAATATGGCCTTACCAAGACATTGTAAAGTAGTATTAACACTTCACATGATCTTGATTCCATCCCTCTGTTAATACAGCCTAGCATCAAAAGAGGTAAAAAGTATGCCTAGGGGATAATTTGAGATATCTAGTTTGGATCTACAAGTTCCAAAGTTTTCCCAGTCCTGAGTGGTTAGGGGAATAAATCAGTCCTGTAGATGATATAACTAATTTCTCTTCAATTGTGGCAATGAATAATAAACCCAGTGCAATGTAAGGGGGTAATTGATGCAAGTACTAAACAATTGAAATAAGAATAAATCATGCCTTGCTTTCTCCAGGTAATTTGGATTCAAGCTTCCTAGGTTTCTTAGTCATTCTACTCTGCTTGCATTTTAAACATGAAATAGATAGATCCAATCTTAGGTCTGCAGACTGTCTAGCAAATTTCTGCTTCTGAAGGAAAAGAAAAGGGTGGACAGAAAGGAATGAAAACTGAAGCATGGTACAGCTTTATAGAGAGATCTAGACCGTTAGCTTTAAACTGATCAGTGTTGGGATCTTTGCATGATTTTTTTTAAAAAAAAGCTTTGCACCTTATGGTCATTATTATAAACTAATAAAAAATTTGAAGAAAAAAAAGCTTTATGCAGCAGCAAATATATATATTGTAAAAGCCTTGGTGGAGCAGTGGGCTAATGCCTCCTTAAGTAACACCAGCTGCCTGCAATTAGTGCAGGTTCGCATCCCACCAGGCTGAAGGTTGACTCAGCCTTCTATCCTTCCGAGGTAGGTAAAATGAGGACCCAGATTGTTGGGGGCAATTAAGCTGACTTTGTAATAATGCCGCTTGGGGTGTGTGTGTGAAAGCCCTAATAAGCAGGCATATACATAGAATGAAGGCTACTGCTAAGCTTGTAAGCCGCCCTGAGTCTTCGGAGAAGGGCGGGATATAAATGGAATTAAAAAAAAATAAAATAAAAAGTTAAATTGCCATAGCATCTGTAATTGTTTCATTCTCTCTTCATTCCTTCTTTTATGCTGGCATTAAAAATTGTGGTATGCCATGGATTTTCTTCACTTTCTTATTGCAAAATTCTTGCTGTGAGACTAAAGTTGCCTTTTTTTTTAACTTACAGGCACCTTCCCTGTCCTCCTTGCACAAATCTGGATTTTGCCACTGCAATAATCCATGTTCACCCATCTTGGCTGTAGAAAAAAGGTTTTATTTGGACCTATTACACTTAATTGGTTCAAATGCCCTCTTCTGCCATGCTGGGACAATAACTGCATTGCCAAAAGAAACAAGGTGTAGTAAGGCAGTTGAAGCAGTAGAGTTCCTATCTTTCTTTTTTCACAGCTATCTTTCCCATTCTTCCTAATGCTGACCAAAATGGTGGATTGGCACTCCCTCAGAAGAACACAGGAGTTTGTATGTAGCATCTTAGGCTAAAACTGTATGGAGGACTTGGATTCCTTGCATGTTCTGTTTTTGCAAGCTGCTCTTTGGAACCTGCAGAAATCTTTGCATAATGCTAGATGTGCACCACAAAGTTACTGATACTTAGCAGCATTTAGTCCAAGAAAAGTGGGCGTGAGCAAATCTGCTAGCTGTCTGGGATACTGGAAAGTGCATGGACCTGCATATCTAGTCCAGTATCACATCAAAGACATGCAAAATATGAAATATAAAGGAATACTTAATAACACGATGTTCTCTCTTACTGTCTATGGAGATTCTTACACTTACAAACACACAAACCTATATGTAGCTTCCTGATTCAGTATAAATCTCCACTTAAGGACATTATCTTTAATGTGTCCTCTACCACTCTGTGTGTCTCTGTGTGTGTGTGCGCACATGCTTTTGAATCAGTGTTGACTCCTGGTGTGATGTGAATGGGTGAATTTCTGGGCAATTGTAATCCATGTTTTTCTTTCTAAGAACTTGAATATCGGATGCTACTACCATATGAAATAAACAGTACCTATGGCATCCTGGTATCTGTCATAGATATGCAAGCAGTCCCAAACTGATATGTTCCCTGAATGTTGGGATTACAACTTTCAGAATTTCTAACCATCATGGTTAGTTCTAAAAGTAAAGGTCATCCTTGACTCAAGGCCACAAGTGAACCCACAATTTTCTTTGCTAAGCAATGCTGTTGTTAAAGGAGTTTTGCCACATTTTATGATCTTTTTTGTCACAGTTGTTAAGTGAATCATGTCATTAAGTGAATCTGTTTTCCCCCATTGACTTTGCTTGTTGGAAGCCATCTTGGAAGGCTACAAATGGTGATTGTATGACCCTGGGACAGTGCCACTGTCATAAACACATGCCATTTGTCAAGTACCTGAATTTTGATCATGTGACCATCGTAAATGTGAAAATTAATCATGTCACTTTTTTCAGTGCTGTTGTAACTTTGAACAGTCTCTAAGTGAATGGTTGTAAGTTGAGGATTAACTATATAGTACCATCACACTTAGAGGGCAACATAATAAGAAAAGACAAGGAATGGCACAAAAAACAAACAAACCTACAAGCCGACTGGACTCACACATTCTACTAAGCTATAATTTTAGCTCAGAGTCTTGTATGAAACCAGCCATTATGGTCTACAAACTATGGTTGATAACTTTGTGAATCTTAGCTAACCATGACTTAACAGAATGTATTAATCAATTTAAATGTTTGATTTTTCTAAGCTGAGAGAGATCATCATTTTTAAAATATCCAAATATTGAGGGAACAGTAAGAAAAAAAGTCCATCATTTTCTTCTATTTTTTTTTCTTCAAAAATAATCCTACAGTCCAAACAGGATTTAAGTTTGTTCCTGGTTTTAGTATGGGATAGGGATGTACAACATCCTTGGTTCTGGTCCCAGAATGCTCTATTTTCTTTCTTGAATTTGCCGGTCTATTCATTCCAAGGAGGGGGTTCTGTTTTTTGGAGAGTAAATCTTCTACAACAGGAAACAGTTCCCAGTTTTCAGCAGGCCACAAACTGTCTGGGAGCTGAATACAGAGTTTTGTCCACAGCTATTGTGCGATCTTTCTGTGCAACTGAAATTCCTGTTATTCTTTACTAATATATAGTAAGGCAATAAATTATTTGGTCGTAGTGACAACAGTCAGGAACAAGGAACACTCAAAAGCAAACTCTCTTATTTCCAGGAAAATATCCCAGTTGATGAGGGTTATTTTGGTTACCAGAAGATCATGTGCTGTGCTATACCTTAAGCTTTGATTTGCCTGGTAGCGATGTAATATTGCTAATTGTGTAAAACTGCAACAGCTGCATCGTCATTTTAATAAGCAGAAAAGATCTAGATGATTGTAATTTTGAAATGTAATTTTGACACTATTTAGCATTGCCAATATTTAATGTCCTTTTACTGCCTTAAAAGACATGCCCTGGAAAATTTTTGAGAGAGTGAGAAATGTTCTTGACCTTTATCTTTATTAAATATAAACTGCTAAATAGCACTTCGGGGTGACTGTATGAGGCCAAGCTTTTTATCATAAAGTGAAATACTTTGGTTCAGAAGAAATCTACACTGAAATGATTTTCAGTTATCACTCAGCATTTGCCCTAGTTCAGACATGACTTGGCATTCCTGACAGAACTAGATTCTTTGGTCACTATGAGACATAATTGTTGTTTCAACACAGTAAAGTTTGGCTTTTTCTATTAGAAACATAGAATAGAATAGAATAGAACAGAACAGAACAGAACAGAACAGAACAGAACAGAACAGAACAGAACAGAACAGAATAGAATAGAATAGAATAGAATAGAATAGAATAGAATAGAATAGAATAGAATAGAATAGAATAGAATAGAATAGAATAGAATAGAAGGGACCTTGGACGTCTTCTAGTCCAGAGGTCCCCAACTTTTTGAGCACCAGGGACTGGTTCCGTGGAGAGAGGTTTTTCTGCAGACTGGAAGGGGCATGGTTTTATGTACTTCCTGCATCCCACAGATGGGGATTTGCTTGTTTGTGTGGACTGGTTTCTGGCATGCTGCAGCCTGGTGCCAGTCCATAGACCGGGGGTTGGGGACCCCTGTCCAGCCCCCTGCTCAAGCAGGAGAACCTATACCATTTCAGACAAGTAAGTGTCTAGTCTTTTCTTTTTTATATAATATTTTATTAGTTTTCTAATTTTACAATTAAATATTTTAAAAGCAACATGGTAGCTGGGTTAATCAATAGTTCAATAACATACATAAATCTTTAGTAAAAATCTCAAGTTACATCAGATATTTTCTCTTTTTTCCCCTTAATTTCTACTATCTCATATTAGGCTAATACAGTTCTTATTATTATCAACTAAGTAAAAACATCATTATTGCATGTATCAATAATTTTTAGCTTAGTAAAAGGTAAAGGTTCCCCTGCACATGCGTGCTAGTTGTTTCTGACTCTAGGGGCCAGTGCTCATCTCCGTTTCAAAGCCAAAGAGCCAGCGCTTGTCCGAGGACATCTTCATGGTCATGTGGCCAGCATGACTAGATGCCAAAGGCGCACAGAACGCTGTTACCTTCCCACCGTAGCGGTCCCTATTTTTCTACTCGCATTTTTACGTGCTTTCGAACTGCTAGGTTGGCAGAAGCTGGGACAAGTAACAGGCGCTCACTCTGTTACGCGGCACTCGGGATTCGACCCGCCAAACTGCCGACCTTCTGATCGACAAGCTCAGTGTCCTAACCCACTGAGCCACCGTGTCCCTAATTTTTAGCTTACACATATCTTAATTATGTTTACATTCAATCCTTATATACAATCAATGTCCTGTTATTGCTTTTTCCCCAAGCTTTAATTTCCCATCATATTCAAATTAACAATTGATATTTATAATTTCCAAACTTCAGGTAACCAAAGTTTCCCTTATCTCAACTTCTTCTTTTCCTCTTTTCATAACAAAATCTAATATTCTAAATACACATCTTATCTTTTTGAGTATAGTATTGTTCTGTTTTCTAAAAGTTATCTATTTGCCACTATATTAAACCATCTAATTAATAATACAGTATCCCCTTCAGTAAATCAAAACCATTATATGTATTGTCTGAGTTAACCAATAAATCTATAATATTCATATTTTTTTTCATTTGGGTCTAATTTTTAAAAGTTCAAATATTCCCTCTCTTTTTCTGGTAATATCTTTTATCTCATATTAAGCAAACAGAATTCTTATTTTCAACTGATTTCCAAATATTTTTAATTAGGTGTCCAAAATTCCCCTTATCACAACTTCTCTCTTTTTCCCTTTTCATACCAAAGTCTATTAATCTTGTTACACATCTTACCTATTCAATTATAATAAAACTTTATTTTCTAAAAAGTATCTATTTTCCACCATATTCAACCCTCTAATTAGTAATGTGAAATCCCCTCTAATAAAACAAAACCCTGATTTTCTTCATCCTTACTCTGACTTTTTTCCTTTGCCAACTAGCCTTCCATGTCAATACATTTAAATCATCAAATAGTTCTCCCTCCATTATTATATATATTATTTGAAATAAGAAAGACCATTTAGTTGCAGTATTTTTGGAAGAACTAGCCCATTTGTATTCATTAGATTGC
This sequence comes from Vipera berus, assembly GCF_964194415.1. Taxonomy (NCBI): domain Eukaryota; kingdom Metazoa; phylum Chordata; class Lepidosauria; order Squamata; family Viperidae; genus Vipera; species Vipera berus. The sequence continues at coordinate 102,990,068 of NC_138202.1, read as the reverse complement.
CTCCCTATTACTCCAATTTCCCACGATTGTCCTGATAGGATTATCTTCCATTCAATCTGTTCTTCTTCCTTCTCCTGAAATTTCTTCTGTTTTATATAGAAACTCTTTTCCATTTTCAGTGTTGTCACTCCCTTTTCTGAATTTTCTGTTGGCTGGATTTGTTGATCGTCTGTCTTAGTGTTTGGTTGTTCCACTTCTCCTGTTATTTTCTGCATTGTTAGTTCTTTACTTGTAGTCAAGATATGGGTTTGTATGTCTAAGCTGGCATCTTGTTCTTTTATGTTGCATCTTATTTTGTCACAAGTTGAGAGAATGGTTTTGTGTATTGATTTCAACATGGAAAGGAATTTTTCCTGATCTTCATCCATATTCTCTTTTGTTGTTGTTATTGTTGTTAGCTGCGAAGTCATGTCCGACCTTTTGCGACCCAATGGACAATGTTCCTCCAGGCCTTCCTGTCCTCTACCGTCTTCTGGAGTCCATTTAAGCTCATGCCTACTGCTCCATGCAGCCACCTCATTCTCTGTCGTCCCCTTTTCCTATTGACTATATGCACTTTTGTTGACAATGTCTCTGCTTTTTAGTGTGCTGTCTAGATTTGCCATGGCTTTCCTCCCCAGGAGCAAGCGTCTTTTAATTTCTTGGCTACAATCCCCATCTGCAGTGATCTTGGAGCCCAGGAAAATAAAATCTGTCACTACCTCCATTTCTTCCCCACCTATTTGCCAGGAATTGAGAGGGCCAGATGCCATGATCTTGGTTTTCTTAATGTTAAGTTTCTACCCAACTTTTGCACGCTCCTTCTTCACCTGCAACAAGAGGCTCTTTCGTTCCTCTTCACTTTCTGCCATTAGAGTGGTATCATCTGCATGCGAATGAGCAGCCACCTGAGCTCAGGCTTGTGTATTTTAATGCCAGGTCCGTAGTTAATAAGGCTCCTCTCATCTGAGATCTGGTTGAGGAGGAGCGTGCGGACCTGGCTTGCATTATGGAGACCTGTTTGGGCCCAGAGGGTGGTGTCCCTCTAGTTGATCTCTGCCCACCAGATTTCCGGGTGCTTCACTGGCCTCGGGCTCAGGGTAGGGGTGGGGGTGTGGCGGTAGTTGTGAGGGAGACCTTATGTCTGCGGGAGGCCACCGTTGTCCAAATATCCAGGTGTGAGTCTCTCCTCCTGAGATGTGGCCCTAGGGCTCAGTTGGGCTTGCTGCTTTCACCTAGTCACGTAGCAGCAGCCCTGCCTGAGCTTCTCGAAATCCTCTCGCGGTTGGTGATTGAGTTCCCCAAATTTATGATTTTGGGCGACTTCAATCTGCCATCCCTGGGGGGATCATCTGAGTTGGCTCAGGAGTTCATGGCTTCCATGACGACCATGGACCTGATGCAAGTAATTCAGGGCCCGACTCATGGGGGGGTCACACGCTCGATTTTGTTTTTCTATCTGGACGATGGTTAGATGATCTGGGTGGGGGTTCTCCAATTGTTATGCCCCTGTCATGGACCGATCATCATCTCCTGCGGGTGGTCTTCCGTTTCACCACTCCCTGTCATGGGGTCACAGAACCAACAATATGGTTCTGCCCTAGGCGCTTAATGGACCCTGAGTGGTTCCAGGTGGCGCTTGGGTTCCCACCTGCTGCCTTTGCTCACAGCTCGGCCGATGCCCTGGTGGAAGCCTGGGAAAAGGCAGCCATGGAGGCACTCGACCGAGTTGTACCCATGCGGCCCCTGACCTGGCACAGATCCCAATGGGCTCCATGGTTCTCCATGGAGCTCCGGGAGATGAAGCGTCGGAGATGGGGCCTAGAGAGCTGTTGGAGATCCAGCCAGTCTGAATCTGACCGATTGTGACTAAGGTCCTCTACGAGGTCTTATCTCACGGCGATGAGGACAGCAAGGTCTAATTACATTGCTACCCTCATCACGTCCGCAGATAATCGCCCGGCTGCCCTGTTTAGGGTGACCCGCTCCCTCCTTAATCAGGAGGTGAGGGAGGAGCCCTTGCAGGGTCGTGCCGAGGAGTTTAGCCAACATCTGTGGATAAAATCGCTCCGATCCGGACAGGTCTGGACTCCGACTGGTCAGAGTCTGACGGTGATGACATGGGCGGTCTTGGTGATGTTATCTGGGAAGAGTTCGATCCTGTGACTCTGGAAGATGTGGACAGGATCATGGGGAGGCTGAGCTCCACCACGTGTTTATTGGACCCATGCCCCTCCTGGCTGGTTTATGTGGCTCGGGTGGGGACATGAGGCTGGCTCCAGGCAGTGATAACTGCTTCTTTGAGTGAGGGTAGTTTTCCCGCCGCCTTGAAGGAGGCGGTGGTGAGACCCCTCCTCAAGAAGCCTGCCTTGGACCCGGCTGTTTTAAACAACTATCGTCTGGTCTCCAACCTTCGCTTTCTTGCGAAGGTTGTTGAGAGCGTGGTGGCGGATCAGCTCCCTTTGTTCCTGGAGGAAGCTGATTATCTGGACCCGTACCAATCGGGCTTAAGGCCTGGGTACAGCACAGAGACGGCATTGGTCGCGCTGGTGAATGATCTCTGGCGGGCTCGGGACAGGGGTTGCTCCTCTGTGCTAGTCCTATTAGACCTCTCAGCGGCTTTCGATACCATCGACCATGGTATCCTGCTGCGGCGTCTCAGGGGATTGGGAGTGGGAGGCACTGTTTTGCAGTGGTTCTCCTCCTACCTCCTGGGACGTTCACAGTCGGTGTTGGCAGGAGGGCAGAGGTCGGCCTCGAGGCCTCTCGTTTGTGGAGTTCCTCAGGGGTCGGTCCTCTCGCCTCTCCTGTTCAACATCTATATGAAGCCACTGGGTGAAATCATTCGTGGTTTTGGGGTCGGGTATCATCAGTATGCTGATGATACCCAGCTTTTCATCTCCACCCCAAACCACCCCAGTGATGCCCTCGATGTGATGTCCCGTTGCCTGGAGGCGGTTCGGGTCTGGATGGGGAGGAACAGGCTTCGGCTCAATCCCGACAAGACTGAGTAGTTGTACGTGCCAGCATCTCAGGAAACTCAGGTTATTCCATCTTTAACCATGGGGGTGAGGTATTACCCCCCGTAGATAGGGCTCGCAACTTGGGTGTCCTCCTGGATTCACAGCTCTCCCTGGAAGATCATATAGGAGCTGTGACTAGGGGGGCCTTTGCCCAGGTTTGCCTGGTGTGCCAGTTGCGACCCTATCTGGATTGGGATGCCTTGCGTACAGTCACTCATGCGCTCGTGACCTCCCGTTTAGACTACTGCAATGCTCTGTACATGGGGCTGCCCTTGAGGACCACTCGGAGGCTTCAACTGGTGCAGAATGCGGCCGCGTGAGTTGTGTTGGGGGTCTCCCGATACTCCCATGTAACACCTCTACTCCGCGAGCTACATTGGCTTCCAGTTGCCCTCCGGGTGAGATTCAAAATGCTGGTGATGACCTATAAAGCCCTAAATGGCATGGGTCCAGATTACTTATGGGAGCACCTGCTGCCGGTATCAACTTCCCTTCGTCCAGTGCGCTCCCACAGAGAGGGCCTCCTCAGGGTGCTGTCGGTCAGAGAGTGTCGGCTGGCGGCCCCCAGTGGGAGGGCGTTCTCTGTGGGCACGCCAGACCTTTGGAATCATTTACCAGTTGAGATCCGGAAGGCTCCTGACCTTCGCTCCTTCTGCCGTCACATGAAAACTCACCTATTTCAACAAGCCGGCCTGGTCTGATGGGTTTGGGGTATTTTAATTTTAATTTTAATTAATTTTTATTGCAATTGGGCTTTTCTATTTAATTCTTATCTTAACTTTTGTATATTGTATTTTTATTGCATTTTTATTGCCCTGTACACCGCCCTGAGTCCTTCGGGAGAAGGGCGGTATAGAAATTAAAATAATAATAATAATAATAATAATAATAATAATAATAATAATAATAATAATAATAATAATAATAATAATAATAATAATAACAACTTAAGTTGTTGATATTTCTCCCGGCAATCTTAATTCCAACTTTTGATTCATCTAGCCCTGCCTTTCTCATGATGTGCTCTGCATATAAGTTAAATAGGCAGGGCGACAGTATACAGCCTTGCCGGACTCCTTTCCCAATTTTGAACCAATCAGTGGTTCCGTGTCCAGTTCCCATTTTTGCTTCTTGACCTGCATATAGCTTTCTCAAGAGACATCTCTTTAAGAATTTGCCACAGTTTGTTGTGATCCACACAATCAAAGGCTTTAGCATAGTCAATGAAGCAGAAGTAGATGTTCTTCTGGAACTCCCTAGCTTTCTCCATGATACAGCATATGTTGGCAATTTCATCTCTAGTTCCTCTGCCTCTTCAAAATCCTGCCTGTACTTCTGGTAGTTCTCGATCCACATACTAGAGTCTAGCTTGTAGGATTTTAAGCATAACTTTACTAGCATGAGAAATGAGTGGAATGGTGCGATAGTTTGAACATTCTTTGGCACTGCCTTTCTTTGGAATTGGAATGTAAACTGATCTTTTCCAATCCTGTGGCCACTGCCTCTGTTAGGTCCCTGCCATTTTGGTCCTTTATCATGCCCATTTTTGCATGGAATGTTCCCTTCATCTCTCCAATTTTCTTGAAAAGATCTCTGGTCCTCCCTATTCTATTGTTTTCTTCTATTTCTTTGCACTGTTCATTTAAGAAGGCATTCTTATCTCTTCTAGCTATTCTCTGGAATTCTGCATTCAATTGGGCATATCTATGTTTTTCTCCCTTGCCTTTCGCTTTCCACAATCCTGTGGCCACTGTTGAGTTTTCCAAATTTGCTGGCAAATTGAGTGTAGCACTTTTACTGCATCATCTTTTAAGATTTTGAATAGTTCAGCTGGAATATTGTCTCCTCCACTAGCTTTGTTGCTGCTCAGCTTTCCTAAGGCCCCTTTCACTTCACATTGCAGTATGTCTGGCTCGAGGTCAGTGACTACCTCATTGTGGTTATCAGGGACATTAAGTTCATTCTTGTATAGTTCTTCTGTGTAATTTTGCTACCTCTTCTTAATCTCTTCTGCCTCTCTTAGGTCCCTGCCATTTTGATCCTTTATCATGACCATTTTTGCATGAAACGCTCCCTTCATCTCTCCAATTTTCTTGAAGAGATCTCTGGTCCTCCCTGTTTTCTTCTATTTCTTTGCACTGTTCATTTAAGAAGACATTCTTATCTCTTCTAGCTATTCTCTGGAATTCTGCATTCAATTGGGCATATCTTTTTTTTCTCCCTTGCCTTTCGCTTCCCTCCTTTCCTCAGCTATTTGCAAAGCTTCCTCAGACAGCCATTTTGCTTTCTTGCATTTCTTTTTCTTTGGGATGGTTTTAGTTGCTACCTCTTGTACAATGTTGCAAACCTCTGTCCATAGTTCTTCAGGCACTCTGTCTATCAGATCTAATTCCTTAAATCTATTTGTCACCTCTACTGTATATTCAACAGGGATATGATTTAATTCATACCTGAGTGGCCTAGTGCTTTTCCCTACTTTCTTCAGTTTAAGCCTAAACTTTGCAACAAGAAGCTCATGGTCTGAGCCACAGTCAGCTCCTGGTCTTGTTTTTACTGACTGTATAGAGCTTCTCCATCTTTGGCTGCAGAGCATATAGTCAATCTGATTTCTGTGTTGACCGTCTGGTGATGTCCATGTGTAGAGCCGTCTCTTGGGTTGTTGGAAAAGAGTGTTTGCTATGACCATTGTATTCTCTTGGCAAAATTCTATCAGCCTGTGCCCTGCTTCATTTTGTACTCCAAGGCCAAACTTGCCTGTTATTCCAGTTATTTTTTGGCTTCCTACTTTAGCATTCCAATCCCCCATGATGATAAGGACATTGTTTTTTGGTGTTAGTTCTATAAGGTGCTGTAGGGCTTCATAGAACCAGACAATTTCATCCTATTCAACACCAGTGGTTGGGGTATAGACTTGGACTACTGTGATATTGAATGGTTTGCCTTGGATTCGAACTGAGATCATTCTGTCATTTGGGGGATTGTATCTCAGTATTGCTTTTCGTATTTTTTTTATTGACTATGAAGGCTACTCCATTTCTTCTGAGGGATTCTTGCCCACAGTAGTATACCTGATAGTCATCTGAATTAAATTCACCCATTCCTGTCCATTTTAGTTTGCTGATTCCTAAGATGTCGATGTTCAGTCTTGTCATCTCTTGTTTGACCACGTCCAGCTTTCCTTAATTCATGGATCTTACATTCCAGGTTCCTATGGAGAAAAAATCTTTACAGCATCGGACTTTCCTTTCACCACCAGACACATCCACAGCTGAGCATCTTTTCAGCTTTGGCCCATTCGCTTCATTCTTTCTGGCGCTACTAGTACTAGCCCTCTGCTCTTCCCCAGTAGTATATTGGACACCTTTCGACTTGATGGGCTCATCTTCCAGCATCATATCGTTTTGCCTTTTGGTACTGTCCATGGCAAAGATACTGGAGTGGTTTGCCATTTCCTTGTCCAGTGCATCACGTTTTGTCAGAACTTTCTGCTATGACCTTTCTGTCTTGGGTGACCCTGCACGGCATAGCTCATAGCTTCATTGAATTATGCAAGCCCCTTCGCCACAACAAGGCAGTAATCCATGAAGGGGCCATAATCTCTTAATAGTATATTAAGTTAAAGATTTTAGAATCAGACGTTAAAAAAAATTCTTCCCCGGGAGAAGAGGAGGGGGTGAGGCCCCAGGTAGGGGTTGAGTTCTCCGGGGCCGCCTGAGCTTGAAGCTCGGGCGGCTGAAGGATTGAACTCCCCCGTAGCCTGGGTTGCTCCCAGCTGTTCAGCGTCTCTGCTCCGGAATTTTTGGAGCAGAGCCAGGCGTTTGTGACCACCCCTGCCAGAAGGAAAGACCCTGGAATAAAAAGGAGCAGGCAGAGCGGTACAGGAGGACAAGGTGAAGAGGACTTTTATTTTTACTCTCTAGCTTAATGGACTTTTTAAACTTAAAGTGAAAGTGCGCAACAAGTGAAAGTAAAAAGATGGCGGCTAAACCTCCCTCAAAAACTCTTCGGAGTGCTGGAACTTCCCCGGTGCAACAGACATCGTTGCAAGCCTTGCTTCCTCCTGCTGCATTGACATTGAAGGATTTACAAGATGCTCTTGAAAAACAAGCCCAGGTAATCTTAGAAACACTGGGTGATAAGTTGGCAAAGGTGGAGGAGAAATTGGAGAAACTGGAGGAGAGGATAGAAGAGAGGATGGAAGAGAAATTCAGTGCGATGAGGGTAGACATTTTGTCTACAGTGGAAAGTGTGGCTGAATGTGTGCAAGGTTTGGATGAAAAAGTGGAAGATCTGACTCAAAAGAATGCTATATTAGAAGTAAAGGTACTGGAGAATGAAGATTTAAGAGACAAAATGGACAGAGAATTGAGTCTTGTTCAGTATCATCAGATGCAGTATGCTGTTAGAATTAGAGGCTTAAAAGAAAATACCAAAGAAGACCTAAAGCAGCTGATTTCTGAGGCTCTGGAAGCAGTACTGGGTCAGCCAGCATCTGAAATAAAGGGATGCATGGATAAAGTCTTTTGTGTAAACTCATGGATTGCTAGACAGAGAAAGCTACCTAGAGATGTGGTGGTTTATTTTGCAAAGAGAGAAACTAGAGATGAAGTTATTCAAGCCGCCTATGATACTAAAGTAGTGGTAGCTGACCAAGAAGTTTTGGTTTTAAAGGAAATTCCTCCAAAGATTTTAAGGAGAAGGAAGGACTTTGCATTTCTTGTGCAGGAACTTAAGCAACGTGATATAAGGTTCAGATTGGAGATTCCAGTTGGATTGGTGGCGATGCATGAAGGTAAAAGATACCGTCTGGTTACTGTGACACAGGCGCGTGATTTCTACAATAATGTTTTAAAAGCAACCCCACTATCACTTCTGGAAGCTGCAAAGGGATCTGGAGAAGGAAAACCTCAAGAGGCTGAAGATGGACAGACAGAGGAGAATGGTGCTGGAGGGGATCAAATTATAACTTCGTTGGCTGATGCTGGAGAGCAGAGGGTGACGCGTGCTGCTTTAAAACGAGCAAAACAAATAAAAGAACAAGACCAGCAGAAGTTTATGGAACTTTCAAAGCATACTTACAGCGAGGCAGTGGGAGGAGCGCGGCCCAAAGGAGACAGAGGGGCTATTAAAGATGTTCTCCAACAGCTTCGGGATGACAAGCATGGCGACTAAATTTCTAACCTGGAACGTTAATGGACTAAACTCGCCTCAGAAGAGAAAGAAAGTTTTTCAATATTTAAAACAATTTAAGATTGATGTTATATGCTTGCAAGAAACGCATATTAGGGTTATGGACCAAAAGTATTTATTGAACTCGAGGTTGGGCACGCAATTTGTTGCCTCTGCAATGAATAAGAAAAATGGAGTGGTTGTCTATGTTAAAAGTGCTTTAACAGCGGACTTAATTGAAGCAGATAAGCATGGAAGATACGTTATGATAGATTTGTTGCTAGAAGGCAAAAAAACGCTTTTAGTTGGACTGTATGCTCCTAATCAACAACAACAACAAGCTGACTTTTTTACTTTACTTCATACAAAGCTTACTCAGTTGGATTATAAATCGTTTATTTTTATGGGGGACTGGAATGGTGTTTTGGATGTACAGATGGATAAGGCTGGTTTTTTTAAGCATGTCCTGTGTCATGCCAGATTGCCTAAATCTTTTTTTTGAAATGAAGGATGATTTGGAACTGCGAGACATTTGGTGTGACACACACCCGCATGAAAAGGATTATACTTTTTTTTTCTGATAGACATCAATCTTTTTCCAGGATTGACTTCATTTTGTTGACTAATGATTTTTTTTCTAGGATTAAGAAGGTAAAGATCTGTGCAAGAGCTATTTCTGACCATAGTCCAGTATGGTTAGAGATCAATAAGGACAATAGAGATAGGCGCTCGTGGCGCGTAAATGAGAACTTGTTTAGAAATCAGAAAAATGTGGAAGAATGTAAACAGCGGATGAAGGATTTTTTTGAAATTAATATGAATAAGGATACTTCTATGGACATGGTTTGGGATGCTAGCAAGGCCTATATGAGAGGGGTGTTGATATATATGAATAATAAACACAGACGTACTTTGGAAGCTAGAAGGAAAGAATTGGAGAATGAAATTAAGGAAAAAGAGAAGGCCTTGATTCTGAATCCATTGGATGTGAAGACTAAGGAGGTTATTAAACTATTAAGAGGACAATTTGATAAACTAATGGCTGACCAGGTGGCAACCAATTTGCGGTTTGCCAGGCATAATACTTTTTGCAATGCTAACAAGCCAGGTAGATGGCTAGCTTACAGATTAAGGAAAAAGCAAAGGGCTTCTAATATAGACAAAATTGAACATAAGGGAAAGGTTGTGTTTCAACAGGATCTTATTAAGGAAGCCTTTGTGGATTTTTATTCTAAATTATATGCTAAGGAGAAGATTAATGAAAAAGATATTGATGTATATTTGGAGAATGCTAGCATCCCGGTTCTTATGCAAGTACAAAAAGAGGAGATTAATCAATTGATTACAGAAGAAGAAATTCTTACAGCAATTAAGGAGTTGAAGGTGGATAAAGCACCAGGTACGGATGGTCTGACTGCGGCTTACTACAAAAATTTACAATTAGAGTTGATAAAACCGTTAAAGGAATTGTTCCAGATAATTCAGAGAGGGGGAAAGGTGCCTCCGTCTTGGAGAACTGCTTTTATTTCTTTGATTCCGAAGGAAGACCAAGATGTTACTCAAGTAAAAAACTACAGACCGATATCACTTTTAAATACATATTACAAGATATTTGCTAAGGTGTTGGCTAATAGACTGATGAGGGTTCTGCAACAGGTGATTCATGGGGATCAAACTGGGTTTATTAGTGGTAGGCAAATGAAAAATAACGTGAGGCATATAGTTGATGTGTTGGAATTTTTGGAAAGGAACAACCAGATCCCTGCGGCGCTAATTTTTTTAGATGCTGAAAAAGCCTTTGATCAATTGAATTGGCAATTTTTGATGAAAGTTTTAGATAAAATGAATTTTGGGGATAAATTTCTGCAACCAATTAGGGCATTATATCAAAAACAAACAGCCGGAATAATAGTTAATAATAGCTTGATAGAAGCATGTAATATTGAGAAGGGTACAAGGCAAGGGTGCCCGTTATCACCTTTGTTATTTGTGTTAACATTGGAGATATTATTGGTAAAAATACGGAACTCAGAAAGAATTAAGGGTATACAAATTAGAGATCAGGATTATAGATTGAGAGCGTTCGCAGACGATCTGGTTGTTACAGTGACCCAGCCGGAGAGCTCTGTTGTGGACCTGATGGAGATAATAATGCAATATGGGAAGGTTTCTGGATTTAAAGTTAATGTACAAAAAACTAAAATTTTGGCTAAAAACATGACAGCATCGCAAAAGGCCCTTTTAGAAGGGTTAACTGGATTTGAGATTGTTAAAAGGGTCAAATATTTGGGGGTGCTTATGTCACCCTCTAATACAAAATTATATAAAAATAACTATGAAAAATTATGGGGAAAAATTCAAAAAGAAATGGAGAGTTGGGAAAAACTGCAATTGTCTTTGTTGGGGCGAATCGCAGCAGTGAAAATGAATGTCCTGCCTAAATTTTTATTCTTATTTCAAATGATACCGGTTCTTAAGAAAGATTCTAATCTGGAGGAATGGCAGCGAGGTATCAATAAATTTGTCTGGGCAGGGAAAAGGCCACGAGTTAAACTTAAGATTATGCATGATACTCGTGAAAGAGGTGGTCTTAAAATGCCTAATCTTAAATTATATTATGAAGCTGCTGCGTTAGCAGGTATAAGTGATTGGATTAATTTGACACAAGAGAGATTATTAAATCTTGAGGGCCACGATTTGTTGTTTGGCTGGCATGCATATTTGTTGTATGATAAGAAGGTAGATAATGTGTTTAGAGTGCATATTTTAAGACAGGCATTGCTGAGAGTTTGGAAGAAGTATAGACATAAGTTAGACTGTAAGATACCTTTGTGGGCAATTCCAAAACACGCAATAGAAAATATAAATGTTGGTTTTAAACATGATGTGACTACGTATAAGGAGATTTTAAGCTTGGAAAGAAATGTCTGGTGTCTGAAACCATACAGCCTCTTGCGAGATGAGAAGATTGTTCAAACTTGGTTTCAATATATTCAGCTACGGGCCAGGTGGAAAGAAGACCAGAAAACTGGTTTTGCAATGACTGATGAAAATCTGATAAACCAAATTAGAAATCAGGGACCAGCACATATTAAACGGATATATCTTGCATTGATAGAGATTGACTCAGAAACAGAACTTGTTAAAGATTGTATGATAAAATGGGCCCAAAACATCCAAGAAGTTATTGCAATGGACACATGGGAAAAGATTTGGGTGAGGAACGTAAAATTTACACAAGCTCAAAATTTAAGAGAGAACTTTTATAAAATGTTTTATAGATGGCATCTAGATCCTAAAAAGCTTGCAAGTATGTACCCGAATTATCAGCCAAAATGCTGGAGGTGTGGTGATGAAGATGCAACATATTTTCACATATGGTGGACTTGCAAAAAGGTTAAGGCCTTTTGGATAAAAATTTGGTGGAATATGCAGAAGATTTTCAAGCAAAGGATAAAGTTTTGTCCGCAACTTTTTTTGTTGGGAATAATTACAGATGCTATGGTTGTGGACACTAAGTTGATGTTGAATTTAATTACGGCAGCAAGACTCTTAATAGGTTAGTATTGGAAGAAGGAGGAACTGCCGACCATAGAAGAATGGACTTTAAAGGTTTCTGACCTGGCAGAGATGGCAAAGATTTCGGCTTATTTGAAAGATCACTCACAAGAACGTTATATTATGGAATGGAGAAAATGGATTGAGTATATCCAGAACAAATATAGGACTAAAAAGTTTCATGTAGCATTTGAATAAGTCTTCCTTTTCTTTTTCTTTTTTTTTTTGCTTTTTTTCTATATATATTTAATATTAATAGTGTTTGTATTATCCTATATGAGCCAGAGAGTGATAGATTTTAGAGTTTATGGTTGTTAGCATATGGATGTTTATGATCGTTTTTTTCTTTGTTTTTATACCTTGTACTTAGCTCTGGGAAGTCGGGGGGGGGAGAGGGGTAGGGAGGGAGGGAGAGGGGAGGGGGAGGGGGAACTGTTAAAGATAAAATGTATGTTAAAACTTTTCAATAAAAAAAAATTCAAGCAGGCCAAAATATGTCACCCAGAAGTTCTCTTTACAGCTAAGTTTTTCACAGGTGGTATCTGTCAAGGTCAAAAATGTTTTTTTTTTCCTGGCGTCTGGGCTTCAGGTCAAGTCTCTTTTAGGCAATGACAAGTTGTAATGCCATACTTTGCCACAAGATGTCACTGATGCCACTTAAAGCTTTTTAAGACCAAAGATTTTATAATAGTTTTTCAAGTTTTATTTTTTTTTAAATTAAAGCAAACATCTTCAGTAAGAATAGGAAAACTTTTAGTCCCCAAATTTCAAAGGCATATAGATCAAATTAGATTTAAATTGTTCTTATAGTTGCTTTAATTCCCCTGGGTAGTTAGTTGCCACTTTTCTTGGAGGGTGGGGTAGATATTCCCTTCCCTCTCACCTCACAGGGGAAAAATACTTTGGGTAGCTTTCACAGAAGAAAATACTTAAAGTCTTAAACAGAAGATCAGATCTTACCCAGTTTCATCCACATTGCTTTAAAGGTGCTTGAGGTTGATTTTGAATTCGGCTGTCAACAGCTTAATGATGAGCCATATTGCTATGGCTGGTCTTTCCCCCGCTGGTTTGGAGGGCTGTCCTGGATCAAGCAGAAGAGATGTCACCCTCCCACAATCAACTGGGGGTCCCCTCTTTGCTCATCGCCCCTACAGGGCAACTTTCAACCCTTTCCAGGGTCCCCCAGTGGAATGAATTTGGGTGTGGAAGACAGAGCTCACCTCCCTGCATCAGCAGGTGCCACAATGGCAAACCGGAAGCCAAGATCTAAATTCATATACAGATGGCGTACTCTCTTATATTAGAACATGCACGGACAGTGTAACAACGGATAAGTGCATTAGAGTTTATGGGAACTGTAAACCCTGGATGACTGCAGAGATACGAACACTCCTGAGAGCCCGGGATTCTGCCTTTAAGGCGGGGGACAGGGACAGATACAGAGAGGCCAGGGCAAATCTCAGAAGAGGCATTAGGATGGCAAAACAACAATACAAACAAAAGGTGGAGAACCATTTAGCGAACAACGATCCGAGGCAAGTATGGCAGGGACTGCAGCACTTAACCAACTATAAGGGCAGCACGAGGAGCATGGCAAACACCGATGCCTTGTTGGCTGAGGAGCTGAATATCTTCTTCGCCCGCTACGAGGTTAAAAGACCAGACCCCGTAGCCTCTGCTGGCCGGCCTTCTGACTCTCAGCCACTCACCCTGTGTGAACACCAAGTGAGAGCTGTATTAAAGGCTGTGAATCCCAGCAAAGCCGCAGGCCCAGATGGGGTGCTGTGGATAGTGGTCAGGAATTGTGCCGATCAATTAGCAGGGGTCCTGACAAGGATTTTTAACATCTCCTTGCAAACGGCATGTGTACCATCATGCTTGAAGGCAGCTACCATTGTCCCAGTCCCCAAGAAAACTGCAGTTGAGTGCCTGAATGACTACAGACCTATTGCATTAACGTCTGTAGTCATGAAATGCTTCGAAAGATTGGTTCTCCAACATCTTAGGACATGCCTCCCACTGGACTTTGATAAACATCAGTTTGCCTACAGGGGAAATAGGTCGACAGACGATGCCATAGCTACTGCTTTACACTCTGTAGCAAGTCATCTCGAGAAACCTGGAAGCTACGTCAGGATGCTTTTTGTTGACTACAGCTTGGCTTTTAACACCATTTTGCCGAGCATTCTCATCGAGAAGCTGACTGACTTGAAATTCTCCCCCGCTATCTGCGATTGGATTCAAGACTTTCTTAGGGATCGGGTACAAACAGTGAGGGTCGGGTCTGCTTTGTCCACCCCCCTGAAGCTTTGCACCGGCACGCCACAGGGCTGTGTGCTTAGCCCCTACCTGTACTCTTTATACACTTATGATTGTGTATCATCTGACCCATCCACTGCGATAATCAAGTTCGCAGATGATACAACTGTGGTGGGTCTTATTACAGGTGGGGATGAGACAGCATATAGGGCAGAGGTACAAAAACTATCCATATGGTGTAGTAACAACAACTTGCACCTAAACATCAGCAAGACGAAAGAGATGGTGTTAGACTTCCGGAGAAAAAAAGAGGAACCTGCCCCACTTTACATCGGGGAGGACTGTGTAGAGAGAGTTCCCTCCTTTAAATTTCTGGGAGTCTACCTCTGTGAAGATCTGACCTGGAAAGTTAACACAACCCAGGTGGCTAGAAAGGCCCAACAGAGGCTTCACTTTCTTAGGATCTTGCGGAAGAACAGGGTAGAACAACAGCTAATGACCCTCTTTTACCGGTCTACCATAGAGAGCGTCCTCTCATATGGTATTGTGGTTTGGTATGCCGGTCTGACAGCCGCGGATAGGAAAGTATTACAGAGGGTAGTGAGCACAGCACAAGACATTGTGGGCTGTTCCCTGACACCACTGGATGACATCGCCAGGGCTCGTTGCCTTGGAAGAGTGAGGAAGATTCTCAGGGATGACTCACACCCTGGACGGTATCTCTTTACTCTCCTACCATCCGGTAGGAGATATAGGAATATAGCCAGCCATACCAACAGGCTGAAGAATAGCTTTTATCCGTGGGCTGTTAGGCTTTTGAATGGGATGTAATCTTATGCAGAGTTGACTTGGGAGGCCGGTGTGTGGTGTAGTTGGTTCACATAGTGTGGTGGGATGGAGGGTTTGTTGTCACTGTGTGTTGGGGGGAGAGAGCACAGGGGGAGGCTCAGCTAATCTCAATGTACACATGTTGTACTTTGACAATAAAGGTTTATTTTATTATTTATTATGTCTAGTCTCTTCTTAAAAACCTCCAATGATGGAGCGACCATGATTTTTGAAAGCAAGCTGTTCCACTGGTTAATTGACCTCACTGTTAGGAAGTTTCTCCTTAATTCCAGGTTGCTTCTCTCTTTGCGTTGTGATTCCATGCCAGCCTGTGATCCCGGTAGTTGAGTCTGGGGAATCAGAGGAGGAGAGGCCTGGAGAGCCATCAGACATGGAGGGAGGCTCTGATGAGCTGCAGGACTTACAAACTAATGAGAAGGCTGGTCCTTCCACTCGTGATCAAGCTGAGAGCCAGCTTGCTGGGAAGTTGAGTCAGAGTCGGAGGAAGCACAGCTGGAAGACCACAGAGATGCTCATAAATGCAGACAGGTCACAAGAGTAGGACAGAGGGAGCCAATGGGTCAACTCCAGGGGAGAAGGAGAAAGCAGTGAGAAGCCACAGCTTGGGGACTGCGTAACAAAAAGGGAATGTGTGGGCAGGGCTGGTTGCTGGAGGCAACCGTTTGCAAAGAACATCAGTGTCAAGAGATCATGGTCTGTTTATTTTGCCTGTGAGTTATTTGCTGTTTGACTCGTGCTCCATTTTGCTTTTGGACAAGGTCTCAGTTGGAAAAGTGTTCTGTTGCTTTTGTTTTCTGGGACAATTGTCAGGTCTGTACCTCAAATAAAAAGGGTTTATTTTTCCAGACTACTGTTAAAAGAGGGGTTGTCTTTGTGAAGTAACAAGGAGGTACGTAGGCTGGGACAGAACACTTTGATTAGTTTTCAATTGTTGCTTCTTGTTCTGCCATGGGTGCTTTGGAGAATAATATTTATAAGAAGTTTTGCCCAATTGAAATAGCCAAATCAGATATTATATTAAAGTCGACATTTTCTGCAATGAAACAGCCTCAAATAAAACTTTCCTAACCTACAGAATAAAAATACAATTTGTATCCAGGTAATCAGATCATGAAATTGTTACATCTTTGTTCTTGTTTTATATTTTGCCTTAATAGTTATTTTAAAGCAGGTATAACTATTTTTGCAACTCTTTTACAATGCAACTTTCTGTAACTGGCTTCCAGTTAGTACCAAGCAGGTTCTGAGCACTTTTGTTTATTTAAATGGGGTGAACACATAAACAAGAAATTTTTCAATGTTGTGAGGAATTCAAAATTTCTTTCTTTCCTTCCTTCCTTCCTTCCTTCCTTCCTTCCTTCCTTCCTTCCTTCCTTCCTTCCTTCCTTCCTTCCTTCTTTCCTTCCTTCCTCCCTCGCTCTCAGAATTCTGTTCCAATATTGCTGCTAAGTTTATATAGGTTACAACCAAGAGTACCAAATCAAAACAAAAAAATATGTTAATCTAGAGCAGGGCTGTCAAACTCGCAACATCACATGATGTGTCGCAACATATGACTGTTTTTCCATTGCCAGCAATGGGGTGGGCGCAGTTTCAGCATGACGCAACCAGCCCACAGGCTGGCAGTTTGATACCCCTGATCTAGAGACAGAATTCATTCACAGCTAATGGCATAGCAAACTGAACTCCATTTATTTTGTTTTCCCATTTTGAAACACAGTCCAATCCTTTATTGTCTGTTAGCCTAGTTTCCAGACAGGAACAATCAAAATTTTAAACCAAAGCTTCCCACAGGCTTCCTCTTGAGGCCCAGAAGTATTTTTTGAAAATGCAGATTATTTTGGGACAAGAGAACCTAGAGAACATGACAAAAAAAAGGTTCCATGGTAGTCTTGAGGTACTTGGGTACCACAATGTGATTACCAGAGATTTTTTGTCATAGAACTCTCAGAACGGAGTTCCGGCACCTTTTTTGGATGGAATCTTGTAGGGTAGGCAAGGCAGGTTGTATGACATGTGTGAGTTCCGGCACCTTTTTCTTTTACAAAAAAAGCACTGGAGATTACTATAACAAATTAAGCAATAATAATAATAATAATAATAATAATAATAATAATAATAATAATAATAATAATAATAATAACAACAACAACAACAACAACAACAACAACAACAACAACAACAACAACAATAATAATAACAATAATAATAATAATAATAATAATAATAATAATAATAATAATAATAATAATAATAATAACAACAACAACAACTTTATTGTCACTTTGAATGTACACTGAGAAAGTACCAGCTGAGAAAGACTGGTCTAGATTGTTTCTATTTCAGTTTTCCATATATTCAGTTAGAATTATTCCATCAAATTTCCATTTCATTCTGGGACAAAAACAAAGCCAATTTTTGTACTGATTTTATATGAAACTTCCCCAAATTTTGTACACATTTTTCTGTGTGGGCTTTTTAGCAATGTACTGTTAATCTGGAGAAATATGAAACAGGAAGATGAACATGTTCCAATTCACAGACTAATCTAGTAAATCTGATGTAAGTCAAATTGCTTAAACATGTGAGGGAACAAAATAATCCAGCATCTCTAGCATGGATGTAGTATGATCTAATTTGCTTGCGCTATTTAAAAATATATCATAGTCTCATCAGTGTTCTCATTATTATTCATATAGAAGTATTACTCAAGCTGATACAAATATTTCCAGTGCAAACACTAATAAATTGAACATTGAGAGACTTTAGTCTCCTATCCAATTATCCTTTGAAGGTATTGGAAAAATTGAAGACTTATTTTTAATTTATTACATGGATAGAGTGGGTACTGATCCCAACCCCTAAATTACCCCCCTGCTTATAGGTGAGGGAGTTTTGATGGAGTGGCATTTTATCTACTTTCATTGGGATAGATTATTTGTTTTTATTGAATAGTTAAGTAGAGGGAAGTTTCCATACTGGCAAAAGGCAAATTTCCCCTTACACATTTTATCATCTTCAGCTGCAAAAGCATTAGTGTTTTTTTTTCCTTTCCCAGGCACAGGTTTACCAAGGATACAATCTGCTGACCTATTCTTCCAATATTTTACATGGGATTAGTTTATTGGTAGTTTTAGGCTGGTGCAGCATTTGGGTCTGTCTTCCATGGCCAATTGGCTTTTGATATCAAGAGAGTCTTTTTTTTTTCAAACTTACCTCTCCCCCTGAACCAGATATCTGAGATGATCCCCAGATAGGAGACCTTGATTAGACTGAGCAGCACCTGACTGCTAGTAATGCAGTTAAGCAATGAAGCTGCACAGAAGAGCCATCTCTCCCTCTGTTGCTTATGGTGCAGCTTTCCTCATTCCCTTTAGCTGTTCTTCAGAAGGCTTCTCCACTTGAGTTACTGCTCCTTGGAAATATCACTAAGCCAATGTCCAAAGTAAGCCAACTATGATCTGATATAGTCAAGCTGCCTTTGAGTGCATGTGTACAAAACTAGAGCACCTTTTGACAAATGGCCAAGTTCATGTCAAAATTCACTTCTTGCAATTTCCCAGGTTTAGGTTACATTGGAGAGAGTGATTAGTGGTTGTTTTCCCATTGATTGGTACTGTTCTGTGGGAAGGAGGGGAACAAAACCAAGGAAATACCACAGTTCCTGTCCTTCGCATACTCCATACATCACAAAGACAGCACCATTTTTCAGCATTGTGCCTGTAGGAGGATAAGGATCTACAACAGGGGAAGCAATTTTTTCTGCTATCTGAACATCTAGTGGATAGCACATTTAGGTTGTCTTTGAGGAATAGCTTGGTGCAAGAAATGCATTAAAATATAGTGGCACTTTGCCTCAGCTCAAGCTAGAAGCCACTCTATTTTGCAGAGATCTACTGCCCCCCCCCTGTTTTCCAGAGAACCTTGAAAATCTGATGCTTTCAAATGTTGGGGTAGGATGAGGTTGAAGACCAGCAAGATGGTACATTGAGGTACTCGGGGTGTCATGAATTTTAATTGTGATTGTATGGGAGGGAGCAATGTCATCTTGTGAGGTGGCCAGGGTTGTGGCTATAATATGGGAGGCTACACAAATCTTTTAAATAAAAATAAAGTAAATAAATTTGCAGGGTTTGCAAAAAAGCAACTATGCTGCCACAAATATGAGGATAGAATTGCTTGATCAAAAATCAAAGCAGAAAGCAAAGGTGTTTTCTCATTGACATTCAACTGATATTTCAGCAAATAACATGAGAAAGAGATAATATATCATTGCCTTTTAATTTCCTTTTTCTCTAATACTTTTTCATATGTCTTGTGGTTAGCTCCAACCAAGGGCAGGCAGGAACATTCTAATAATTTGGATAGATATATATTCTCAGATGTCAAAAATCATCTGAAAGTGTCAAGAGGAGCAGGGAAAATGGTGTGAGACAATAAGAAGTGAAAAAGAATTCTAGGATGTAGCCTGCAATCACAGGCCTTTTTGTAGATGGGTGTGATTCAGATGAACAGTTGAATAAAGGATTAATTGCACCAGTGAAAATGTACTATCTCATTGAAAGGAAATGTGCACATGAAGATACAAAGAGTGACAATATCATCAACTTGGTTAAGATAGTTTAAACACAGATGACAGACATTTATCAGCCTTCAGGAAAAGGCTAGTTAAAAAGCTTTATATGGTGAAACTGCAAAATGGCTTTGAAATTATAATTTACTAGCTTTTAACTGCTTATTTAGCATCCTCCATAATAGTAATATGAGACAGTATCAATGGCAATAGAACTTAGACTTATGTACCACTTCACAGTGCTTTACAACCCTCTCTAAATGGTTTACAGAGTCAGCATATTGCCCCCAACAATCTGGGTCCTCATTTTGTTAACCCTGGAAAGATGAAAGGCTGAATTAAACTTGAGCTGGTCAGGATTGAACTTCTGGCAGTGGGCAGAGTTAGCCTGCAATACTCCATTTTAACCACCATGCCACCACAGGAGCAGTATGGACCAATCCTACACACAATTGTATAAAATTTTAAGAAAATATATACAGTACTTCTTCTTTTGTTTAGATTGCTTTGTTACAAGAATATACACTGGAAGCTAGCAGGTTTCTTTGTACATACATAGGGCAACATAGAGAACTTTTACACAGAAGTTACACAGATAACAAATATATATGTAACTTGATTTTCAAAACTGCTTGATGCAGAGCTTTGCCATCTTAGAACCATAGAAAAGTCCACGAAGTGATATCACCTTGATACAAGATTTCATTTAATTTCAATGTCTTCAAATGTACTTGTAAGGCAAAGTCCTCTGTTTCTTAACAAAAATTAAGAAGCTGATATTTTTGGGATTACTGTTGCTTCCCTGCCTGGTAACATGCCTGCTGACTTGGTTTCAGGTAAGAAAGTTGAAATGAGAAAGGTTGAAGGAAAATATAGTTTATATGTGCCAAAGGCCATGTCTTTAAAAATGCATGTAACTCAATAAAACAACAATAAACCTATTCCAACATAGATCACCAATGCAAATGAAGTCGATTCAAGCCAGAAAAGGCCATTAAATTAAAATTGCAGGATCAAATCAGCAATCAGCTTTGACTAGTATAGATAAGAAACCAACAAAGTAATACTCCTGTCACCTTTATTGTAAGGGGACTGAATATTATCTCCTGCCTTTCCTCTCCAAAGAATTTGGGAAAGTTGCCTCTGAGATTCTTTGTCCACTCCATCCCTTCTAGGAGCTGAGATACAGTATCACTTATCTGACCATTGCCTTGGCCATAGCTCTTCCTTCTGTATTCCAAGGTTATTCTCCTTATTCCTTATGAGTAAGAAATAAAATGAGAAAATGCGAAAAGAAGGGAAGGCTGGCAAATTTCATTCATGAAGAAATAATCCAGTGGATCAACTTGAAAAGGGGAAGAAAATTCAGGACTAAGACTAGTGAGAGAAGCAGACCAATTTCAAATGTGAGGAGGTCTAACACAGAAGAAGGAAGGAAGCAGCCATAATGAAAAGGAGCAAGATAGGGTAGAAGCTGAAGGGATCCTGCCTAACAAATCTTGAGCAACACCAGCTCTTCAAACAACTCCAGCAATGGAGATGTTCAAATAGCAAATAGCACTGCTCCAATATTTGAGGGGTTCCTACAAAGATGAGTGGGGGGGAGGGTCAAACTAATTTCCAAAGAACCAAAAGGCAAGACAAGAAACAATAGATGAAAACTAACCAAGGAGAGAAACAACCTAGAACTAAGGAGACATTCCCTAACAGTGAGAGCAATTAACCAATGGAATAGCTTGCCTTCAGAAGTTATGGATGCTGGAGGCTTTCAGAAAGAGGCTGGAGAACCATTTATCTTATAGGGTCTCACTACCAAAGCCAGGGGTTGGATTAGAAAACCTCTGAGGTCTCTTCCAACTCTGTTATTCTATGTTCTATGTAGAAGAGGTTACACCACTTAAATAAAATTACAAACTCAAGTACAAAATTGCAAACTTCCCCATCCATTTTTTGAATGGCAAAAGGGGACGATAAGCTTAGGGTCAATAAGAGAGAAATGAGACTCCTGGATGTTCCTGGATTTGGCCTCAATATCTGGTGTGCCACACAGGATTCATGAATGACACGGTTTCCTGTGATGTCATTTGCTACACATCAAGAGGTACATCACTACCACTGCTTTCTGTTTTCTCTAGGAACGGTGCAGGAACTGGAGCAGCTTTGACTAATACAAGAATTTTATTTATTTATTTATTTATTTATTTATTTATTTATTTATTTATTTATTTATTTATTTATTTATTTATTTTATTTTTGGGACTTATATGCCGCCCTATCTCCCGAAGGACTCAGGGCGGCTAACAACAATAAAAACAACAATACAAAAGTTAAAAAAAAATTAAATAAACAGCCCCAATAAATAAGTTAAACTAAACAATTAAAAATTAAAAAACATTTTAAAAAACCCTGTCGTCAGTCCAGGTCAGCCTGATGAAAAAGGAAAGTTTTAAGGCCGCGGCGAAAGGACTGGAGATCCGGAGCCATCCGGAGCTCAAGGGGTAGTTGGTTCCACAGGGCTAGCGCTCCCACAGAGAAGGCCCTCCCCCTGGGGGTCACCAGCCAACATTGTCTAGCCGATGGCACCCTGAGGAGGCCCTCTCTGTGTGAGCAGACTGGGCAATGGGAAGTCGTTCCCGGCAGCAGACTGAATCATATCTGGGAACCAGTAGTTCCCAAGCTGCAAGTAAAAAGCCGAGCCGGCCGACATTTGACAGTTGACAGCTGTCAAATGGCCGCCCGAAGCAACGACGCACGCGCACTGCCCAGCCGGCCGCCATTCCCGTTGACAGCTGTCAAAAGGGCTGCCAGGGGCCAACGCGCACGCGCCAGATTTGACAGTTCTCGGAACTGTCAAATCTGGAAGTCTCCAACCCGGTCCTCCGAGCTGAGCTAAGCGCTCAGCTGAGAGGAATTCCCTGACAGCCGCAGAGCTGTCAAAGTACTGTTAGTTGATTGGCCGTTCTCCGAACGGCGGGGAAATACCGCTACCTGATTGGCTACGCTGTTTGACAGTTCCCTATATAAACCCGGATTGTTTTGACAGTCAGCTGCCGGGAGCTGAACCAAATAAACGAGTTAACCTTGCCTACGGTCTCTCGCCTGTCTTTGTAAAGACAATTTACCTGGCGACGAAGGTGGGATCCCGGTGCCACAGAGCTGCCTGCTGAGTTAGCCTCCGCGAAGGAGTTCCGATCCCTCTCGCTGAAAGTCACTGCTGAAGCCACATCGAGGGCAAAGGAACCCTTCGGCAGTTTGAACAGCACCGTGGATCCAGACCATGGCAAATTTAGGCCACGTCAGAGAATTCGACGTCCGCCATCCCGAGGGATGGGAATCGCACTGGGGACAAGTCGAAGGCTACCTCGTAGTTAACAAGATAACAGAGGATCGCCACAAGGCTGCCGCCCTCCTGTGTCTCAGCGGGCCTGCCGTCTATGACATCGCCGTAGGGCTCTGCAGCCCAGACCCCATCGCGACCGTCCCTTACGCCGTACTAACCGACCGCCTCAGCAAGCACTTCATGCCCCGGTGGTCCGAGCTGTACTGGCGCCTCCATTTCGCCCGCCGCCGTCAGCAACCGGGCGAAACGACCACAGCCTTCATCGCTGGGGTTCGTCACGCTGCCCGCAGGTGCCAATTTCCCGACCTGGAAGACCGTATCAGAGATCAGGTCATCGTCGGTCTCTCCAACGAGCGGCTCCAGCGGAAATTGGTAGCCAGACCCACGTTAGACCTCGCCCAACTCACATTAGAGATCATGGCCTACGAAGATAGCCACCGTGAAGGCTCCCTGATGTTCAGAAGCAACCCGGCCGGGTCAGTCCACTACGCCGGGGAACCGGACGAAGAGCAGCCCGAAACCTTCACCGGCGTCGACGACATCATGTCCCGTTTCAGCAAAATGGGCACCGACCCCGGGAAGAACCGCAGGCCATTCAGGCCAGCCACCCCCGGCCCAAGACCCACCTCTGCAGGCCAAAAACCTAAGTGTGCCAGCTGCGGCGGGGCGCATCCCAGAACCACATGTCGTTCCCCATAGTAACACCAGTTAAACCAAACGGTGACGTGAGAATATGCGCGGACTATAAAGCAACAGTCAACCGCGCATTAAATCCCCACGCATACCCAGTGCCAGCTGTCAGGGACGTGCTGTCAGAAATAGGGTCCGGCTCAATATTCGCCAAACTCGACCTAGCGCATGCCTTTCTTCAGCTACCAGTCACCCGGGAAACAGCTGAAGCACAAACCATCGTCACTCACCGTGGCGCTTTCAAAGTAAACCGCCTCCAGTTCGGCATCTCTGTGGCCCCTGGCATTTTCCAGGAGGTCATGGAAAAAACCTTAAAAGGAATCCCAGGTGTCTGCCCCTATTTCGATGACATACTCATCGCTGGGGATTCGGAAAACAACTTAGCAGACAGACTACAGGAAGTACTATTAAGATTTAGAAAAGCAGGGCTCAAACTAAAACGTGAAAAATGTTCTATAGGCGTCCCGTCAGCAGATTTCTTAGGCTACAAAATCGACTCGCAAGGAATTCACCCCACAAACTCAAAAATCCTTGCTATCAAGGCCGCCCCTACCCCAAAAAATAAAAACGAGCTCCAAGCCTTCCTTGGACTTTTAAATTTTTATCACGCCTTCCTACCGGGGAAGGCAACTATCGCAGAACCCCTCCACAGACTGCTCGATAAAGGGGCAGCCTGGCAGTGGACTACAGCCCACGAAAACAGTTTCAGGTCACTTAAACAAATGCTTTCCAGCAACGCAACTATTTCCCACTACCAGGAGGACAAACCCCTATGCATAGCCTGCGATGCATCCCCATATGGGATCGGAGCAGTTTTAAGCCATTTAGACAACGGTGGCACCCAATCCCCAGTGGCATATTATTCCAGAACTCTTTCCAAAACGGAAAGAAACTATGCCCAAATAGATAAAGAAGCCCTGGCAATTGTGGCGGGAATTAAAAAATTTCATGATTACCTTTACGGTCGCCCTTTCGTGATTTATACAGATCACAAACCATTGTTAGGACTTTTCACTTGGGACCGTCAGACCCCCCAAATCTTATCTCCCAGGATGTTGCGCTGGACAACATTCCTCACAGCATACTCCTACCAATTAATATATAAGCCAGGACACCAAATGTGTCACGCTGACGGCCTCAGCAGATTACCCCTACCCCACACAGAACCTGACCCAGCCCCAGCAGGCAACATCTTAGCTATTCAAGAGCTCCCAGAATGCCCACTGACAGCAAAAGATATCGCTACTGCAACGTCGGCAGACAAAACACTTAGCAGAGTGCTAGCATGGGTACACACAGGCTGGCAAACCTCTTGCCCGGGCACAGAGTTTCAGCCATATTTCTCCAGGCAAAATGAACTGACGTCACATTTAGGATGTTTACTCTGGGGGTGCAGGGTAATCGTGCCCACCAAACATAGGCCAAAAGTACTGGACACCTTACATGAGGGTCACCCTGGCATCGTAAAAACAAAAGCTTTGGCCCGCAGCTACGTCTGGTGGCCAGGAATAGACCAAGACATAGAAAAGTACATTGCTGGCTGCTACCTATGCCAAGAATCCCGCCCACTCCAACCCAGAGCCCCAATTCATAAATGGGAACTCACAAAAAACCCCTGGTCCCGCATCCACATTGATTATGCCGGGCCCTTCCAAGGACAGGTCTTCCTCATAGTTGTAGATAGTTATTCCAAATGGCTGGAGGTTCTCCCGGTTCACAGCACAACGTCTGCCGCAACCATCCAAGCCCTCAGGGGAATCTTCGCAACACACGGTCTCCCCAACGTCATTATTTCAGACAATGGCCCTCAATTTACTTCTCATGACTTTCAGATCTTCACGAGGAGAAATTGTATTAGGCATTCAACATCGGCTCCCTTCCACCCATCGTCCAACGGCCTTGCAGAGGTTATGGTGAGGACCACCAAAGACGCCCTCAAAAGGATCATCACAGGAAACTGGCACCGACGTTTGTCACAATTTCTCTTAGCCCACCATTCCACTCCCTGCACAACCACCGGCAAAAGCCCGGCCGAACTTCGATGGGGCCGCCGCCTGGTGACACGGCTCGACAGACTCCACCCCGACAGACTGGCAGCCGAAATAACACCAAACTCCCAGCCAAAAACATTCTCCAAAGGACAAAACGTTTGGTCCCGAGATTATGGGGGAAGGGATAAGTGGGTTCAGGGGGTTATTCAGGACCAAACTGGACCATTATCATACACAGTGGACACTGGGTCAGGACTCATACAACGCAGACACACGGATCAGCTCCGACCCAGGTCACTACCCAACCCCTCCCTGCAACCAACTCTGGGCGAGCCTACGCCAGCCGACACCCCCGGACCCGTTGAATTCCTCCCCCAGGACCCACAACCATCCGCTGAGCCCCACCTAGAAACAACCCCTCCAGCCACGCAACCCGAAGGGAGCACCCCCTGTCCCCGACGGTCCAGCCGAGCCAGAAAACCCCCCGCATACCTCGCGGACTTTGAATGGAAGGGAAACCCACCATCTGTTAAGGAACCTGTTAACCATACTGTTTTAAAATGTTCAACTGTTGTTATGCATAACATACCTGTTCAGGGGGGGGGAAAGGGGGTGAATCATATCTGGGAACCAGTAGTTCCCAAGCCGCAAGTAAAAAGCCGAGCCGGCCGACATTTGACAGTTGACAGCTGTCAAATGGCCGCCCGAAGCAACGACGCACGCGCACCGCCCAGCCGGCCGCCATTCCCGTTGACAGCTGTCAAAAGGGCTGCCGGGGGCCAACGCGCACGCGCCAGATTTGACAGTTCTCGGAACTGTCAAATCTGGAAGTCTCCAACCCGGTCCTCCGAGCTGAGCTAAGCGCTCAGCTGAGAGGAATTCCCTGACAGCCGCAGAGCTGTCAAAGTACTGTTAGTTGATTGGCCGTTCTCCGAACGGCGGGGAAATACCGCTACCTGATTGGCTACGCTGTTTGACAGTTCCCTATATAAACCCGGATTGTTTTGACAGTCAGCTGCCGGGAGCTGAACCAAATAAACGAGTTAACCTTGCCTACGGTCTCTCGCCTGTCTTTGTAAAGACAATTTACAGACGGTCCTGCAAATATCCCAGGCCTAGGCCATGTAGGGCTTTAAAGGTAAGTACCAGCACCTTAAATCTCACCTGGAAGACAACCGGTAACCAATTCAGCTTATGCAGGAGGGGTGTAATATGGGAGTATCCGGATGCTCCCATCACTACCCGCGCAGCCGCATTCTGCACCAGCTGGAGCCTCCGGGTGGTCTTCAAGGGCAGCCCCATGTAGGGAGCATTGCAGTAATCTATCCGGGATGTAACGAGTGCATGAGTGACCGTACGTAGGGCATCTCAGTCCAGATAGGGGCACAACTGGCGCATCAGGCAAACCTGGGCAAATGCCCCCCTGGCCACGACTCCAATATGATCTTCAAAACTGAGTTGTGAGTCCAGGACGATGCCTAAATTGTGTGCCCTATCAACGGGAGGTAACACCTGTCCTCCCATAACCAAAGATGGAACTTCTTGTACAAGTCGAGATGCCGGTACGTAAAGCCACTCAGTCTTGGCCGGGTTGAGCTGGAGCCTGTTCTTCCCCATCCAAATCCGTACCACTTCCAGGCAACAGGACATCACATCGAGGACATCACTGGGTTGGTTCGGGGTGGAGATGAAAAGCTGGGTATCATCAGCATATTGATGATCTCACCCAGTGGCTTCATATAGATGTTGAACAGGAGGGGTGAGAGTACCAACCCCTGAGGCACCCCACAACTAAGGGGCCTAGGGGTTGACCTCTGCCCTCCTGCCAACATCATCTGCGAACGGCCTGAGAGGTAGAAGGAGAACCACCGTAAAACGGTGCCTCCCACTCCCAACCCCTCAAGACGTCGCAGCAAGATACCATGGTCAATGGTATCAAAAGCCGCTGAGAGGTCTAATAGGACCAGGACAGAGGAATAACCCCTGTCTCGGTCCCGCCAGAGATCATCCACCAGCGCAACCAATGCCGTCTCCATGCTGTACCCGGGCCTGAAACCCAATTGGTATGGATCCAGATATTCAGTTTCCTCCAGGACCAAAGGGACCTGCCGTGCCACCACGCTCTCAACAAGCTTCGCAAGGAAGCAAAGGTTGGAGACAGGACGAAAGTTATTTAAAATAGCTGGATCCAAGGCAGGTTTCTTGAGTAGGGGCCTTAACACCGCCTCTTTCAAGGCGGCAGGGAAGCACCCCTCACTCAAAGAAGCATTAATAACTGCCAGGAGCCAGCCTCGTGTAACCTCCCGAGCCGCATAAACCAGCCAGGAGGGACACGGGTCCAACAAATACGTGGCGGCACTTATTTTCCCCATGATCCTGTCCACTTCATCCGGAGTCACAGGATCAAAGTCTTCCCAAATATTATTGGCTAAACCCATCGCTTCCCCCTCGTCAGATACTGCCCAGTCAGAGTCCAAGCCAGGCCAAATCTGAGCGATTTTATCCACCAGATACTCACTAAACTCTTCGGCCCATCCCTGCAAGGGCTCCTCCCCTGTCCCCCGATTTAAAAGGGAACGGGTCACCCTAAACAGGTTATCTGCGGATGCAATGAGGGTGGCAAAGTGAGCACGCTTCGCCACCTCCATTGCCACAAGATAAGATCTAGAAAAGGATCTTAACTGTGTTCGGTCAGACTCGGACCGACAGGATCTCCAAATGCACTCTAGGCCCCTTCCCCAGCGCTTCATCTCCTGCAGGTCCACGGAGAATCAAGGAGCGAGCCGGGATCTGCGCCGGGTCAGAGGCAGCAAAGGCACAACATGGTCGAGAGCCTCCGAAGCAGCCCGTTGCCAGGCGTCAACTAATATAATTTGTAATGTAAGTCCTTGAAAGCAGTTTGTTCTGCAAAAACTGCACCTGCATGATCTTGTTTTAGCTCATGGCTGTGTAACCATAATCAGCAATGACATTTCTTTTAAGCACTCCTTAAGGTAATCATGACTTGCACATGCACAATGTGGCTATAGAAAAAAACCCCCACAAGATATATAATGAAGGATGGTATTCTTAGTGTTTATTCAGCATAGAAATATTTCAAGAATGGACCATTTTTGGGAATGAGTCAGAGTAGGAATCTAAACATTTCTTCATGTATAGGGAGTCAACTCCCTTTAATTTAGTCAATCAGGCTGTGACCTTTCAAAACCATTGGAGATCTGTTTACATTCCTGGCTACTTTCAAACTGTTGGTTCTGCCAAGTTGCTGAAACAAAACCTACAATTTCTATGTTTTGCCAAAGTGATGTCTAAGCATGATCTTAGTATGCACCGAGAGACCCTCCCCCCAAAAATCTGAATACTGAACCTCTATAATAAACTTCCTGTTTTTTTCCTTTGCATTGCCAGCCTTTAGCTATTTTTATTTCTCCCCCCCCCATATCAAAGGAGTTGTCGTATGTGAACCATGTGGGTGTATCTACTGTTATAAGCAGAGTCCTGCAATTGAAGAATGCACCCAAATATAAACAGCTTAATGTGCAACATCCTGACTTTTTCTACGAACAATTTCATGCCTTGTTTTCCACCACTATGACTACAATGGATAGCTTCATGAGGCATGAAGTAAATCTCTGGTGTGAAGTGTTTATTATATAGTCTCTCTTGCTATGTTTCTTTGACTGTCACAATATTTCTTTGATGTTCCGCAGTTTTACATTTCAAAGGCTAAGATAACAATGTGCTTTAAGACAAATGGGGTGGGGTGGGGAATAAAAACAGAATGTACATCTGTAGTATACTAAATGGAAATGCATTCTGCCCGCTGGATATTTTTTTTTGGGGGGGGAGGTATATTAGTTCATTTGTCTTTGTTTTGGTTTTATTAGGCTAGATTTTTTTTTAAAAAAAAAGGAGAAGAAAAAGAACAAAAGAGCATGTTAATCCTAATCGTTGCAATGGAAGAAAAATATCCTTTCAATTGCATTTTGGTGCTTTTCAGATCAGTGAGATTGTGACAGGGTGAAGGAGCTCTTTCCCATTATTTTCAAGTCTATTACAGACAACGAGATGAAAGGAATGCGGCAGACACAAATGAACTTCTGCTTACCGTATAATGCTAAAAGAGCATTTTGTTTTCTTGCAGTGCAAAATAAGTCTGCTAGCAAAGTAAGGAAAACAATGACATATAATAGGATGCCACATACTCGACTAGCAGTTTGCTTTTCTTTTTAGCGTTTTCTGGACTTGTAATACATTCAGTGTATTCATGCAAATTTCCAGACTGACATCTGAAGAGTTTGTAGGAACTTCCTGGTTTGTGGTGATATAGCTGGGCCCCATTAAAAAGTTTAAAAAAAATATGTGCGGCGGGCCAGTTTCAAGAATTAGGTAAATGGGATAGCATTTTTCTATATTTTGAAATGTATATATATATATATATATATATATATATATATATATATATATATATATATATATATATATATATATATATATATATATATATATATATATATATATATATATATATATATATATATATATATATATATATATATATATATATATATATATATATATATATATATATATATATATATATATATATATATATTCTATATATTGCATTAATTCCTTTCAAGCTTAATCCTGGGTTATCATCTAGTTCAGCTATACAGTCCTGGCATGGGAATCCTATTATGCTACTAGACTCAATGTAACAATAAACTGCTTGAATCTGAATTGGTTTTGCATAACCTGCTGCTGTGTCCTGCTATTTTTCATATTGCAGTTGTATCATTTCAGTGTACATTTCCACATGTGTTTTTTATCTAGAATAAAACATATATTCGTTACATTTTTATCTAGATGGATATATGTATATAACTTACATATACGTATATATATTGTACGCTTGTGTCTGTGTGTATGATGTGGATATTGTATTGTATTGAACTGAATTGGATACTTCATTTGCCCAATTGTGATTATACACACAAGCAATTTATCTTTAGTACAGAAGCTTTTCTGTATACATATAAACATACACATACATATAGTATATATTGTATATATTCATTAAGTCATTCCAGAGAGATACATGCTGATCAAGATCTATCTGCTGTCCTAATCAAGCATGCATTCTTTAGGGTCCATCAGTTGAAGGACCAAGAATGTGGACATTAATCTACTGCCCTGGAAAACAGGATCGTAAACTGAAACTTGTGTATGCAGACAAACAATATGATAGAAAGAAGAACTGTGCAAAAAAAATAAATAAATTTAAAAATCCCTATGTAGTTAGTGATGTAAGAACCAAACATTGTTATGTGTCACCTACTCTAGCCATACTACAACACTGGAATAAAACATGTAGCAATATTCAAGATTGGAATTATTCCCTCTTAATAAATTCTTATGAAGGTTAGCATTTGAGCAACATCTTTATCTGAGTAATATTCAATTAAGTACCGTATATACTTGAGTATAAGCCGACTCGAGTATAAGCCGAGACCCCCAATTTTACCCCCAAAAACTGGAAAAAGTTATTGACTCGAGTATAAGCCGAGGCTGGGAAATGCAGCAGCTGGAGGCTGGATCCCCCTGCTGAGATGAGAGAACGGGGTGGCAAGCCGCCGAGAGAATGGGGCGGTGGAGTGCTCCGCCGAGAGAATGGGGCGGCTTGCTGTTCTCTCGGTGCAGCACGGCAGAGGCTGGATCTCGCGAAAGAAGTCTCCGCTGAGCGAGAGAATGAGGCGTCTCAGCGCCCATTTTCTCGGTGAAGACTTCTTTCAGGGGATGCAGCTTCTGCTGCCCCTTTCTCTCAGCTGCCCAGTGGAACAGCTTGCCACCAGAAATCAAGAGTGCTCCATCACTGGAGGTTTTTAAGAAGAGACTGGACATTCACCTGTCTGAGATGGTATCGGTCAGTGGTGGCGAAACTTTTAGAGACCGAGTGCCCAAACCGCAAGCCAAAACCCACTTGTTTATCACAAAGTGCCAAGGCAGCATCGGCATTCTGGTGCCCTCGGGGGAAGGGACAGGGAGGCGCCTCTGAGTGCCGTCTCTGGCACGAAAAAAAAGGGGGAGCAAAAAATGGGCCACCGTACCGCAAGGCACAAAAACGCCAACTGCCGTGCCGCAGGGTGCAGATACAAGGCACCGCATCACGTGAGAACGGGGCTGGGCTAGTGAGTATCACGCAGGCACTAGCCCCGCCCCCTTTGCAGCATGTGCCTGCTCATGGCCCCGTGCGCGCATGCACGCATGTAAAATGCTTCCCCCTCCCTTTTCTTCCAGTCCACCAACCAACAAGGACCTGCTGCTGGCAGCGGTGGTGGCGCACGTGCCAACAGAGAGGGCTCTGAGTGCCACCTCTGGCAGGCGTGCCATAGGTTCACCACCACTGGTATAGGTCCTCCTGCTTGAGCAAGGGGCTGGACTAGAAGACCTCCAAGGTCCCTTCCAGCTCTATTCTATTCTATTCTATTCTATTCTATTCTATTCTATTCTATTCTATTCTATTCTATTCTATTCTATTCTATTCTATTCTATTCTATTCTATTCTATTCTATTCACTTTCTATATTTCTATTCTATTCTATTCTATTCTATTCTATTCTATTCTATTCTATTCTATTCTATTCTATTCTATTCTATTCTATTCTATTCTATTCTATTCTATTCTATTCACTTTCTATATTTCTATTCTATTCTATTCTTATTACCATTCTCTTCTATTCTATTCTATTCTATTCTATTCTATTCTATTCTATTCTATTCTATTCTATTCTATTCACTTTCTATATTTCTATTCTATTCTATTCTATTCTTATTACCATTCTCTATTCTATTCTATTCTATTCTATTCTATTCTATTCTATTCTATTCTATTCTATTCTATTCTATTCTATTCTATTCTATTCTATTCTATTCTATTCTATATTTCTATTCTATTCTATTCTATTCTATTCTTATTACCATTCTCTATTCTATTCTATTCTATTCTATTCTATTCTATTCTATTCTATTCTATTCTATTCTATTCTATTCTATTCTATTCACTTTCTATATTTCTATTCTATTCTATTCCATTCACTTTCTATATTTCTATTCTATTCTATTCTATTCTATTCTATTCTATTCTATTCTATTCACTTTCTATATTTCTATTCTATTCTATTCTATTCTATTCTATTCTATTCTATTCTATTCTATTCTATTCACTTTCTATATTTCTATTCTATTCTATTCTATTCCATTCACTTTCTATTCTATTCTATTCTATTCTATTCTATTCTATTCTATTCTTATTACCATTCTCTATTCTATTCTATTCTATTCTATTCTATTCTATTCTATTCTATTCTATTCTATTCTATTCTATTCTATTCTATTCACTTTCTATATTTCTATTCTATTCTATTCCATTCACTTTCTATATTTCTATTCTATTCTATTCTATTCTATTCTATTCTATTCTATTCTATTCTATTCTATTCTATTCTATTCTATTCTATTCTATTCACTTTCTATATTTCTATTCTATTCTATTCTATTCTATTCTATTCTATTCTATTCTATTCTATTCTATTCTATTCTATTCACTTTCTATATTTCTATTCTATTCTATTCTATTCCATTCACTTTCTATTCTATTCTATTCTATTCTATTCTATTCTATTCTATTCTATTCTATTCTATTCTATTCTATTCTATTCTATTCTATTCTATTCTATTCTATTCTATTCTATTCACTTTCTATATTTCTATTCTATTCTATTCTATTCTATTCTATTCTATTCTATTCACTTTCTATATTTCTATTCTATTCTATTCTATTCCATTCACTTTCTATATTTCTATTCTATTCTATTCTATTCTATTCTATTCTATTCTATTCTATTCTATTCTATTCTATTCTATTCTATTCTATTCTATTCTATTCTATTCTATTCTATTCTATTCTATTCTATTCTATTCACTTTCTATATTTCTATTCTATTCTATTCTATTCTGTTCTGTTCTGTTCTGTTCTGTTCTGTTCTACGTTCTGTTCCAATCCATTCCATATTTTCTATTCCATTCTGTTCCACTGTCAGAGCCCATCGGAGGCAACCCAGTCAGCCCAAACAGGAGTTACACTAAGGCTACGCAGCCTCTCCTCTCAACCTGAACCCCTCCTTACCTTTCCTTTTATCTGCATCCTATTTTTAACTGCCGGCTCTGCCCTGCCCTATTTTGTCCTGTGAGGATGGGGAGAAACAGCAAGTGAGTGAGGATGGGGAGAAACAGCAAGAAGACCGGGTGGGGTGGGGTGGGTTAATCACTAAACCTTCCAGTGTTTAACCAAAGCAGCTTTTGCATTTGTCAAGCTCTGCTAGCAGGGCACTGGACGGGCCTGGCGGAGCTGCTGAAGGTGAACGGGAGAAGGTGAGTCTTCGCCGAGAAAATCTCAGCGCCCATTTTCTCGGCGAAGACTTCTTTCAGGGGATGCAGCTTCTGCCGCCCCTTTCTCTCAGCTGCCCAGCTAAGAGAAGGGGTGACAGAGGCTGGATCCTCCGAAACAAGTCTCCGTGAGACGAGAGAACAAGGCGTTGGAGCGCTCCGTGAAGTGTGGGGTGGGGAAGCTTGCCGCCCATTGTCTCAGCGACGAAGACTTCTTTCGGGGGATGCAGCTTCTGCCGCCCCTTTCTCTCAGCTGCCCAGCTAAGAGAAGGGGTGACAGAGGCTGGATCCTCCGAAACAAGTCTCCATGAGACGAGAGAACAAGGCGTTGGAGCGCTCCGCGAAGTGTGGGGTGGGGAAGCTTGCCGCCCATTCTCTCAGCGACGAAGACTTCTTTCGGGGGATGCAGCTTCTGCCGCCCCTTTCTCTCAGCTGCCCAGCTAAGAGAAGGGGTGACAGAGGCTGGATCCTCCGAAACAAGTCTCCGTGAGACGAGAGAACAAGGCGTTGGAGCGCTCCGCGAAGTGTGGGGTGGGGAAGCTTGCCGCCCATTCTCTCAGCGACGAAGACTTCTTTCGGGGGATGCACCTTCTGCCGCCCCTTTCTCTCAGCTGCCCAGCTAAGAGAAGGGGTGACAGAGGCTGGATCCTCCGAAACAAGTCTCCGTGAGACGAGAGAACAAGGCGTTGGAGCGCTCCGCGAAGTGTGGGGTGGGGAAGCTTGCCGCCCATTGTCTCAGCGACGAAGACTTCTTTCGGGGGATGCAGCTTCTGCCGCCCCTTTCTCTCAGCTGCCCAGCTAAGAGAAGGGGTGACAGAGGCTGGATCCTCCGAAACAAGTCTCCGTGAGACGAGAGAACAAGGCGTTGGAGCGCTCCGTGAAGTGTGGGGTGGGGAAGCTTGCCGCCCATTGTCTCAGCGACGAAGACTTCTTTCGGGGGATGCAGCTTCTGCCGCCCCTTTCTCTCAGCTGCCCAGCTAAGAGAAGGGGTGACAGAGGCTGGATCCTCCGAAACAAGTCTCCATGAGACGAGAGAACAAGGCGTTGGAGCGCTCCGCGAAGTGTGGGGTGGGGAAGCTTGCCGCCCATTCTCTCAGCGACGAAGACTTCTTTCGGGGGATGCAGCTTCTGCCGCCCCTTTCTCTCAGCTGCCCAGCTAAGAGAAGGGGTGACAGAGGCTGGATCCTCCGAAACAAGTCTCCGTGAGACGAGAGAACAAGGCGTTGGAGCGCTCCGCGAAGTGTGGGGTGGGGAAGCTTGCCGCCCATTCTCTCAGCGACGAAGACTTCTTTCGGGGGATGCAGCTTCTGCCGCCCCTTTCTCTCAGCTGCCCAGCTAAGAGAAGGGGTGACAGAGGCTGGATCCTCCGAAACAAGTCTCCGTGAGACGAGAGAACAAGGCGTTGGAGCGCTCCGCGAAGTGTGGGGTGGGGAAGCTTGCCGCCCATTGTCTCAGCGACGAAGACTTCTTTCGGGGGATGCACCTTCTGCCGCCCCTTTCTCTCAGCTGCCCAGCTAAGAGAAGGGGTGACAGAGGCTGGATCCTCCGAAACAAGTCTCCGTGAGACGAGAGAACAAGGCGTTGGAGCGCTCCGCGAAGTGTGGGGTGGGGAAGCTTGCCGCCCATTCTCTCAGCGACGAAGACTTCTTTCGGGGGATGCAGCTTCTGCCGCCCCTTTCTCTCAGCTGCCCAGCTGAGAGAAGGGGGTGACAGAGGCTGGATCCCCCGAAACAAGTCTTCGCCGAGAAAATGGGTGGCAAGCTTCCACCGCCCCATTCTCTTAGCGGAGGCTTGCAGAGGTGGCGGCGGAGCTGCGCGCGCAGCTCTCCAAACCGCCGCAGCCCGTTTGGAGAGCTGCTGCCTTCGTCCATGTTTGATGAAAGCAGCAGCTCTCCAAACGGGGGTAGAAGTTCTTTTTTTTGTTGTTGTTGACTGGAGTATAAGCCGAAGTGGAGTTTTTCAGCCCAAAAAGTGGGCTGAAAAATTCGGCTTATACTCAAGTATATACGGTATATTGTATGCTATGCACATACTAATTAACTGGCTTATTAATTTCCCTGTCCCTGAGGGGGTGGGAAGTGACATCATTGACTGTCCTATTTCTTGATTTTTTAAAAAAATCATTTTACATTTCTTTTAAGCACTGAAAATCAACAATAAAAGAAAAAGCACATCCTTCCTACATTTAATGTACAGTGCAATAATAGATTACCAACAAAGGGAATAAGGGGAAATATAAAAAACTCAGTAAATAAACAATAAATTAAGGGAAATTACACAAAAAGTTTTAAATTTTGTACAGAATATTCTAGGGTTAACAGTATTCTTGTTCCAAATATAAAATAATTATTTTGTTCTTTACATAATGTATCAGAGGAATAACTGTATTAAATGTTGAAATGTTTCTTTGTGACAACAAGCTTCTCTTCTCATTCTTGTACTTGATCAAAGGAGATGCATTAATTTTTCCCAATTATTAACACAGCAAAATATTTCTGGATACTCCACATTATTGTGCTAATCCTTCTAGAAAGAATTAAAATAGGGAGTAGGACTTTTACCGCATGTTTTTCTGAGACAATCCATCCATTATCTGCTATTTTCAATTGTTTAGCAGCAAAGGAATTGAAAAAATATACACAGGGCACTTCCATGCAATGCTGTTTGCAGTCTACAAACACAGCTAGACATGCAGACCTGTCTTATTTTCTCCATTTAAATGCTTGGCATACCGTAAAGTATACAAAGTATATAATATTCTCCCTTCAACTGAGCATTTGCAAAGTATTCATCCAAACACCTTAACCTGCACTCCACACTAAAGGGATGAAATACAAATTCTGATTCTTCTACCTCACACTGTGTGGCATTTATCATGTCATCTGCAAAAGAAAAAAAAAAAAAAAAAAAGCAAATCAATCAATCATCCAAATAAATCTTTATTGCAGTCGTAGACCAGCATAGACAAAGAAATATTGTCCATTTGTAATGGAGGGAAGCAATCATACCTGGTTTGAATCATCGCACTGAAATGTGAAGTTGACATGATATATAACCACAGGGGCAACTCTGAGGAAGGGTCTGAAAAGTGAAGACCAGAAGCTGTGTCCATGTGACCTGCCCCACTTTTTTACATGCATTCCCCACCACTAACAAACATGGGTAACTTTGCAGCAACAATACTTTCTAAACAAAATGCCTATTTTTTTTAACCCCACCTTTATTATTTTTACAAATAATTCAAAGAGGTGAACATATCTAATATTCCTTCCTCCTCTAATTTTCCCCGCAAAAACAATCCTGTGAAGTGAGTTGGGCTGAGACAATGTCAGGCCACACAGCTATTTTTTTTCAACCCTTAAGCAGGCCTAGAACTCAAGAGTTTCCAAACTACAGGATCTAGGAATTGTTGTAATGACAAGGCCACTGTTTCTCCTCCAATGGAGTAACCCCAAATCGCTCATTCCCTATCAAAAGGAAAGACAAGATTTTTTTAAAAAAAGGAAAAAAAAAAACCAAAGCAGACCCTTTGTACCATGCACCAAATGGAAAGGAGACATTACTCTGGTCAACATAACCTGTTAGGTCAGGTCAGCCTATCTCTTTAAGCAGTTGCTAGGCTATGGCGCTGACAAGCGAGTAGAATATTTTCTCCAAAGAGATACACGCAAACAAACAAGCTGCGCATAGGTTCACCAGGATAAAAGAATAAGAACCTTTGCCTGTCCCTTGCCACCCACCCATCATTTACAACAGTGTTTCTTAAGCTCAGCAAATTTAAGATGTGTGGTCCTCAGCCCCCCAAATTTCCCAGCCAGGGCACATCTCAGAGTTGCTAAAGCTGAGACTCATTGATTTATGCTACACAGCTGTATAGCTAGCCTGAAATAATTTGGATTGATCTATAGGACTCATGTGAAAATGCTCTCTAAGCAGTGGTGGGATTCAGCCAGTTCACACCACTTCAGCAGAACTGGTAGCTAATTTTTTGTTACCCAGGCCCAGAATAGACTTCCGTAAGTGGCATCCACACAGAGAACCAGTTGTTCACATATTTGAATCTCACCACTGTCTCTAAGAGTTAGATCTGGAGTGTCTCTTTAGCGAAGAATGGATTTTTCTGGTCACAAAAGGAAATGAAATCTAATCCAACCTCTTTTAGAAAAATGCAAGGGGGAGGCCACTGTTGTGGATATTTCTTATCTCCTCCCAAATTATGTGCCTATGGATGCATAGATCTGCATAGATGAATGCCTAGATGCAAAGAAACCAGTTTTCTTTTTGGGGCTGTCTCTGACTATTAAAAAGTTGGTAGATGTATTTTGAGAGGGGGTTTTATGACAGTTGACTCTAGGTGGGTTTTTATTTTGAATAAATATTTTTGCTTTGTGTTTTGCTGAAAGATTTATCATATGTCTTCATAAACTTTATGAAGTTTATCTAAATAGCAGAAAACTGGCCCATGGAGTTGTTTGTTTATATGTTTGGCTTTAATTGTTTTTGCTTTTACCCTTAGCCATCCAGAATTATAGTTCACATGGCATATTAGTCTCAAGGATGTACCCATAAAATCACATTCATTTTTCTGTCTCAATCATTGAAGCAATGTTTAATGCTGTATGGCAAAAGCCAGGTCATATTCTGGGGAACTATTCCAAAAAAGTCCTTTGATTGTAAGATTAATTAATGTTCAGAGTGCATCACACATCAGCAAACACAAAGACTCTTGATGCAAAGAATTCTCTTACTGAAAATCAGTCCTGTCACAAACAGGAAGATTACTTATCCAGAACCAGACTGTCTTTTAAATGAAATTGGCTTTAAATTGTACACCTACATGCCGTTCCTCTATTGTTTTATGGTACATTGTTTCTTTTACTGGTAGCGTGGTTGGTTTGGGTTCTGGGCAACATTCTGGGCACCCTTGGGGGGATGAAAAGAAAACAAAATAAAAAATCAATAATTACTGGATTCTAATCTTTTTGAAGGGACGCAGTGGCTCAGTGGGTTAGGACGCTGAGCTTGTCGATCAGAAGGTTGGCAGTTTGGTGGGTCGAATCCCGAGTGCCGCGTAGCAGAGTGAGCGCCTGTTACTCGTCCCAGCTTCTGCCACCCTAGCAGTTCGAAAGCACTTAAAAATGCAAGTAGAAAAATAGGGACCACTACGGTGGGAAGGTAACAGCGTTCCGTGCGCCTTTGGCGTCTAGTCATGCCGGCCACATGACCACGGAGACGTCCTCGGACAAGTGCTGGCTCTTCGGCTTTGAAACGGAGATGAGCACCGGCCCCTAGAGTCAGAAATGACTAGCACGCATGTGCGGGGGAACCTTTACCTTTACCTTTACCTAATCTTTTTGAAAAATTGGCCTGGAATAGTAATATCTTGGATGGAAAGGCAGCTTGGAAATCTACATAAACTATCCAGAATACCATTATAGGAAAGAAAAACATTCCTTTCCTTTCCTTTCCTTTCCTTTCCTTTCCTTTCCTTTCCTTTCCTTTCCTTTCCTTTCCTTTCCTTCTTTCCTTTCCTTTCCCTGATCAAGCTGGGACAACTGACAA
Source organism: Vipera berus (assembly GCF_964194415.1). Lineage (NCBI taxonomy): Eukaryota > Metazoa > Chordata > Lepidosauria > Squamata > Viperidae > Vipera > Vipera berus. The sequence goes on along the minus strand of NC_138202.1, from coordinate 102,950,628 downwards.
AATCCTATTAAAATAAAGCCACACTTCATGTTTTGCTGATTGTTGGGATATAAACTTATGATACATCATCATCATCATTATCATCGAGTTGGAAGGGACCTTGGAGGTCATCTAGTCCAACCCCCTGCTAAGGCAGGAAACCCTATACCATTTCGGACAAATCGCTGTCCAGTCTCTTCTTAAAAACTTCCAGTGTTGGAGCATTCACAACTTCTGGAGGTAGGTTGTTCCACTGATTAATTGTTCTGTCAAGAAATTTCTCCTTCTCTCTTTGGTTAGTTTCCATCCATTGCTTCTTGTCTGGCCTTCAGGTGCTTTGGAGAATAGCTTGATTCCCTCTTCTTTTTTTTAATTGAAAAGTTTTACAGTACATTTTATTTTTACCACAACAAAACAAAACCCCTCCCAACCCCCTCCCCTCTTCCCAACCCTCCCCAACACCTCCCTCCCTCCCCCTCCCCCCTCCCCAACTTCCCAGAGCTAAATACAAGGTATAAAAATACAAACAATCCTAGTCTACCATATGCAAACAACAAAAAACTATTAAATCTATAGCACTTTAACTCTTATAAAATAACTACAAGCCATATAAATATCACATCAGTACTTATTCAAATGCTAAGTGAAACTTTTTAGTCCCATATTTATTCTGAATATAATCAATCCATCTTTTCCACTCCACAATATATCTCTGTTGCGAATGGTCTTTCAAATACGCTGAGATCTTTGCCATTTCCGCCAGGTTGGAAACTTTTAAAGTCCATTCTTCTATAGTCGGCAGTTCTTCCTTCTTCCAATATTGCCCTACTAAAAGTCTTGCTGCCGTAATTAAGTTCAACATCAACTTAATGTCCACTACAGCAGTGTCAGTAATAATGCCCAATAAAAACAATTGCGGACAAAACTTTATCCTTTTCTTAAATATCTTCTGCATATTCCACCAAATTTTAATCCAAAATGCTTTAACCTTTTTACAGGTCCACCATATATGAAAATACGTTGCATCTTCACCACCACACCTCCAACATTTAGGCTGGCAGTTCGGATACATACTTGCTAGTTTTTTAGGATCTAAATGCCACCTATAAAACATTTTATAAAAGTTCTCTCTTAAATTTTGAGCTTGCGTAAATTTTACATTTCTCACCCAAATCTTTTCCCAAGTATCCATTGTAATAACTTCTTGAAAATTCTGAGCCCACTTTATCATACAGTCTTTAACAAGTTCTGTCTCTAAATCAATTTCTATCAGTGCAAGATATATCCGTTTGATATGTGCTTGACCTTGATCTCTAATTTGCTTTACCAAATTTCCATCAGTCATTGAAAAACCAATTTTCTGATCCTCTTTCCACCTGGCCTGTAATTGCCCATACTGAAACCAAGTTTGAACAATCTTTTCTCCTCGTAAGATATTATACGGCTTCAAATACCATACATTCCTTTCCAAACTTAAAATTTCCTTATATGTAGTCACATCATGTTTAAACCCAACACTTATATTCTCTATTGCATGTTTTGGTATTGCCCATAAAGGTATCTTATAATTTAGCTTATGTCTATACTTTTTCCAAACTCGCAACAGAGCATGTCTTAAAATATGCACCTTAAATACATTATCCACCTTCTTATCATACAATAGGTATGCATGCCAACCAAATAGCAAATCATGACCTTCAAGATTTAATAATCTCACTTGTGTTAAATTAATCCAATCACTTATCGCTGACAAAGCAGCAG